>NC_136007.1:3049876-3374876 GCF_048128805.1 Centroberyx gerrardi | reverse complement strand
ACTCTGCTTTCTCTTACCACTCGCTTCATCTTTCTCTCTCTCTCTCTCTCTCTGTTTTTCTCATTCTCTCTCTCTCCCTCTCTCTCTCTTCCTCCTCTCCTCCCACCTCATCTAGTCATCCCCGTCTTGGAGGCCATCGTCGACATCTCACCTTTTCTGTTCACCAGATAAATCCTCCTCCCCCTACAGGGTTTCACCTCCATGGAGGTCCCTCTGGGAGGAAGAAGCCCACACCCACACACATACACATGCACACACACACACACACACACACACACACACACACACACACACACACACACACACACACACACACACACACACACACGGCTGCCACTGCTGCAGCCAGGCCAAGCATCTGTGTTGTTGCTTCCAGGCAGGTGGCTCCCCCACAGATTGTGGTGGTGTGTGTGTGTGTGTGTCTGTGTGTGTGTGTGTGTGTGTGTGTGTGTGTGTGTGGAGGGGGGGCGCAGGCTTTAAATACAAAGTGAAGGCTTTATGACACATTGGTTATGGCAGGAGCGGAGGCGAAAAATAAAGCAGTTTTACAGCGTCACAGCTGCTACAGTGCAGAGTGTGAAAATGCTTCCACTGTAAATGACCTCTGTGTCTAGGATTCAATCATATTATCATCATATATCTATTAGTACTAGTAGCAGTAGTCTTAGTAGTGGTAATCGTCGCAGTAGTAGTAGTAGTACCGTACCGTAGCTAATCCTTGAAGGTTTTTATCTTGGGTGGAATATCAGCATATCCAACTCTTCTGCTGCCCTAATTGTTTTCAATGAGTTTGAAGCGTTTAGCGTGATGCGCTCCGAGCAGAAAAGCGTCTTACATAACTGTCATTCTCTTTTCTGCTGTCCAATTGGATATAGCTAGAGGCGGGTCTTGAATCTGTCCGTTGTAAACAAAGAAACAAAAAATGGAGGAAAAGTTGGTAGCGGCTGTTTCTGTCCACCCTGACTTACACGCTTTCATGAACAGAGAATATCATGAAAAAAAAAAAAATGGCATCAGGCTTGGAGACAAATGAGCGCAGCGATTGAAATAAATGGCAAGTTTTTTTTCTTTTTGAGATAGTTAACAACATTATTAGCTATGCTAGGATGCTTCCAGCTCTTCTGCCTGTGCCGACTTCTCAAAATCAAGACGGAGCGGTGCGTCTTGAGTTTTGTCTGATCAAGGCCTTATATGCTGTAATGCTGCGTACACTGTAGATGTAGTGAATATTTGGTAAGCAATTGACTGGTGAGCGACTCAGAGGAAGAGGTCGGTAAACTCAGTGTACCTGCATATTCACTGCACACTGATTTTCAGCTATCCGAGATTCCCTAGCAGCGGTCCTGAGGAGAATTCCCTGGATGGCTTCACGGTGAGAAAGATCACCCAGCATGCATCACAACAGCAGCAAAAAAAAAACAAAACAGTAAGTCAGAGAATAACTCCCCTGTGATCAGACCATATGCACCCGTCAGCTCCTTCCCCGCGCTGCTGGGAAGAGCACACTCCACCGCTGAGAGTTTTATATGTGCGATATGTGCCGCCGTAATTAACCGGAGCAATACAGGGGATCCGTATGCTTTCCTCCTGTCGGCGCCGAGAGAAGCATCAGTGCGGCTGATGTAAAGCCTCTCTCTGCTCACAAAGTTTTTATTCACCAAGTTTTTTATTTGGCCGGGACACGGGAATCAGAGGAATCTGGGAGAGAGAAGCCGTATTTTTTTTGTGAGGGTTTGGGGTTTGGGGGCTGGAGGGGCATTGATTATCCTGCAAGGTGTTGTTGAGGCACGCATGGCATGCTGTGCAGAATATTGATCATATTATTTGCATGCTACTCCAGATGTTGGGGGGAAGTTTATTTGATTTACAGGCAGTAGGAGGCCGGGGATGACAGCTTCGCACTTCTTCAGCAGTTTTGTCTGCAGGGTGAAGACAGGCAGCGCCACCAGGACCAGATACGCTCAAGTTTGCTTCCAAGTTAGCTTTTGGATGAAGGTCGTTTTTCCTAAATGGAATGGTTGATCTCTAGTGCACAGACCCACTGACCCTCTGTCTCCTCCCTACATGGCCAACTTGTTTATCTTTATCTTTAAGGTAACTACTTTCAATCTAAAGATTGGCTGAGCACACGTGCTCAACTCCCTGCTTCATTCTCACATTTACACACATTTACACCAGGCTTCTACTGTTGGCTCCTGAGCACCTTAACCGGAGCAGTTGGGGGTTAAGTGCCTTGCTCAAGGGCTCTGCGAGAGTAGTTGTTGAGAGGGTGTAGTGGGGGTCTCATTCACTTTCCACGCCCCAATTTTTACGGAGCCCCCCCCCCCCCCCCAGGGGTCACCTGGTAAAAAAATAATTGATGTGGGCATGGATTAGTAAACTGTGTGCATGGATTTGTACGTTGATAACATCAAAGAGGGACTTTTAGGCCTATACATTAAGCCGTAATAGCCATTACACACCGCTTGGCATACATATAGTGAGCTATAATAACCATTAGGCACCTAGGCCTATATGTGAACCATAACCATTGATTGATCACACCAATAGGTCTATTTTATGATCTGATGTGCGTTATTCTTATTCCAAAATTGCTGTCCGATTTGGTGACAATATGACATTTGTTTACTTGCTATAAATCATGCTTGTAGAAAAAGCATGTTAACGCATACATCTATAAATGTTATATGCAACTCTATGGGCCATCAGTTAAGTAGGGAGTTCTATTGTCATGGTTACCACACGCCTTGGCTTGCTGTCTGCCACGAGCCACTGTGGATCAAAGCTGACTTCATCGCCATTAACATTTCATATTGATAAATGAATTCTCTACTTGCTTATTAAGTTGCAATATGGCATGCGTATTGTCACTATATGTCACTATAATTATGCCGTGTGCAGTAAAAACCCCACACTTTATGATTAGTGAGTGTAATACTGTGATTCTGTGGCACCTCACCTGCATAAGAGCTTGTGTCCTTTGTCATTAACATTTCATTACCATCACCTTTGTGGAAACATTAGAAAGAAATAAAAAGTCAGAATGAAGGATGTTAATTGTCGGGTTTCTCGTGAGTATGAAAACACTTATCGAGGTTTTACAGGGTTTGTTCACGTCATTGAAAGTGTTATTGAAAATGTATTCATATTCCTCCGGTCCACCGTTGAATATCACCCTGAGCAGAGCCACTTAGTCCACTGTGACCTGGTGGGGAGGCAGAGGAGCGGATGTGACTGTGATTAATGGTTAGTGTGACTTGAAACATTAGTTCAGTGTTAGTTGTTTTTGTTTTTGCACTTAATTACTTTTATGTTTTGTCGTACCTGTGTGATTTTGGGCAGCAGGAAGCAAAGGTGGCCTAGCGGTTCCAGAAGGATCCGCCCTGCTGAAGTGTCCTTGAGCAAGACACCAAAATCCCTAGCTGTGGTCTAGCCCAGTGGTTCTCAATCTGGGGGTCGGGATCCCTCAGCGGGTCATGAGACAATTTTGGGGCGGTCGCAAGATCATTTATGGCAGTGGTTCTCAACGTGGGGTCCGGGGACCACCAGGGGTCCTTGGGGGGGTTCCAGGGGGTCCCCCAGCAAACTGATGAATTGTTAAACTTCAGCATTATTTCATTTACAAGAAGTTAACACAATTAGAGAATGTAGAAGAATGATTATTTTGATCATAGTTTCTCTGTTATCTCTCTACCTACAATACAGATAGTCATGGGATTCTGGACAAAATCATATCTGACAATAAAAATATTCTCAGATTTGGGTCCAAGAGACAAAATCTCATCAAATGGGGGTCTGTGGCGCTAATGTGGACTACATTAGGGTCCTTGATATGAAAAAGGTTGAGAATCACTGATTTATGGGATGTGGAAAAAAACATATTTCTAACATATTTCTACTATACACGTTTATTATTATTATTATTATCATGTCTGTTTTTCCAGATTTCTGCTTATTTCTTATGCAATGCTACTTAATTAAATAAAAAAACGATTGCTTTAACTCCTTACCTCTGCCCCTACCACATACACACAAGACAAAAAAAAAAACACACATAGACAATGAGTTAAAATGATAGTCAAAATAAATCATGCATTCATTTGAAATTATTTGTTAATTTTGGTTGGAGAGTTTTGTAATTATTTGTATTATATGTGAAATTACTGTTTGCTCTCTGTCCCATATAACTGCCACTTAATAGCCTATTTTTATGAAAAATGACTTAACTAGCATTGTTGGAAGTGGTGGACTTTGTAACAGGAGAAATTTGTCATAGAAAGCAGTTTCATAATTAGCGAGTCATCTGGCTCCTCCTGTTAAGCAAAAGTCCAAACCTGCTTCAGAACAGACTTTCCTAATTCAATTATTTGGCGAAGGCGCGGTCATCAATAATCACCTCGTCTTAGTTTGTGTTTATCCTCTTTCACAAGGAAAACAAACGTATATATATCTCTACCTACAGTTGCTGAAAATGCCGCCGCGTTGCATCATTGGCGAAAATGTAAATCACTCTGCCACACCGAAATAAAAGAGACTGACGCAGCGGGAGAAGAAGCGGAGGAGCAGGCGAAAGAAGGTTGAAGAAGTATACCGGCAGAGTGAAAGAGAGAAAACAAAAATTTGAAATAGAATGAAAAATAACCCCAAGCAGGGCGCCTATCTTGGCTCATCCATTGGCCCCTGTTCGCTCTAATTTATACATTAGTTGCTGAGGCTCTGTTTCTGAGGACACACTCTGCAGACTTTTTGGCTGTGGGAATAAATAGTGCTGACATAATGTTATGCACATTGCACCCCCAAAAGTAAACGTTAAGCTGTCTGCCTGGTGACTGGGTTCCAAGGCACAGTCATCTATTGTGTCTGAAGTCTGAGATTAGCCATTTTTTTCCATGTGATTTATCCTCACCAAAAGAGAAAAACTCCTGGAGGGTTTTCGGTTCTCTCATATCATATTCTTATTCCTCTCAAATGCAATTTCCAGGCAACATGTACCCCAAATAATTTGAGCGAAACTGCTGCTTACTTGTGGGAAGAAAAGGAGACGGTAACGTTTATATGCACAGTTGTTTGACTAGGTTTAGATAATTTTGTCTCTTTTCTAAGCCTCCTGTCCCCTTTTCTATCTGTATCTGTATATTTTCTTGTCGGTTCCTTTTTTCAAGTTTCATTTTCAAGTCGAGCGTGGAATGTGTTTATCGTTTGCAGACAGTCATGAAATCCTATTCGACGACAGATGAATGGAAAGTGTGACAGCTGAATAAAGCGCAGAGGGGAGAAGAGTCAGGAAGAGTCGAAATAAACAGGCATCACACCTACTGTCACAACATAATCTTTACTGGCAAGAAATTAAAACAAACTACGGATTAGCATCAATTTATAAATAATAGGAATATATATATAATATGTCATATATGTTCCAGGAACTATTGGTTGTTTCCAAGTGACAGAGACATGGCAGAGACTTTAGTTCAGTCCAGATCTGAACCCAACAGAGACATTTCTTTTGGGTAGAACTAGAGTTATTTTAGCGCAATTGAAAAGTCTTCATTTTGAGGCTAATTTTCACAAAATCTGAACGACTCAAATCGGTTGTACCAAACTTTTTTGTTTAGTTGTACTAAAACTTTTTTGATGAGCTAGTGGGCATACAAGTCCACCTGTGAAATAGATATTGCTGTCTGAAAATCGCTGTTTTACATTGAGAGGCTGACCAACGCTAACTATTTGCTAACGGGATGTTTGCAGCATGAATGTGCCCCCGAAAAACCTGCAGGACCTGCGTGACTCTATCGAGCCAGCGACCAAGATCCCTGCAGAACTTTTCCAGCAGCTTTTTGAATCCATGCTTTGAATAATTCAGGCAAAAGGTGGAATCCTATCTGTCTGTACCTAATATAGTGGCCAGTGAGTGGAGGTTGACCATTTTGCAGATGGACATGGCTAAGGGCAGGAGAGGAAAGGGTGGAAAGAGAGAGAGATGAGGAATGAGGCGAGGGAAGAGAAGAGGGGAACAACAAGGAGAGGAAATTAAAAGAAAGGAGAAGAGCGGAGAATGGGGAGGAGGTGAAGTGATGGGAGAGGATGAGGAGAGGAGAGGAAATTAGAGAAGAGTAGATAAGGCACGGAGAGACGAGAGGTGAGAAGATGAGATGAACTGTGAGGAGATGAGAAGAGATGAGAGATGAATGAAACGTCAGTCTTCCAGCTGTGGGTTTCTAACCTCAGCGCTACAAAACAGCTGTTTCTAGCTTTGTTAGCTAGCTAACTAGCCAGCAGCGAAACCTGCGAAAGTTTTTCTTATTTAATCATGACCAAAGCCTATTTCCATTTTGTAAACCCTCTATGTTAATGTTAACATGCAACTATTAGTCACTAGTAATGCTAGCTTCTAATAGATACTGTACATTAGCTAGAGCGCAAACCAGATCAAGTTATCTAAACTCAAAATCAATGTGTATCAATGATGAAATGATCAGTTCGAAGTCAAAAACAACACAGGAGATGAACCATGTCAATTCAATTCTGTTGAGAATACATTGTACGCTAAGAAGTGTAATCAGCTGTTCACAGTCACTGTTCCCCCGAAAGTTGAGGACCTCCAATATGGCCGCCAGAGAGTGTGTTACATCACCTGACAGTCTATCCTCTATCCTGCACCTCCCATTCGCAGATATGGGACGGGTAAAACACCGGGGCGAGGAAATGACCGGCGTAAGATTGAGGAACAGTTCAAATCATTGCAGCAGTAGACTGGTGAAGCGGTGATGTCATGGGAAAATGAGATGAATGGAGGCAGAGGCAAAGGAAGGGTTGGACAAATGCCGGCATGTGAGGAGGGGGGCGATTCACATAGAAGAAGAAGAAGAAGAACGAAGCGATGAAGGTGTGAGACTATTAACAAGCTGCCTATCGAGGTGAGAGAGAGAGAGAGGGAGACGGAGAAATATGAAAGGGGGGAGAGAGAGAGAGAGAGAGAGAGGGAGAGAAAGAGTGAGGGAATGGGGGTGTAGCGAAAGGAGGAGAGAGGGAGAGAGAGATTGAGACAACCGAAGACAGAATGATGGAGAGAGAAATGGAGAGGGATGGGAGACAGAGTGAGCGAGAGAGAGAGAGAGAGAGAAAACTGGGAAGAGCGAGAGAGCGAGGTGCTCTGTGTGTGGCCCTGGGGCGAGCGAGGCCATCCGTAATCCTACCAGGATGTTAATGAGCGGGACGGGGGGGGTGGGGTGTGTGTGTGTGGGGGGGGGGTTGTTGATGTATGCCCGGGTCAGACCGGACCACCATCTTCGATCTTTAATCTCTGGTTTTACAGCCACCGTCGGAGGCCAGGGTGCCCTCCTCAAGGCCCTGCACCCATCCATCACAGCCCCTCTCATTATGGATCGATCCAGCAGCCGACAACTCTGGAAGGCGGCTGGGTGGGTGGGTGGTGATGGGTGAGTAGGGGGGTGGGGGAGGGGTGGGGTTTTGGAAGGGCCCGGGTCCTGACCTCACAAGGTGCCGCCATGCTGCCTTCTGCCTGACAACTCCCATTCTTCACTCCTTTTACCGTTATACCTGCCGCCTCCTCGCTCCTCCTCGGTACCAAAAAGGCGCTTTGGCTTTTGGACCCAGTGTGGACGTCCTGGGAGACACACCGTCCCCTCTGTCGCCCCCCTACTGGCTGGACGCCAACCTGATGTCACACAAATACGTGAAAAGTGTTAAAATTCTGTGTTCCCAGCAGCAAGTAGAGTCACACTGAAGCAGCTTGTGGTCGGGTGGTGGATGGGCGGATGAGTTTGACTTCAATTCCTAGTGTTTACAAAGGAAATTTCTAGTGAATGAGTGAAATTTTGATTTGTAGCTTAAGTTTTTCTTATTTAACCATGACCAAAGCCTTTCCCTAACCTTAACCAAGTTGTTTTAGTTGCCTAAACTTAACCGTTAGCCAACCTTTAGCTGAAAATGCCGTGTCTGTGTTATCCTCACAGAATACAATTTGTGTTGGGGGAATGTAATTTTCACATAGTTTGTGTCCACAGCACGTAAATCTGCGTTTCATAGTTCATGCTCATTTCACAACTTTTTATGAGATCATGTTGTTGGCTGCAGAACATCTTGAAACTCCACCCACCTCGATATAAGTCATAAGTCAATAGTGCCAAGGTCCATCTTCTGTCTAGAAATATAAAGTTCAGAATTTTTCTTTCTACAAGATATTCTATTTGCAATAGCTAATTTTAATTTCTTCTAATGTCTGCCGTTATGATTTTTTAAATAATCGTGACGTTAGGAAGCGTGAATTTCAATGCATGTAAGGGGGCCTGACTGCATAATTGTTCTCGGCAACGACTAGGGGTGCGCTCGTTAAAGGTCTCCCTGACGTACCGACTGGGCGGAGTCTGTACTCGATTTTAAACACTTTACATTGAGATTGGCTTGAAGATAGACGGAGGGAGGCAGCGAGAGAAGTCGAGGTTTATTTGATGAGTGGTTGAATGCATGAAACACTTGAATGAATGGGAAAAATTATACTCGGGTGCACTTTAGTCCCATTATGAAATAATTGCTCAAATAATTATTCCTCCTCTCACTTTCTATGGAGTGTGTATGTTTTGCCCGCTGCTGTTTTCACTCAATTACAACAATTAGTCCTTAATGGAGTTCACCCAGTGGCTCCAGGCTTTATGACCATATGAAGCAATATGGGCTTTTCCTGCAGTTGTGGGCTTCACCTGCTGCATCTTTTACTGTACCGCAAACTCTGGCTCATTCTCAATATGTGTTTTTGTTTTTCCTTCATGCCGTGTTTGATGTAATATCCAACGTACGGCTTCCGAAACAAAACAAAAGCCCCCAGAAGTTTACTTTGCTAACCGAGGATGCGTCGGATGGTGCCTTGGATGAGGAGAATGAACGAGAAGCCCTTAAGACTCGCTGCAGGAACGGCGCGTCGCATCCAAACACAGTACAGAGCCGGTTGAATCGGCATGGGAAAATGAACAGCTGTGTGTCTTAATTGGTCGCGTAACGTCAAAGCACGCAACCCGACTCAAACCGTAGAGATGCTTCTCTGCGCTCACGCTCTTTAGAAGTTTGTTCGCTCCGAGACGAATTAGGAAGAACTTTCCTTTTTCCACAAGGACACAAGTATCATCGTTTGCGGTTTTTGGATTTGAAAAAAAAAAATGGGCTTCAAACAGTAGAACTTCAGTAGAAAGTCAACAGGTGTTTTCCATCGTTCTCTATTCCTCCTTTCTGCTCTCTTTCTCTCTCACTTTCTCTCTCTCTCCACTCCTTCCTCAAAGTCTCTAATTCTGTTTCTCGGTTTCTCTATCACTCTCTCTCTCTCCCTTTCTCTCTGTCTCTCTCTTTCGTTTTAAGTCTGACTGCCATATAATCACTGAAGACGGTTAGAGGTTGCTCCGGGAGGTTTATGGAGTATTTAGTATCAGCGAGGGGCCCTCGCTTTTAATTTGCTTTTGTTTATCTGTTGTCTTGTAGCTTCAGCGCTGCCTGGGTAAACTTAATGCCTGAGCCTAAATGAGTGTGTTTATGTCTCGGAGTCTGGAGTTTCGTGGGCTGAAGCCCCCGTGGTGTTATTCATCCGCCAAGACAGCGTATGTATCTGTGTTTTTAAATGTGTGTGTGTGTGTGTGTGTGTGTGTGGGTATGACTTAAGTCACTTTCAGGGACACACACCAGACTTAAGACCAGTTGACTGGGGACGGCTTGTGCAATTGGGGACAAAAGCCGTGTCCCCAATTGGTAAAAAGCTGATTTTTGGGTCAGTGGTTAAGGTTAGGGTTAGATTAAGGTTAAGGTTAATTTAAGGGTTAGGTTTAGGCAAGTAGTGGTTAGGGTTAGGGTTAGGGTAAGTCTCCAGGAAATGAATGTAAGTCTATGTAAATACCCCAAAAGTGACTTAAGTAAGATTGTGTGTGTGTGTGTGTGTGTGTGTGTGTGTGTGTGTGTGTGTGTACACTACCAGTCAAAAATTTTGGACACATGCATTTTTCTTTATTTTTACCATTTTTCACATTTTAGAATAACAGTAAAGACAACAAAAACTAAATGGAATTATGCAGTGACCAAAAAAGTGTTAAACAAATCAAAACTATCTTATATTTTAGATTATTTAAAGTAGCCGCCCTTTGCCTTGATGGAAAGGCAAAGGCTTTGGAAAGAAATTCATACATAGGATAATTTCAAGCATTTAAGCATAAGCCTTTAGATCAAAATGGGTTTAAGATAATGAAAAACATAGTACATTCAATCAGGTGTGTCCAAACTTTTGACTGATAGAGTGTGTGTGTGTGTGTGTGTGTGTGTGTGTGTGTACACCTGTGTCTCTTGAGTCTTTCTGTGTGTGTCTGTTGTGACACTTGTGGGTTCATGGGTGTTTATTTCCTGCACGCACATGTAAATATGCATGTCTAAGTGTGTGTCTCTCTACGTACGTGTGTGTGTGTGTGTGTGTGTGTGTGTGTGTGTGTGTGTGTGTGTGTGACTGAAAGCCTCATGCTCATGCTGTTCTTGTGTAAATGAAAGGTGGCTGCTGCCTGCTGCACACTCAGTGGGGTCAGACACATTTTGCTGACAGGATGTTTTTGCCCCGTTCAAAACAAATCTGCACATGGTTATTTATTCTCATAAAAAGCCAATTTCAGAGCTGCGGACTTGGACAGGATATACAAATGGTGGAGCTGAAAACTGTATGTGAAGGGTTTTTAAACTCAAAGGATTTGTCTTTGCTTCTTTGACCTTTTTAAGGGAAACAGACAGGAAATGTTGACTCAAGTGGTAAAAAGTATATTTGGAAATATTCAGGGAATGTAAACTGTTTGCCTGGAGTGAATGTAATGGAGCTGATGTGATGAGAACCTTTCCTCACAACAGAACCCAGAGGTGGGGACTCGAGTCACATGACCTGGACTCGAGTCACAGTTTTAATTGCTTGAGACTTGACTTGATGCATGAAGAGAAGACTTGAGACTTGGCTTGACTTGGGTTCTGGTGACTTGGGACTTGACTCTGACTTGTACTTTGATGACTTGAAAAGGTTTCTAAAGTCTTGACTTGAGATCTTGTGTTTGTGTAAATGACTTAGATTGAAAGTGATGAGATTTGTTCCAGCAGACGACTGAATTTAAATTCTGTTTTCTGAATTTGTATGGAATGATTGAATTTATTGAAGTTGAAACTGATTATAGAAATCAAACTCATGATGCTCTTACCAAGTTTTTATCCTATTAAAACCATATTGCATTGAAAAGTCCTAGATATTTAGTTTCCTTTAAGATATTAAATTGATACTGGACTCTTGATTTGTTCTGACTTGACTTGCTGTTCTACATTTAGACTTGAGACTTCACATTAATGACATGGACTTGACTTGGTCTTGACTTGGTAATCTACATTCAGTCTTGGGACCTGACTTGAGACTTGTGCATCAAGACTTGAGACTGACTTGGGACTCGAGCAAAGTTGTCTTGGTCACACCTCCAAATTAACGTATTGTACCACAAATGTCTAACGTATCTCAACCGACAAGTTACCAAAACCGATCCTTGAGACTTCCGACGACTGCAGAAATTCCTCTCAGCGTAGCGTTGATTCAGCAAGCATGCAGTCAAATGTTGGGACTTACATGTGTACGTTGACAGATATTTCTCACAGTGAGAGGCAGCGGGACGGGAGCAGTCAAAGTGCGCCGCACCTCCTTTCATTTCTGCGGTTAAATGAAGCAAGTGGAAAAATAAACACACTCCCACAGCCGTTCCTCTGCAGCCAAACCTCCATGATATCCTCAAAAGGCACAGCCAGATTAATCAAATCTCCTCCTCCATTCAGGAGAGGCCCACGGGGGGGGGGGGGGGGGGGGGGTCGCCTGATGTAATCACTCATACAGAGTGTGTGCATGTGTGTGTGTGTGTGTGTGTGTGTGTGTCGGCTTTGCACTGTGAGCTCAAAGGAGAGGCTGCTGGATGCCTGAGGTTCGGAGAGGTGAGGGCATTGGAGAAAGCCTGGAGCAACAGCAGCAAATGTTTATTATCGTATCACACACACACACACACACACACGCACACACACACACAAACACACACACACACACACACACACACTTCCCCCGACAGCTATGATGAGCCAGGCCAATTCATGTGGAAAATTGTTAGTTTCCTCCCAACCCCCCTTCAGCTCAAACTGATTTTTATCTCTGCTACATCCTTCTCATCTGCCTGATATCTCTCCCTCCCTCTCTTGCATTCTTCCACCCTCCATGGTCTTCCCTCCATTCCTTCCTCCATCCCTCTCTCTCCTCTCCTCCCTTTGTGGCAAAGAAGGAAGGAAGGGAAGAAAAAAGGGAATGAAGGAAGTCTGCTCGGGGCCGTGTGTGTGGCAGCTCATCCCCTGGTGAAATGAAAGAGAGGAAATACAGAATCATATCATGCTTTCTCTGCGGCTCCTTCAAAATAGGCCTTGATGTGGAGCGGCTGTCCATCGGGGTAAAGAGACCGGCTGCAGCGATGGTAATGGCAAAGTGGATTACAAACGTCCAGAGAGAGCGGTGTGAACGCCTCTCGCTTCCCTTTCTTGTGTCCCGCAAAGCTGTATTGTCCCATGTTGAAAGGCATAATGAAAATGAGTAGTGACCATCTAGATTTTAACTCGCAAATATCAAGAAAGGTTAGAAATTAGGATCAGGATCAGGTTCGGGAGGGTTAAGATTTTATTTGTAAACAGCTCACATTACCAGATATTCTGTGCCGAACATCAGTACCGACCAAGGATCCAGATCCAGATTTCTCGGGAGGGGCGAATTGGGGATAAGTCGGCAAAAAACTCCTTCAACTGGACAACCTGGGTTAGAGACTGTAGCTGCGTGTCACATTATTAAAGGACACTTTGACAAAACACACGGCTGTTTGATGGACTTCCTGTATTCACAAGGTGACGGACTTCCTGTATTCACAAGGTGACGGACACCTGGCACGTTGCAGGGATTGAACCTGCGACCTCTCTGTGATGGAAGTGATTCTGATTTGAACTAAAAGGTGATGGAGACATTAGATGTTGCTGGCACTGAACCGGCGACCTTTTCATTACATGACGAACAGCCACGTCACCCCCCCCCCCCCCCCCTCACCTCTATCTGACATTAAACTGCAGCGCACATGCTCCTATTCTGGAGTTTCTTCAGGCAGTTTTTTTTTGCTTATTTTGTTATTTTGGCCCTTGCGGGTATATGTATATATAGAACCAATTTTTCTTGCATGTTAGGCCTTTATCTGTGTGTTTTTTTTAGATAAAGCAGCACTCATAAATACAGGAGGGAGGCTCTTTTCCCAGCTTTATTTTGCTCCTCTAAGCATCCGCCATCAATAACGTGAGGTTTTCTGGGGCTACGGATAATTGTCGTAATTCATCATAATTTCTGCCGAGTAACATTAAGAAAGGCTGTTAGCAGGAGAAATCCCACTGAAAGTAGACTGATGTCTGTTGACAGTTTACTTTATAATAATGGCCTTATTCCAGTGGATTTAGCTGTGGATTAACCACAGAGGAAAAGTACACAATAATACTGTGTCACTACAACCAATTCCCACTGTCTCATTTTTTAATCACAAATTTATCACATTGCTAATTCAGTGCTAATCTGCAAGAATCTTGTTTCTTTTTTTCATTATTTAGTCTCCATCTTTGTCCCTCAGCCTCATCACTGTGGTGTTTCTGCACTGCACTTCCCACAGATCACCTGTCAATCAAACATTGTGGGCGGAGCTTGGATTTTCTGTTGATGCAGTTTGAGTTTCTCTCTTCTTTGTCTGTTCAGCCATGGCGGCTATCGCTGCTCATGCTAACTACCCAGTTCTTCTTCTTCTTCTGTTTATTCCAAACAAACCGGAAAATGTAAAAACGCATCACTTCCTGTGCGGCAGAGGATTTTTCCCAGGAAAGAGCTACCAGACAAAAAAACACAGAATTGTGATTCATTAGCATTCACCTCTTTTCTTCCTCCTTCTCTTTTTCTCCCTCTTTTTCTTGTTTCTTTCTACTTCTTAGCATTCTTCTTTGTTTCTCATTCCGCTTCTTTTGATTCAGCCTTATTTTAGCATTCTTTTCAGCATTGCAAAAGGAGAAAAAAGGCAGAGAGAAAGAGAAAGAGACAGAGAGAGAGAAGGGGTGGGACACAAAAGAGTGGAGCAAATAAAATGTCGTACTTGATGAGCATATTCTCAATAAAGATATTCGTTGTCTTTTAATTTGACCATGTTCACGACAAAAATAATCAAAATAAAATACGAGTATTCAATGTTTCCCCTGGAATTGTATTCTTGTCAGGATGGAAAAGCCTCTGAAACTTAATTTAAACCATCATGGGACACTAAAACTCTCCACTGAATTCTAAAATGATACTACTACTAGTATCTATCATAATAATAAAACATATTCATGCAAACTGGTGTGGAATTCAGTCAAAATGTGGCATTAGAATCAATTCAGGTTAAGGGAATCCCATAGACAAACCAGTGTAGTATTGATTATAGTATATAATCAGTATATAGTATAGGAAGTGTGACAGAAGCTTCCTCTCTCGCTCAGAGAGTTTTCTTCAAGGTGATTCTTCTCGTCCTTCTCTTCCTCTTGGATGCGGCTTTGAGAGAAAAGGTGAAATGTGACGTCCTCCAAGTAGAAGAAAAGGGGGAAAAAAGAAGAAAAACAGTAGCACATCACCTTCCCATCATGCTCTGCTGCCTCCGCGGTGCCTTGACCCGCCCCTCACTCATCACCTCTTCCTCCTGGCGCAGACCAGCTGTTCTCTCTCTCTCTCTCTGTCTCTCTCTCTCTCCTTGTCTTACCTTATAGCTCTAGCTGTCTCTCTCTCATCCTCTCACCTCTCTCTCCTTCCCTCTATCTCTTGATCTCTCTTTCTTTTTCAAACTGTACTCTAAGGAAGGAGAGGGGCAGATAGGAGAAGGAATGAAATCAAAGGAAAAGAAAAATAAGGAAAGGTAAGCGTAGGAAAGCAAAGGAAATAGAAAGGATGAAAAGGAAAGGATAAGACAGAAAACAACAGGAAAGGGACAGGAGGAGAGGAAAGAAAAGGGAAAGAAAGGAATGAGCACAGAAAGGTAAAGGGAGGGAAAGGAAAGGAAAATAAAAGAAAGTGAAGGAAAGGAAAGGACAGCAAGAAGAAAGGAAAGGAAAAGGACATGAAAGGAAAGAAAGGAATAGAAAGGACAGGACAGAAAAGGGAAGGAAAGGGCGGGAGAAAGAAATAAAAAAGCGAAAGGTAAGGAAAGGGAAGGACAGTGACAGTTCGTATATATAGTTTGTTAAATCTGATAAAACAGCCAGTGTCTGGTCACTCTTATCCAGGTAAAATCCACTAGCGCACAGGAAGTGATGCGTGTTACGTTTCCGGTTTGTTTGGAATCAACAGAAGAAGAAGAACTGGGTAGTTAGCATGAGCAGCGATAGCCACCATGGCTGACCAGACAGAGAAAAGAGAAACTCAAACTGCATCAACAGAAAATCCAAGCTCCGCCCACACTGTTTGATTGACAGGTGATCTGTGGGAAGTGCAGTGCAGAAACACCACAGTGATGAGGCTGAGGGACAAAGATGGAGACTGAATAAAAAACAGATCTCACAGATTAGAGAAAGTGATAACTTGTATTTTATATGATGTTCAGCAATGAACAGGTAATGTGTTTTTCCACAGCGGTATAGAGTTTTGGAATGGAGCTCTTTAAGTGTTCTGCAGTGTGTGTGTGTGTGTGTGTGTGTGTGTGTGTGTCCAACATCATAAAAAGGGCAGTATGACCCTATCAACAGTGAGGCTCCGGCTTCCCAATTTTGATCTATAGGCCAATGAATCAGGAGAGATGAACAGTTCTATTGGTTTTCTCATCAATACTTCTCCTCACTACACTGGTGTCTTTTCATCCAGAAAAAGCTCCATTACTACAAACAGCCTTTTGACCTCTACTGGCACGGCACTGACAGACAATCACTAACCACACACACACACACACACACACACACGTAAAGTAAATCCGTACATGTAAGCAATCCTTACTCTTTCCCATACTAGTTCCCACTCTTGAAATTGTTTAAATCAATCAGCCGCATGTTTATCCATGAATGAACTCATCAATTCCAATTCAACTGAGGAATTGGAATTGGATTTTGAAAAAAACCTACAGGAAACAGAATTGGAATTGAATTGGATTTCCAGGAAGTTTAATTCAATTCAACGAAATTCTGTGAAATTCTGTTGGTTTTTTTTTTGTTTTCTTTCTTACCACGTATCTGAGATCACACATAGTGTTATACAATACTGAATATCATAACATGTTAAAGGGACCTTTCAGGCGGTATTTGTAATCGTAGTCCATACATAATGATTGAATGTATTTGATTTGTTGAACTGTCTTTTATTTGATTCATTATGTTTTGATTTATAATGTTTAGCGAGTCGAGACAAACTCTCTTAGAAGTAGAATTTAATGGAATTTGATGGAATTCAATTCTGTTTCCTGTCATTCCAATTCAATTCACATTCTGTTTCCTTACAGCTGGGTGACTTTCACATTCACACTCCAGCTCCAGGAACTGAACTGGAATTTACCCTGCATTCCCAGTTCAGTTCATGAATGGGCCTGACCCTGATTTTTATATATTTTTGTCACCCTAAATAAAGTAAATCAGGCAGTTGGGGGGAACTTTGGATCAGGCAGTGTTCGTCCATCTGTCTCTCTGTCTAACATGACATCTCAGGTGATTTCTCAGTCATCGCTGGTGTGATTTTGATCAAACTTGGAGGGATGATGCATCTTCACTCTGTCTTCATGGTGTTTAAAACAAATACACTGATTGTACTAATGAGGGCGCTATAAATAACGGTCAAATGGCCCTGACTCCTACGCCGTACGTCCGATTGTCATGAAACTTGCCACACAAATCCAGCTTTCCTGGCAAATGACACTTAGCTATTGGTCTAATGGGGGCGCTATAAATAAAGACACACATTTTGAACTCAAATGTGATATCTCAGACACCACCGGTCCGATTTTGTTGAAACCTGGAGGCATAATGCATTTTGCCGCTGTGTTCTGGCATTTAAAAAATGACACTGACTGGGCTGATGGAGACGCTACAATTAAAGGTCAAAATTTCAAACTTTGAAAAGCCCTGACTGCTTCTCCACCGGTCTGATTTTGATGAAACTCGGAGGGGACGATGCATCTCGTTGCTGATTGGCCCAACTGGCGCCTGCATCATTTATGGGGAACGAGATGTTTACTTGTTGTTTCTGTTCCATATTTATGTTTCTATTCCACTTTGCTCTTTGACGTATTCTGTCACCTCTGCTGTTGTGACGACCCAATTTTCCCCACAAGAAAATTTCATCTTATTTTATCTCACACCCACACACACACACACACACACACAGTATGTACGCAACCATTTACATACATCTATATTTCACAAATAAGGGGCTTTAAGATAGGTAGTTTGATGAAGCACGGAGGATCAAGGCTTCACCAGAGGGCTTAGACGCTCGGCTGAAAAATTAATGACCAAGCACAGAGATCTACATCATGTAAACACTACAAATAAGATCTCTAGGTCTCTATCGGCCCGGAGCAGGAACATGGCTGCTTAAACCGGCTTGTTTTCATGTGCGGTTCTGCACGGAGGCAGCCAATGCTGAATTATGCAGTAAAGCGGCCTCAGTAAAGAACATGCGCTGCTTATTGCTGCTGTTGCTCTTAATGTAGATTACATGTGAAAATAAACCCTGGAAATGCACGAGCTTCTGAGTACAACACACACACGCCCACACACAAAGACCCACACACCGATGCACACGCACATATTTATAGATGCAGAGGCGCACACACGCTTATGTACTCCCTCTCTCTCTTTCTTTCTCTGTCTCACACACACACACACACACACACACACACACATGCAAACAGACAGATGCATACACACAAACTCGCACACAGGTAGCGCTGGGGAAGCTACTTTGAAAGTCTAATTTTTACATTACCACACACTGAGAAGAAGCTGAACTGCAGCACAACTTCCCTCAAGAGAAATACAGTTTTGTTAAGTAAAGTTAATCAGAAAAAGTATTTCAGACTACTGCTACTGTAACAATGATCATATCTGCACCTGCAGTGTCAGATAATGCAAAATCACTTGACGGTAAAAGAAATACCAGTGATTAGGGAGGAAGTGAGCTTACTGCAGTGGGGTGGGCGGGACAAGGTGCGAGTGTGTGTGTGTGTGTGTGTGTGTGTGTGTGTGTGTGTGGGAGGGGGGGGGGGGGGGGGGGGGTCAAGACATGAGAGGATATTAAAAGTGAAAAAAAAAGAAAATAAGTTTAAAAAACTGCAATTCCCTTCTTCTCTTTTATAGCCAAAAATTGTTAGTAGCTGCAGCAGTTAAAGCTGCATTTGGTAATTTTGCACGTTGATTTCCCAATTTTGCACGTACGTTGATTTCCCGCCAGTCACCATACCTGACATCCAAATACTAATAATTATAAGAAACTGGACAAATAGGGCAAATACTCGGCATCTCAATTAGGGGTGAAAGGTCGCTCTTCTCTGTTGCAGCCCCACTTCGTCATGCGAGCCGATAAGACGGATATATGTTTACATTAAAATCCTGCATCGTTCAGCTTTAACTGCAAAAAACAAAAACGGAATCGGCCGCTAAAAACATAAAGCAAATTTGAATTCAGTCGAACTACCGCCGAACTACGGCAACATGTAGTTAAACTAGCGGTTCAATCACCTGTACATGTTGGGAAACTACTTCCCAACTCTACACACACACACACACACACACACACCTCCCTGTACAGTGCACTACAGTATGCCTGTGTGCCCTCATCACCATAACGCCGTCCTCATCCCGTCTGCCAGCAGCCTCCGGAGAGCAGCTCGCTCTGTCTGCTCTTGTTTTATACATAACCAGCAGGCTAATCTAATTACTCTGTGATGGAGAGCAGTCAATTTCACAGTCAGCCAGACACTCCTGCTGCCTAAAAATTGGGGCCACCCAAGTTTGATATATGAGGCAATAACCTGTAATGTAATGAAGTCACCTTCAGACCAGGACCCCTGTCATTGAAATAATAATGAATTATAACAAGTATAATAGTATTTGGGTTTGACACGGTGAGTCTCTCTCGCTGTCTCTCTGTCTCTTTTGCACTCTGTCTTCCCTTCTCTCTCTCTCTCTCACTCTCTCTAGGTATCGCTCTCTCTCTCTCTCTCTAGGTATCGCTCTCTCTCTCCGGGTTAAAATGGCTCTTTCTCTTTTTTTTCCTAACACGAGTTACAATATTGGGGTGATGGGAAAGTTCACGGGCGAGCGTGTCGGGTTGGCAGTTTGATTGCGGGCCTTAAATGAGAGACATATGCAGGGGTGCAGGAGTCAAACAGCGCCCAGCCTCACAGTTCAAACTCATTTACTTAAGCAAGGTGGAGGAGCATAAAAAAAATCAAATCTGGGTCTTGTCATTGTAATAGAAACATCATATTTAAAAAGGACGAGTTCAGTTCCTTTATGTCTTGGTAAAGTGGGAGGGCCGGTTAAACACACATGGTCAAGCTGAAATACTGTCCAGCTCATGAAATAACTGACTTTTAGTTTGGTTCGTCTGTATACCCAGTGCAAAATACTTTTACCTATCCAGAACAGCACACACAAAAGAATAAGTAATAATTTCTTTTGCTATTTTCTCCTTGAGTTTAACATTTTCAGCTACTCACTAATTATGCCTTGGATATATAATTTATCAGGCACTATAGTCTCTTAACTGGCATTTCCCTGCTCTCTGCATTTCACATTATAAGAAATCAGCTTCCCTTGTGATAAAAGATAAATGCCCATTTGCAAGACGGGCAATTACTGTAATAGCCGGGGTGAAAAATTACCACCGGACTCTAGACAAATGTTGGTACATTTTTTCGCTTTGTCTGATAAAAGTCAACTCTATGGCATTTTAAACAGCAAACGTCATCTAAGGACATTTGAGGACAGCTCTTCTTTGCGGGATAACAACCCAGTGGGACAAACACTGATTCACAGCCACATTATGTAACGTCCCGTCGGAGCACTTGTGCCTGTAGTGTTATTTGAAAAACGCCACTTCTGGGGCCAGGTGTAGAAAACTCTGCAGATTCAAGACTAAAAGAAATCTGTGTTTGCACAAAATTGGAAACATGCACACACAGTCTTTTTTGTCAGATTTATAAAACACTGCTTACATGGGGTTCACACATTGTTCTGTCCTGTAAGACTCAATCATTATGAAACTGTGTGAACATGCACAAGCCTAATGCTATCTATCTAACTGCTATATATTGTGGGTCGTAGTAGCCTATTGATTGTTAACACATGTACTGTAGGTCTAATTTATCATCCCATATTTGTGTTTTTCTTATTCCACGTTATTGTATGATTTGGCTATAATATGTTAACGTATTTACTGTCACTAGAATGAAAATTAGGCTTGTAGAAATTCCATCCGTCTATCTGTCAAACATGATATCCAATTTTGATGAAACTTGGAGGGATGATGCAGCTTTGCACTGTTTCAGTGTTTAAACATTACACTGATTGCCCTGATGGAGGTGCTATGATTAAAGATCAAAATTTGATAAGCCCTAAGTCCTACAACATAAGTCCAATTGACATGAGTCTTGTTACACACATCCAGCTGTCCTTACAAATTATAATTATAGGTCCGAAGTCTTAGGGCAAAAACCTTTACCCTTTTTACCAATCAGTGAAATATTGCCAATGCTGAAACACATTGGCAAGATGTATCGTTATCAAAAGTTCCTTCCAAATCAAACCAGTTGCGTCTGAGATATTATCTGACAAACTAATGAACAGCCCTATGATCCATAACTGCAATTTTCCAAATGCTGCAACGCAGTGGGACTTATCTTTCCTCCAAGTTTAGTCAAAATTGAATTAGCAGCATCTGCAATATCACATATGACAGACAACAACACAGATGATGTAACGGCCCCCAGAAACCAATCACTCATTCACAAGTTTAGTCAAAATGCAATGAGTGGTGTCTGAGATATGACGCATGACAGCACACAAAGACAATACTCTGTGTTGTATAAGCATTGGGCAACATCATTTTAAATGATTAGCCCAAACGCTGACTGCATCATGCATGGGGGACAACGTATTTTACTGCTGCCTTGTTCCCATTTGAACTGAAAGTTTACGTGGACTCTTCCATGCTGAGAAAGTTTCACATGAAATCTCATGAAACCCATTTAAAGTGCTGTTGAACTTTGTAGCTTGGGTTGTGTGTCCCGGTCTTGATAAAACCCAAAAAATCGGTGATTCTCTGTTATCTGTTGCTCCGGTAGAGGAGATTGGGGAATTGCATTTTTTTCACACTTCTAGCACATAAACAAACGTGAACAAAGCAGATTCTAACAATATATAAAAAAAAAACTAGTCATGTTGCTCAATTGTAGTTAAGTGAATCACTTTCTTTATCTTTACTAAACCTTTTAGGAAACTTATGCCGATGGAATGAAGAAAATAATAAATTTCTTGTAAACAGGCCAAAAAAATGTATATATTGTCAGAATCTGCTTTTGTTGGTGTTCGTTTATGTGTGACCTGTTCCTCCATACAATGGCTGTGAATGGAGAGAGAAAAAACACACATATCTCCTCTACCGGAGCAACAAATAACACAGAATCACAGATTTTGGGGTTTTATCATGGAGGAAGATACACAAGCCAAGGTACTACCAAAGTTCAACATCACTTTAAAACCATGAAATTTCAAAAACAAGCAGGTATGGTGAGTGAAGAAACTCCTCATTCCTAAGCGAGGATGTGAAATTGCTAACAGCATTGTGGGTAACATGGCCGTCGACCACTCTTAGGTTTTGGAGGTACGAGGTTTTCATCCCGCGGCGGCGATGCCTCTCCGCAAGGTCACCGCTTTATTCAATTTGGACACATGGAACAGCCGCACTGTGGGTTTCCACAGCCCTGCAGCACAGAGGAGGATGAAGCCGTGGTGGAGCAGCCGCCTGACAGGTGTGTGAGTGTGTGTGTGTGTGTGTGTGTGTGTGTGTGTGAGTGCATGAGCGTATTCTCTGAAAACTAAAAGGCCTTCAAAGGGACCTCTAGGTGTCCTGTGCACTTGTGCGCATGTATGCCCGCTCTCATGCATGTATGTATGCGACGTCACATCGGTTATGCCATTCGGTGAACCCTTTTATCCAAAGTGCCTCCCTAGAGTTTCATGATTGCATTCATTTTTAGCATGGATGGTCCCAGAGGTGGTGAAACCCCTGGAACCCGGGCAGCTGTGTGCATTTCTACATGAGTGTATGCACTGCATATATGTGTGTGTGTGTGTGAGAGAGTGTTCCTGTACTTTTATCTTTGAGTTTTAAACCTTCAGAGGGAGGACATTTTGGCCGCTCCTCACTACTTCAAGGAGCTGTTTTAAGGTTCAGACTTGGTTTTTAGGGTAAAGGTGAGAATTAGGATTAGCTTAAGGTAAGGGTAAGAGTTAAAGTGATGTTGAACTTTGGTAGTACCTTGGGTTGTGTATCTTCCTTCCATGATAAAACCCCAAAATTGGCGATTCTCTGTTATCTGTTGCTCCGGTAGAGGAGATTGGAGAAATGTGCTTTTCTCTCTCCATTCACTGCCGTTGTATGGAGGAACAGTCTGAAAATCACACTTCTAGCACAAAAACGAATGCAAACAAAGTAGACTGACCGACAATATATGAAAAAAAACTAGTCATACTGCTGAATTGTTTTTAAGTGAATCGCTTTTAACACCGAAATCCGGTCTGAGGAAACTTATGCCGATGGAACGAAGAAAATAATGATTGTTAGGAGATAGGGAATGAATGGAGTCAAAGGATGGTCCTCATGAAGTACAAGTATGTGTGTGTGTGTGTATGTATGTATGTGTGTGCAACATGATCTCATAAAAAGTCATGAAATGAGCACAAATCTACGTGCTGTGGACACAAATTATGTGAAAATTACATTCCATTAATTGAATTCTGTAACAATAACACAAGCTGGACTCAGCACTTTCAGCTAAAGGTTGGCTAACGGTTGAGTTTAGGCAACTAAAACCACTTGGTTAAGGTTAGTGAAAGGCTTTAGTCATGGTTAAATAAGAAAAACTTTCGCTAAAAATTTCACTCAGGGAAGAAAGTTCCTTCGTACAAGCTGGGAATTCGCCGGCATGGTGTGAGAGTGTGAAGCAATGTGTCGCTGAAAAAGAGCGTGACAATCAGTTGACTTTCCCTGGATAAATAAAGGTGGAAAAAAGTATGAGTGGTGCACCCTTGGCAGTGTGTGTGTGTGTGTGTGTGTGTGTGTGTGTACTGACAGGTGTTATATACGAGCCGTGTGAACAGGCTGTTCGCCTGCTTCTCGGACAGCCAGTCAGCTCCCGGCCGGCTTGTCAGGGCGAGTGAGGGATCGCTCTTTCAAAAGTGCGAGTGTTGGCCTCGACGCTGCTCTCTGCCGCCCTGATCCACCTTCATCTGACCCGCAGTTCACACCGGGAATAGAAGCTGGGAAGTGTGTGTGTGTGGGAGCATCATGTATCTTATGTGTGTGTGTGTGTGTGTGTGGTGAGCTGCAGTGTGTGTATCAGAGTGAGAAATTAATTTTTCTTTCTCAGAGGGCATTTTTTGGCCCCTTGATCTGATTTTTAGGGACAGCATTTTTTTTTTTTTTTAACTATGAAATAATACATTTGCATTGCATATCGGCACAAATAAACACTTAATTTGCACCACTAAGATTTGTTTTATTTTAAATCAAATATGCCAAATGTCCCACACTTCTTTCCCACTGCACTTCCCTCTGTCTCCAACCAGTCCATCTTTCAACCCTTGATTATTGAGTTTTTTTTATTACCGTATTGGTTGTTTTATTTTTTGGGTCGGTATTTTCTTCTACTGTGCGGTGCCAACATTTTCTACCGCTTCAGGCTGTGAACTCGGTTGTTTTCTGATTAAAAAAAAAACTGCTCCCACAACGCAGCGGAGAGAATCGCCTAGTCACACAGAGGCTCCCGCGAATCACCTATGGTGGCCCACGGGGGACAGCAGTCACATTCACGCATGAATTTTTGACAACTCAATGAAAACAATGTGAGCAGAGAGAAATGCCAAAAAAAAAAAAGGGATGCTCCAAATTTTCAAGACCAACTCAATTTTTAATTTCACAGGCGTTTTATGAACTTTCATGGCCTCATTAACTTCTGACCTTGTTGTTGAAGGGAGTGTGTGTGTGTGTGTGTGTGTGTGTGTGTGTTTGTATACATGTGTTTGGTCTCATCCTATCCTTTGTTTTTCATCGCTCTCAACAAATCAACACAACCTCACACATCTCTGTCAGCGGCTGCAGCTGCTGTCGGCTCGTTCTCCGTAAAGTCCTTTGAGACTTGCTCTTGTGATGAAGGGCTATAGAAGAAATACACTTGACTTGACTTCCCATCCCATGTTTTAAATATGAGTTCAAGCAGAAACCAGCTCAATGTTAATGTGCACCGCGGCGTGAGGAGCCTATTATGTATCTCAATTATAGTTTTTATTGTTTTCTTTAAAGAGGCTGCATGTATTCTTTAAAGAGGCTGCATCGTAGTAGTTTAAAATTTCCTGTACTGATAATGTTGTTTGATGCGGCTGTCCCAACTGTATCCAATGAATAGCATGTTATAATATAAAAAAGAACTGCTTACCATAAAAACTTCAATTAAAAGAACAGAATAGGGCCAGTTGCATAAAATTAGCTTAAGACTAGTCTAAGCCTTAGACTGGTTTTAGATTCTCAGGTTAGACTAGGCTAATTAACTGTTGCATAAATATTAAGACTGACTTATTTTGAGGTAGGAAAGTTAGCCACCTTCCCTCCTGGCTAAGCTTGAGTTAAGAACTTTGTTGCTATGGCAACAAGTTGGCCTAAGTGTCAGAGTTGGAAGTTTAAATACTGTAGTTATTTCATACAAGATGATAAATCTTTGGTTTTTGGAAAGCGCCTTAAGAAGAGAGCGAGTGCTTAGAGACAGAAACAACCCATTAGAGATCTACAACAATCAACGTAGGCTATAGTCCCACTTCACTTCATGTTGCTCAACTGCTGCTGCACTTTGGCTCCGCCCCCAAGAGGAAGTGTTTGGAAAAGTTATGTTTTGCTCTCTTTTTAAACTATTAAGATACATAGAAGCAGCAATTTTGTGTTACAATACAGTCCTTTTTTTCAACTGTGAAATGTTTTTTTTGTTTTTGTTTTTTAGGCATATACATGATCATCTTTGCTGAAGGACACTTGGTCATATTTATCATATAAGTATTCCCTGTATAGTGACACTATTTATTCATATTCATATTTGGTACTTTGGTCAAACACTATATGCACCTTACTACTGAGCCCTTGTAAAAAGCCCCACTTATTGTATTGGAATCTCTTCTTTCTTTACTTCTTATATTTAAATTCAACTTGTAAAGCTTGATTGCTGCTTGTTTGTCTAAATGTCTGTATGTTGCACTACACCAACCTCACCAAGTCAAATTCCTAGTATGTGAAAATGTACCTGGCGAAAATAAATTCTGATTCTGATTCTGACAGGACACTTGATGGGGGGATTGGACATGTGACCTTCTGGTTACAGCATGAGATGGTCACTCTAACCACGAGGCCACTTCACCTTCCTGCCTACCATTCAGTAAAGGATTATCTGCAGTGTTAATGTAGGATGGATACAGGGTGAATGCATTAACGGGTACGTCTGTAATGGCTCCTTATATTGGTGTATTGCCACTGCAGATCAGTGATTTTTTTCTGGCTGGACTGACACTCCACATACCCTATTAACTCTAACAGCTAATGGCTCATGCCCTGTATTTATTTGAAAGACATCATGGAGCCCATTAGTGTCATGCTGAACTATCTGAACACAAAACGCAAAAAAAAAAAAGGGAAAAAGGGAATAAAAGGAAAATAAAAATAAAAGGAGGGAATAAAAGGAGCCATTTAACAAGCCTTTTTTCATCAAGATGACGCCAATAGCAGAAGTGTTCCCAACACAATGGTAAGTGTGTGTGTGTGTGTCTGGTGGGGTGGGGTGGGGTGGGGTGTGTGTGTGTGTGTGTGTGTGTTAGTCTGTAATATGCTCTCCTCCATTTTGGAACAAAAGTATTCATATGTATGTATGTACATACAGTATGTACTTATGTTACTCCAGTTGCACTGAGGAAGTAACTAATTACATTTACTGTCACTGAGTAGCTTTTTTGTGTATACTTATACTTTTTTGAGTATTTTTTAAAGTCAGTCATTTTACTTGTACTTAAGTACGTTTTTACTGAAGTATCCATCCATTACAGAGGACAGATTTTGTGTTTCTCCATCAGCAACAGAAACTGGGCCGACGTAAACTGACAAACCGTGGAGCCAAGAAGAGAAGAGGAATCTGACTTTACTTTGTTTCCGCACTTTATTTTGTAATTTCTAATGTTTCCAGTGAAAATAATCTAGTTTGAACTCTGACCTCTCTCCTTTTAGAATCACATGGAAAAGATCACAGCTAACAACGTTCTCTTTTCTAAAAAAGTCACTCAGGAACTTTTACTCTTAGGACATTTTAAATGAGACACTTTTTACTTTTACTTCAGTAGATCTTTACACCAGTACTTCTACTTCTACTCAAGCAAAGTAACAGTACTTCTACTTAAGTAAGACACTATAACACTCTTTCCACCACTGGTTGTTCCTGTACCATCTGTGCCAGTACATATTTATGTCACTATGTCATTTGCCAATGTCAAGACAAAAATCCTGCATTTACTGTACTTGTGGCGGATAAAGTGACTCTGATGCTAATCCTAAGTGGTCAGATGCTTTGCAGTGTAGGATGAGAGAGTGTTTTTTTTTTTTTAAGGTGTAATGCGTGCTGTTTGGGGTCAGCTGAAAGAGCCGAGGAACACGCTGAGACGACGGGACGCCATCAGAGCAGCACACTGTGATGCTGCGGGTCCTGCACTCTGTCCGGCTCAACACACACTCACTAGTTCGCATACACACAACCAGTCAAATGTGCACACTACGGCACACTGAATAGCTCGCTTGCTTACACAACACACACAAGTCACCGCACACACAGTGAGACACATACCCGTACAGATTGGAGCCATACAAACATTTCTTGGGAGGCAGAGCTGCTCCGGAGGCAGGAAGAATCTCATTGGTTGAGTGAAACCTCAATGGGCGGAGTCAAAGAATAACGAGTAAATAAAGAGTAACGTTAGAACTGAAGCCCAGAGAAAAAGGATTATTTCCTGGAGGAGACTTCCATTTCTTCCTGTGGGTGTCAGCTGATTGACAGGAAGCAGAAAGAGAGAGACGAAAACACTCGACTCAGCTCAATGAAATGAGGAGAAAACAGAAAGTTTGGCTTCATGTTTCCAGTGATGGATTCTCTCTTTCTGTGGAAGTTTGTTTTTCATACTGGACAAGAATGAATGGCAGCAAACGGCTTCTTCTGAAGGAGGAAAACAAGCCTGATATCTCCAACTATGCTGACTGTGTGCAGAAAAATGAAGAACAGAAAGGAGAGGGGAAACTAGACCATTGCACAAACTTAAAAAAAACAACACAGATATCATTTAATGATTTGTAAAAGCTGCTACAAGCTGTCTGTTTGCAGATAAGCAAGGCAACATTAAACTGCCATTAGTCGTTTACATTAAATTTTCTCCCAGAGAGAACTGCTCTAATCAGGGCCAATGGTTCAGTTTGTAGGGGTGCCAAGGGTTCACCAGTCATATGAAGTTGCAATGTACTACCAAAGAGAGGTATTGGTGACACACACACACACACACACACACACACACTCATCTTGTAGTTCAAAGCTGTTCAACAAAGCCTTTCTGTTATTATCCAAGCTGTTCTGTATTAAAACACGGTCAATAAACTAATTCGGTTATTCAGCAGATAAATATTGGTAAATACTGCTAAATACTGCTAAATGCCTTCCAGTTTTCTTCCAATTAATAATGCAGCATATTGATAAGCTTAAGAGGCAATTAGTCTGCAAATTTACTAGTATGTAGACGCAGAGCAGATGAAGCTGCGTTCACAAACAGCACACTATTCATATCTCAGCCTCAGCCGCATTTTTAATATTAGTGGAGTCAAGTTTAACCCTTAAAGTCTAACCCTTTTTCTCAGGACAGCAGGGAGACTGTCCCATAACCAGCAGTACAAATATTTAGTGTTTCCAGCAGAATGGAAAGGCCTCTGAAACAAAAACTCTCCACTGAAACCCAGAGAAAAGCAGGGAAAATAAAGAAAATAAAGTTTCATTGCAGGTTTTACAGACTTTTTATGTTGCTGTGGTCAGGGAGGAATGGACAACACCAACTAACCAATAGCCACTATTTAATAATATATCAGCCCAGTATATCGGCCCCACTCTGGTGTTCATCCCTGTTGAATGTCTTTGCTCCTTATGGGATTGCAACAGTCCAGAAGTTATAGAAGTGGGCTTGTGACTGGGCAGCTGTTAGTTTTTATTAGTCTGGGTTTCAATGGAGAGTTTTAGTGTCGCATGCTGGTCTCAGTGCTGTTTCAGAGGCTTTTCCACCTTCAAAGAATACAATTCTGGGTGGAAACACTGAATGCTTGTAATTTTTTTGGCATGAAAATGGAAAAATTTTAAAATGTTTAACATAAAATCTCTAATCGCTGTTGGTAGCAAAAACATTGGTTTTGGCCTTCAAAAACCCATATTGGTCGAACTCTACACACACATCTGTCTCATAGATCTGTGAAAAAACTATTTCCTAAAAGCATCCAGTCTAGACAACTCAAGAGTTTCTCTTTTTCATTATTTCCTCTGTGACTCTCTGTCTCTTTCACTCATGGCTGTCAGGTTAAAACCTTGTATCTACAAATCCTCAATTTTGCAAGACGTCAGAAAAACAGTTGTATTTTCAGATTCATAGCCATGAGTTTTAAAATGTTATCACAGGTTTTGAATGTGCTTCATGGTCAACTTGCTCACACCGTTAAGACTCCAGTAAGCCTTCAGTTAGAATGAAAACATAACAACGACCAATATTGGAGTTGCAAGGATTTTCTGGAGACGGCAGCGGTGAGTTCATGCCCACTTCAGGCCCGTCTGATTAACAGATGGGTTTGAAGTGAAGATGTACTTGAAGTGGATGAGTCTGGTGAAAGGCAGAACAAAGAGGCTGAAAGGAGAGAGAGAGACAGAGGGAACAAGAGAGCAGAGAGATGAGAGCGAGCTATATAGAGGGTTTTAGGTGATATAACACACCTTCTGACTGGCGGCCATATTGTGGGGCCTCAACTCTTTAGCAACAGTGGCTGTGAACTGTGATGTTTTTGACTGGGAACTGATTGTCACCATCTATTTTGTGTTTAGATAATCCTGCTAGCTAGCTGGACAGTAGGCTATAGTTATGATTGGCTGATGGGCATGTTAGAGGTGGGACCATCAACCACCAACCAGCATATTGTTTTTTTTTTTGTTGTTGTTGATTTTTGTTCAAAACTTTGCTCCTGTGTTCCAAAAAACACACCTTCAAGCAACGGGAAGCAAAGAGAAAACCGTTGCATCTTTTAATGTGACCAAAAAAAAAGTAGCCTATGTCTGACCAAACTGAATGGCAAACATGAATGCAGCACCTGGAGATAAAATCCAAGAGGTAATGTTAGGAGCCTACATTATTTACATGCATACAGTAGATAGTGATGCTTGGAAACATTATGGATAATTCTGGTTATTTTCAATCTGGGCCTTGTGTTCAAAATGTCATCACTTAATTCATTGATTCTCAACCTTTTCCATATCAAGGACCCATAATTCAGTCCACATTAGGGCCACTAAGCAAATGGGGGAGTTTTTTCTCTCGGACCAAAATCTGAGAATATCTGTATTGTAGGCAGAGAGATAACAGTGAATCTATGATCAAAACAGTCATTCTTCTACATTCTTTAATTGTGTTAACGTCTTGTAAATGAAATAATGTTGAAGTTTAACAATTCATCAATTTGCTGAGGACCCCCTGGAACCCCGTCACGGACCCCTGGTGGTCGCCGGACCCCACGTTGAGAACCACTGACTTAATTCACCGGAGAGCTTTCACATCTCCAGATAGGTAGACAATAAGTAGACTACAAACACACAGGGCAAACACAATCTCCAACAGTTGAATCCAAAAAGTGATGAAAACATGTCCTTTCAACACCCACACAGCAGTCGGACCTGCCTACATCCTTCCTAAATGCCGCTCACAGTGCCACCCTGCACTGAGTCTGTGCCCTGCCTCGGCCACCCCAGTCAAAATGGCCTGGACACGCCACTGCTTCCGTCTTCACTGAAAGTACTGTTAGGCGGACTAGACTGCTTATTTTTTTGGCTGGGAGTCGAAAAAGTCTCACACTCAGACCAGTATCTGTTTTTTTTCTGCAAGAGGCTTATTTGATTTCGGCAAAACAGTGTAATGTTTAAGGTCTTGGTAAGCTACGGATCTAGACATGTCTTTAAATTAGTAAAAAAAACATTTTTGTTTGGCAGGTGCTCTCGTTTTGCATGTGTAGTATGTTAATACAGCTTTGTACAACTTTTGTTTTAGCCTGATACTGTTTAAGACAATACTGGCCTTATTTAGCTGTCTATAAATTACCCCAATTACTATCGCTCGCTTTGCAAGTTTGACACACGCTGCATTTGCCTGCGTGCCTTCAGTAGGCGTTTAAATCGTTACCCAGCGATGACACTTTGTTTTCTTATGTTTTCTGATTTTCTTATGGCCTCATCCTGCAAACTTCCTTCTATTTTTTAAAACTTCCCACAAAGTAATTAAAACTTATGTTTTAATTAAGGACCGTTGTTATTCAGCTTGTACATCAATGATCTCCCATCTGCATGTGATGGAGTGGAGATTTTGACGTACGCTGATGATACAGTCCTATATACACATGGCAAGGATGCAGCTCATGTTGCTGCCAAACTCTCACTTGCTATGGACAAAGTTGCAACGTGGCTAAATGACTCCTGTCTAACCTTAAATGTTGGAAAGACAGTGACTATGTATTTCTCTAACAAACAAAGACATGGTGACTGTCCCGACATTTTTGTAAATGGACAAAAAATAAAAAATGTTGACGAGTTCAAATACTTAGGTGTTATTTTGGATCCCACTCTGAGTTTTAAGAAACATATAAAAAAGATGAGCCAAACACTGAAATATAATCTAGCCAATTTTAGACATATCAGAAATTCGCTTACAACTGAGGCATCTAAGATCTTCTTAAATGCAATGATTTTTTCTCACTTTTCTTACTGTATGTCGTGTTGGTCTCAGGCAAACAAGACAACCTTAAAGCCGCTTGAGTCTCTTCATAAACAAGCCCTGAAAATATTTGACAGGAAACCACGACAATATCACCACTGCCGCATAATCTCTCGATATAATATGTTAAACTTTGAAAATGCAATCATGTATTCAGATATTCGTATGGTGTTCAAAATAATCCACAATGCCGCTCCCCCACCCTTGAGGATCTTTGTCCAACTCTGCTCCGAGAACACCAGCAGGACTACGAGGTCGACCTAAGGGGGGAGTGTAGAGTTCCCAAAAGAGGCTCTGCCTATGCTCAATCCTCCTTTTCATTTAAAGCTATAAAGGAATGGAACAAACTTCCCACTGACCTGAAACTGTACAGATCTCCACACATTCTCACACGAAGCTAAGAAATGGATTGTAAATAACCAATCATGCCTACATTAGTCTACTACTTTGCTACTACTAATTTAGTTTTTTTTCACAGCAAAGTTTAATAATTTTATTATTCAAAGTAGCATAATGTGATCTCACATATTGTGCAGTGTGTGTATGAAATGTGGTGATGTGACTAGATGTGATTTTTTGTACTTCAACATGTACTCTGTAATTTATTGTATTGTTTGTGTTGTATTTTATGTCGACCTGCCCTGGGACTGCAGATGGAAATTAGCAAATAGCTATAATCTGGTGCAAAGCATCTTTTCTCTTTACTGAGATCAATGTTCTCTTTTGCACATGGTCCCTGACAAATAAACTTAATAAACTAAACTAAACTTAACGCACATACTGTACAATTGACAGCAGCCTTGTCTGTCATGTCTGATGACGAGCAGTTGTGTGAGTTAGTTGTCATGGTTACGCGGGGACGAGGTTGTTCAGTGGAACACATTAACACATTTAGCCTCACGACGTTCACCTGCAGCTCCCTCAAAGGTTCAACTAGTTTATAAACTATTTTGATGGACTGGGTTGTGATATTTTCATGCACTGTGCTCTGTCAATCCATCCTCCATCAAGATAGATAGATAGATAGATAGGAATGAGGAATGATGTTATATATAGTTAATTACTGAAGAAAATCTAGACTTTGTGGAAAGACTTTTTTTCTATTTACATTTTTGAGAACTTTCAGTCTTGCTGTCAAATCTGACTCTATTGATGTTCAATCACTCTTCAATGAATTTGCCAGCTGTTTTGACGTTAGACCTTCATCATTTTCACAGCAAGAATACATGAAATTATGCACAATACCGACAAATGCCCATGTTTCCAGAGGAAAGAACTGCAATTTTTAATAATAAATGGCTGTCTGTAGGCTGCCACTTAATTGTAGCATTGACTTTAAATGACCTAATACATGGATAGATACTGACAGACAAACAGATACATGCATACATGCCTACATACATACAGTGCATACATAACTAGACATACTGACAAAGTGAGTGAGAGTGTGTGAAAGAGAGGGAGGGTGTGAGAGAGAGAGAGAGAGAGCGAGAGAGAGAGAGAAACAAAGCGAGGTAGCCAGAAGCCAGACGGAGCTCTAATGAGACCTTCCTGTGCGAGCGAGCGAGCGAGCGGACGTGACTGACTCACACCCAGACGCCCCTGGTACCCGGCTTCACAGCCCTGTCACTTTACATTCACACCAGACCGGACCACAGCCGCCTCCCCTCCACATCACAGCCGGGCCTCCCATAGCTCAGGCAGGATGGCTGACGCTTTTTGCTTCTTTCTTTTTTTTTTTTTTTTAAGTTATACAATGAGCTTTGAAAGGGGTTTCATAAGCCCAAGGGACATGGAATTTTCTCAACACATAGAGGACTGTGTGACCATGAAATTCAGATAAAAGCATGGAAATCACCCAAAAAAAAACTGCTATAGTTCGGGCAAGATGGCTTCAAGTACAGAGTGGTGATTGAATGGACTACATTACCCACATACCAGATGATATAGGACTGTGTGCAGTTATTTCTTGTTACATCTATTGAGAGAGTACTGTGACCCTTTCACTCTATTGTTTACTATTGGTTGCGTGTAATTAGGTATGGAGAGTCAACTCCAAAAGAGTCCATTCTGAGAATCGATTCTACTGATATACAGAATCGGAGTCGATTCCTGTTGCAATCTCGACTCCAAACTCTGGAATTGTAGAAACTCATTTAAATTAATTTGTAATTAATTATTTCTGATTTAGGCCTATCTATACTAATCTGTGTTCAACTGCCTTGGTCTGATCCATTTCACAACAAGTGGGGAGGGGGGAGGGAGAAATTCAAGGCTCACTGGTTGAATGCCAACCGGCGTAAAAGTTAATTTTTTATGTCGATTTTCATTTGGATCTGAATTGATTTAGAATCGATTCCATCAATTCCATTACAAGGAGTCGGAGTCGGAATCGACTAAATCGAGCTAAATGCCTAAAATGTAAAATAACACTGAGTTGCCAATTCATTTCATTGTATGTACAAAGATCTCAGATAGGATAAAGGACAAAGCTAAATAAGCCAAAATCGAAAGAAGGTGCTGTGCAAAAAACAGAACCCCCACCACTCTCCACCGCATTATTTTAATGTCAAAACTTCCTGTTTCTAGTCGTGTCTCCTCCACCTAATCCTTTCCTGGCGGGGGAAAACATATTTCTCTCACCTTTCATGCACAGAGCTTGTTATTTTGCATTTTAAGACATCATGCTAATGTCTCAAAATGTCTTGAGACCAGGCTGTAACAGGCTATAGCTGTTCTCTGACATGGTGTCGTAACGCATCGTGCCACAGTGCAGTGTTGATAGGTGTAGGCAAGAAAATGCAGGTCATCAGATTGTCTTAAGTCGTTCATGAAGGCACCTATGTTCGCTCACATTTGATATACAGCGCGATTGAATGAGTCACCATCGCATAGGATTATACTGTACTGATTCTGACGCTGCATTACATTAAGCCGATCCTGATTCCATCCCGAGCAACTCGTCACCTCGGATCTTCTTCTTGGAGAACGTATGGGGTCGAATGTCTTTACTGGATACGCTGTCACACTGCTGTCACACTGCTGTCACACTGCTGTCACACGGCACCACGATGGCTCTGATAGCAGTTTTGCTGACTTCACAGTAAAAAAAACGTCACGGCAAAATACAGGTCATCGCGCTACGTTTTTCACGAAGGCGCTCTCTGTCACGTGCGCTCACTTCTGATATATAATTGATTGAGTCAGCATCTCGCGGACGGGCGGTACAGTTGTTCTACCTGGCTCTCATGCTGCTGTCACAACACATCATGCAGCGATGCAGTCGTGTCCGGCGGCGTTGTCGTGGGCTTTTGAACATGCGAGGCTCAGCCCAGAGGCAGAGAGACGAGAGAGGTAATAGTTCTTCCTCCCCTGGGAAGAAAAAAAATTTCAGCATCAAAATGCATCAGTCAGGTGCACTTTGACATGAACATGCATCGGTTTAAATGAAGCAGCGGTCTGTGCAGGCCTGCAAACTAATTTATGATGTGAGTGACATATTGCAGTGCGCTGCTCACCACAATGCAATGCCCACCTTATCAATCTCTGTTGTTGTCTCTCCTCAGTGTATATTTCATTAACTCGTAATATTATTACAACCTAACAGTAAGATACTTCCATTTGTTTTTTAGATATGGAAACGTAACTTTAAGCATATCCTATTTTAAGGAACAAATTATTTCACCTGTCATATTCTCTTAGAAAACTGGTATTTTACCATGCTGCATCTTAGCTGTAGTAACAGAGATCATTATGCAATGGGAAAGCCTAATTCATTCTGAATGGCTGGAGGAGTCTTCTATGCGTAAACTATATAGAGGTACAAATTCTAAATCTCATTTTTAAACACATTCTATGATTATATATAAGTATATAATTTTAGAGCATGATCTGCCTCGTGTTTCTAAAATGTTTATCAGTGGGGAATCTGTAAAATGATAAATGTTTGTCCGATTCTCAATGCATAATCGAAGCATAATATCCAGTAACATATCACTCTGCATATTTACTGTACATTCTGCATTATATGCCTATACACCCTGTATGCTGTCACTGCCCCGTGAAAATCTCCAAGACGTCAACTTTTCAGGAACTAAGAAGCTGTTTTCGGCTTGACCACCAAGCATTTCTGATGTTATCCAGTGGATTTGGAAAGGGTTTCATAAGACCAAGGGTGCTAGAATTTTGCAAACCTATGGAGGAGCGAGCAATCCTTCAACTGAAGTTAAAATCACTAAGATTGGAGTTACAACGCTCTTGCACACCTGATGCATTTTTCCCTGTATGATTGTTGAACATCGGTGCAAAATGGCGGCTCTAGAAAGAAGCCCTCGCTCTCGGATTCTGAGGAATTGACACCAAAACATTTACCATCCATTGATGTGTTAGATTGCTGAAGGATATTCTGCTATCAAACTCCATTGTAGCTGCCCTGTGGTGTCCCGGTTGTTTGCTGTTGTTTGTTTCGCCGGCTTAAAAGCAACCGAACAGCGACTCGTCAGAGCTGACCTAGACGATCAAAGCCGAGTCTCTCCAGCGGCGAGGTGGGAGGAGCGGAGCGGACCTCGACAATGCCTCTCTGTACGCCGCTCTTTGATGTCTTTCAGCGTCGGTGGTTTTCGAGAGCCCTGTGCCTTGGAAACGCCACTTGAAAAACCAACAGCGTTTGTGCCATTAGTTTGTTCTCTGGGTCAAAGAGCAGAAAATGGAACCATGTAGCCACCTGCTGCTGGCCATCACTTCCCCTCCCTCATGTGGGCCAATCACTGGGCATCTGTGATGGATGGACACCAAACAGCAGAGTGGCATGAGGTCCATTTTCCTTACCAGTGTCAACAGGTGGGTCAACAGGTAGGTGGGTGAGAGAGAGAGAGAGAGAGAGAAACAGATAGATAGATAGATAGATAGATAGATGATGAATCCGATATCAGACCTTATAACCAATCCTGTGTGCTATGTGGAGATTTCATTGAGACGTAATGATATAAACCAATATCTTTACATCATTTTTTAAGAAACTAGCTTGTCTCGTGATGGCGAAATCGACGAAGCGAGCGAGTAAACTTGTTAACTTGCTACCTGCCTCTTCACTTGTCATCGTGGGACATGTGACCTTCAGCGGGAGACAGTTCTGTCATGACACTGGTAATTGCCGAGACTTCTCCATAGGTACGGTTAGCTTAGCTGTTAGCATTTATCCTTCCATTTGTCCTTCGTAGGCCTCCATAGTGCAGTGGCTTTGCTGTGTGTTATTTACAAAGCCGCTAACCCAGTGGCTGAGTTGCACAAAACTACCCAGCACTATGGGGAATTTTTTTTTTTAAAAAAGACCCAACAGGTGTAACCCAGCGTCTGGATAAATAAAGTAACCCAGCATTTTTTAGGTGTAAAAAATAGGAAGAGTAGGAAGTGGCCGTCCCTTTCAAGCTTTCAAAAGTGTGTTCTTTAGTATTTAATTCCTTTATTTAAGCAGAAGAAATCAAGATCTTTTCATCTGCTAACAACAATACAGCTATAAAAAAAAAAAAAAAAAAGTCCAGTTCATTCACACATTGCCACACAGCAGCCAATCAGCAAACAAAGACAACTCAGAGGAAACAGTTACGGTCAACGTTAAGAAAAACAAAGTTTAAGAATTTTAATTATTCTAAAGGGTTTCTAATTTCTAAGACTTTTGCAAATCATTCCGTTTATGAGGCGCATAGTTATCGACCATTTCTACCAAAGGACTACCTTCAACCAATTATGGCACATTTACTTAAAACAAGACCTTAACTGGGATAAATAAAAAGAGATGTGACACTTAATTCCTTTCCTTACAGTCTTAAACAAATGAGAAAAAACACAGAATCCTCAGTCAGTCGCCCAATTAGCAGCTCCTCCCTCCGTGTTTTTTTTTCATTCCTGCGGAGACAGAATATGGAGGATGAAAAATGACTTATCTAAAATGGAAGAGAGGAGATGCTCTTTAAGTCAAATCAACAGCGTACAGAAGAGCAACTTAATAACTTTGAATGTGAATCCATATCAGAGTCTCAGTGATGAATTGAAATAAAAAATAAAAGAGACTAACATCTCCCCAGCTACAGGCAAAACAAAAAAGTTTTATAACCCAGTAGTGGGGTCTAATGAATTCCACCCTAATACAAAATCTCATCAACTATGTTAAACTCATAGTTTGAGTTTGAGGAGGGAACGCTGGCGCACAGTGGCTGCCGCTCCTCCATGACACTGACTTGGATTTTACTGCTTGTGTGATTTACGTGGCCTATCTGCTTTTTGCCTTTTGCTCGAGCTTTTTGTGTTTTCTGCGTGTCTTGATCGCTCCCTGAGTTGGAATACGTTCTATCGAACTGGCGGACTTTGGATTAATCAACGTAAAGTGCTGCCTACCTGCTCTACTGGGATCCCTGTTCTCCGGAGGACAGCGGCTGTCTCCTCCTCCAGCTTGCCGGCTCAGGTGCGCCTGCCGCGGCGTGCCACAAGCCCCGTCCTGCATTCCCTATCAGCGCGGAGATCTCCCAGAGCTGGGCTGTCATTGACGGGCTCTAGTGACTGGGTTTTTTCTTCGATTTGAGCTCTCCTGATGTTTTTTGTAATGACCTTTGATGTGATTTTTAAACTGTTGGAATTTTGCAAGGGTACACCAGCTAAAACTAGCGTTGGACAGCCTGTGGCTGTTGCCAAACGATGTGGTTTGCTTGGTCTTTTGTTTTTATCAACTACGTTAATGATGATCTCATACACCACCCCACAGCTACGGCGTTTACGCAGCTTCGTAATTACACCTGACAAGGGGTTTTTAACCCGCTGCCAAAAGTTTGGGATTTTAAGAAACAGACCTCGTTACATCCATAGAGGCTCGCGCCGCGGTTTCAATGTGGAGTGCGGAAGCAAAACAAACCTGGGCGTCATCATTGGAAACATCGCGAGACTACCCTATACTAGGCGAGATGCAAAATATGGGGCGGATCACAGTGTATTGCGGAGTTTGCAGAGACTTCCATCCTCAGCTCTGTCTCCTGCCACCATGGAACTTCTTAATACACAATCCCTCACTAATAAATCCCTCCTCATACATGACCACATCTTGGACAAGGGGCTTGATTTCATGTGCCTAACTGAAACCTGGCATAAACCAGGGGACTACTCTGTGCTTAATGAGGCCTGCCCTCCTGGCTATAGGTACATGGAAAAAGCCCGCAGCTCTGGCCGTGGTGGTGGTTTAGCAATCATACACCGGGCTGAACTGAAACTGTCTCCCCTGCCGATGCCTGATCTTTCTTCCATTGAATGCCTTGCTCTAAAATGTAAACCTCCATACTCCATGACAGTGCTTCTCATCTACCGCCCCCCCAAACCAAACTCATCCTTCCTCCCTGAGATACACGACCTACTTACCTCACTCTGCTCCATGTCAACCAACATTGTCATTGTTGGTGATTTGAATATTCATGTCGACAACCCCTCCTGTCATTTTGCAGCGGAGTTCCTGAGTCTGATTGAGTGTCTTGGCCTGAAGCAGCATGTTGATGTTCCTACTCACACCAGGGGGCACACACTTGACCTGGTCATCACTGACTCCGCCCCCATCAATAACCTACAGGTCTATGATCTGGGTGTGTCTGACCACAAGGTGGTCTCAATGGCCTTGACATTCCTGTCGCCCCCTACTAAACCTAAGCGTCAAATGTTTTTCCGGAACTGGAAAAGCATTGACCCAGCCATCATGACTATGGACCTCCAGCACATCACCTGCCCAGCCTCTGCATCAGTGGATGAAGTAGTGGAACTCTATAATACATCTTTGAGCAGCGTCTTTGATCTCCATGCCCCTGTCAAGACACGTGAGGTCAATTTTTCACGCTCTGCCCCCTGGTTCACACATGAACTGCGGAAAATAAAAACAGCTGGGCGTGTCCTGGAACGACGCCTCAGACATTATGGGCTCACTGTCCATAAACTGGCCTTTCGTGAACATCAAAGGGCTTACTCCAAGTCCCTTAAAGATGCTCGGTCACAGTTCTACTCCAACGTAATCAATAACAATCCTGGCAACTCTAAGCATCTTTTTTCCACCATAAACCATCTCCTGAAGCCACAATCATCTTCCCCAATCGAGGCTACAGAAGAACGATGTAACAGCTTCATTGACTTTTTCAGAGCCAAGGTCAACAACATCCGTTCTCTGATGTCCAGCTCTTCCTCTCTGCCTCCTCCTGTCATCGACCCCCTGTCTGGGAGCTTGCCGTCTCTCCTCCATTTCGCTGGTGTCCAGCAGAGCCACATTGAGGAAATCCTCAGGAAAATGAAACCCTGCACTTGTGCCCTGGACCCCATTCCCACAGCTTTGCTCAAGTCATACATCCCCATTCTCAGCCCCTTGATCACCCAAACGGTCAACCTCTCCCTTCAAACCGGTAGTGTTCCATCTGCTCTCAAGGTTGCTGTCATCCGCCCCCTCCTCAAGAAGCCCACCCTGGATCCGGAAGTTCTAGCCAACTACAGGCCTATCTCCAACCTCGCTTTCCTGTCCAAGGTGTTGGAGAAGGTGGTTGTTTGTCAGCTCCAGGACCACCTTAAACACAACAACTTATTTGAGAAATTTCAGTCAGGTTTTCGTTCAGCCCACAGCACTGAAACAGCTCTGCTCAGGGTTACGAATGACCTGCTGATGGCAGCTGATGCAGGGTCCCCTTCTCTTCTGATTCTCCTTGACCTGAGTGCTGCGTTTGACACTGTGGATCACATTATCCTCCTAGAGCGCCTCCACACCACCATTGGACTGTCAGACTCTGCACTTAAGTGGTTTCAGTCCTACCTTTCTGGCAGGACTGAGTATGTCTCATTGGGAGGATGCAGGTCTAGATTGCTCCCTGTCACCTGTGGTGTTCCGCAAGGGTCAGTTCTCGGCCCCATCCTGTTTACCCTCTACATGCTCCCCCTTGGTCGTGTCATCAGCAGACATGGGATGTCTTTCCATTGCTATGCTGATGATACCCAGCTGTACATAAAAACTGCCCCAAGCCCTTCTGCAGCCATGTCATGCCTCAGCACCTGCCTTGAGGAGATAAAGGCCTGGATGAGCAGCAATTTCCTCCAGTTAAACAGCAGCAAAACTGAAGCTCTCCTTGTTGGCACTCCACACCAGGTTCAGTCATCCCCCATACCTCATCTCACCTTTGACAACCAGGACATCCCCCTCTCCTCCTCAGTCACTAATCTGGGTGTTAGGTTTGACCCTCACCTGACTTTTCATGACCATATAAAACATCTGTGCAAGACCTCTTTCTACCATCTCAAAAACATTTCCAAACTCCGCCCCACTCTAACCCTGTCAGATGCAGAGAAGCTTGTCCATGCTTTTATCTCCTCAAGACTGGACTACTGCAATGCACTCTTCACTGGGATCCCTGGCAGGAGCATCCAGAAGCTCCAGTATATTCAGAACAGCGCTGCCAGGATCCTGATGAGAGTGCGAAAACACGAACACATAACACCAACTCTGCTTTCATTGCACTGGCTCCCTGTCTCCTTCAGGGTCGACTACAAAGTCCTGCTACTCACCTACAAATGCATTAACAGACATGCGCCTCCCTACCTACAAGAACTGATCACCCCACAAACCTCCACCCGCACTCTCAGATCTACCAACAGCTTGCTCCTCCGGGCCCCCAGTACCAAGCTCCGCACCATGGGGGATCGGGCCTTCTGCTCAGCTGCACCGCGCTTGTGGAACAGCCTTCCTAACCATCTAAGGGCAGCGCAGACCCTGGACTCTTTTAAGACAGGCCTAAAAACCTTTTTATTCAGGAAGGCTTTTTCGTGTTAACTTTTGTTAGCGATCTCTTTTTTCTTTGTTTTCATTTTTTTTATGTTTTTAACTCTGTAGCACTTTGAGATTCACTATGAATGAAAAGTGCTATACAAATAAAATGCATTATTATTATTATTATTAATAATACAATTTACATACAATTCCATCGCCAAGTCCTGCTTGCAGTCAGATTCCCTTCATGGCAAAACAAGGCAGTGATTCAGAGTCGCTGGATCTGCACCCAGCAAGCAAACCTTCAGGAGAGAAGTTATCTCCTTTTTTTTTTTTTTTTTTTTTTTTTTACAACTCAATTAAACTTAACAAGGCTTTTACAAAACGGCACATGATTAACTTGTTAATCACTACAGTCCTGCAAATTGCGTTGTTAGACAGCAAATTAAAATGAAACACAGCTGGGGTTGTTGTTAGTAATCTAACTTGAGAAATACTGTATCTGCTTAATGCCTAAATAAACCTGCTTTGGTCCAATCTGATTTTCCTATATAGGTGTCGAGTCAATCTGTGTTTTACAATACATGAGTCTAATTACAATAAAAGAAGCAATAATTCACTACAAAAGTGGCTGTTACAGTGTGCAGATTAATTTCAGTCATCCAGGAAGTAAGATGTCCAAAAAATAGAAACAAATCCACTTTTGTATCTATTTTCACCTCTTCTTTTTAAGTCCAGTGGATTTTGTTTTTATTTTTTGACATTTTTAGAAGTCTATCTATTATAGAAGTCCTACTTTTTACTGTATACTTGTTGCAAATACTGCTGCACTTTGGCTCCATCCTCAAGAGAAACTATGTAGAAAATAAATCAAGTTTTGCTCTCGTTTTGGAGGTTGGAGGGAATGCTCTGGTAATTAGTCAGTTGAGTTAATTTTTTGTTACAACATACGAATTTCATTCTGCTGCACAACATTCAGTAAAGAATTACCTGCAGTTTTAATGCGGGCTAGAAGCAGAACAAATGTATGATAGGAGCCTGTTACAAAGACTTCTTCTTCTACTGCCGAATAAGACATCCAGAGACAAACTCCATAAGCGTTTTGTCTTCATGTTTATTAATACAGCTGTTGTGACAAACCTTGCATATAATTTCTGCCGCAGTATGTTTCTGCTCTTCATCGTCAAATGCAATTACCCGTGACCTACTTCACGAGAGAGAAATACTATTCTTTAATTGCCTTGTTTCCCAGAGAGGAGCGAGCGGGGTATGTTTTCTATAATTACGCCAGTAAAGCCGGAGGAAAATAACTCGTAAAATGTTAATGACACGCGTTCAGGAACACTTATCAGGAGGTTAATGAATAATTACTAATCATTGTACTGATCGTATTTTCATCTGAAAATATGAGGACGGATCCCGTTTCAGTCGAATTGCGCTTCATCACGAGAAAACGTATGGCTCGCCCCGAACTTTAAATTACCATATGTGGCAAATGCAAATGAAAAAGCCGTCGTGTGGCAAATCAGTAATGATCAGTAAATTATGAAACTTGTGCTTGAATATAGTCTTTCAGAGTGACTCTCCTTCGCTTATTCTACAATAATCAAACTCACTGTGGCTGTCAAGGGAATACATTAAAACTAGTCTCTTCCTCTCTCTCTCTCTCTCTCTTTCTATCTGTCTCTCTATCAAACCAAGTCTCCTTTGTAAAAGTATTTTTTATTATTTCAAAAGGACTTATCTGGCTAAATAACTTCTAAATAAGTAATTTAAGTAATTTTGTATCAAATTATTATGACTGCATTATATATAGATAGATAGATAGATAGTAGATGATGAATGTTTAAAATTAATCTAAATTAATAGACTCTTCTGATTTTAATGGCTTCTATATGTACCCCTTTTCTTTTTTTAATAGCCAGCCATATAATATTCTATCACTACTCACTGCTGTAGAGTCTATTTTATGCTCATCGTTTTTCAGAACAATCGAGCTCTCACGTTTGCAGCACATGATTGATCTTGTCTTTAAATGTTTAAAAGTCACCAGATGAAGGGCTGTAACATGAGAAATATTACAAGCCCAGCCTCAGCCTGGAAAAGGTTAAATAAAAGAGAGTTTAGTTGACCAGTTTTCGCTGAACTGGTGCTAAGAAGAGAAAAAAAAAAAACACACATGCAGTCTAAGAGAACATTAGTATTCCAGGACTGGGACAGAATCTGCTGAGCTTAGACAAAAGGAGAAATTCCTAAATGTCACTTTTTCGCCACCTCAGACTTTCCGGGCCTGATGTTCGAGTCGAGCAACAAGCAACCAGTCGGTGTTACAGCCAGCGAGCGAACCAGCCGGCCGGGGGAACCGTTCATCTGCTCAGCCGGTCCACCAGACGGCAAGTCGACCAGCCGGGGAATCATCAGTCCAGTCATCCAGTCGACCCGCCAGCTTGGAAGCAAAAAAAAAAAAAGGGAAGCAACAAGTTACAGGACGGCTGGGCGAGACTGAAAGGCTTGTTTAAAGGTTAAATGTGTAATATTTCTGCTTTACTGAAGCATAATCTGACTGGTAAATATCAGCAGAGGTTCCTGAATGGTAGTCAGTGAAACAAAGTGAACACATTCAAAAAACACAGGAGCGGGGGCGAGGCTAATGTTTTTTGTTGTTGTACCACACCAAGGTCTGTTCAAAAATCTGGCATTTTGTTTCTGCCTTGCTTATCGGAAAAAAACACACATCGGAAAATATAATTTGAGACTTTATCACTAATCGGTAGGGTGTTCTGGTAAATTCGGCATGTATGTAATCCTCCAAACAGCTTTAATTTTAACGGGCCAGGCCCATTTATGCGACACAAAATAGCGACTTCTTACCTTCGATATGTTCCAAAAACCCACAGACAGCAGGAATCGTGGTGATGTCAGGATCCTGATCACGGAAGGCAAAAAATAAAAACATGATAGAAGCTTCATTGTTGTTTATTGTGAAACAGTCCAACCTGCCCACCGTGCTGATGATGGTCTCGCTCTACGGAGGGCAGAGTGTTGTTGTCATGACAACGCTGAACGATAGAGGCCAGCACTGGACCAGAAACGACACATAGACCCTTTAAAGAATGAGCATAAGCGGAGGCATGATAGTCATAATGAATAATGCGGCGTTTATCACCCCCCCCCCCTTTTCCCTCTAGCAGCTCAAGTGGAGGAGTGTGTTTTCCGGTGAGCGCCGCAGCGGGAACGCGGCTCCCCGACAGCACAGAGATGAAAGCGGGACGGCGGTCAAAGTAAATTCTCTTTGGTGTTCGGCACGCTCGAACACGGAGAGCACTGGCGTCCCAGCATGCACGGGGACGAGGACGAAGCGAGTCGAAATGCTGACATGCACACACAGCGTCAAACTGCACACACAAGCATTAACATTAACAGTCACATAAGCACACACACACACACACACAGTTCGCTCCTATACTGGAGTTCGATTTCTATTTTTTATTATCTTCACTTACCTAGGCTATTTTTATCTTTATGTTTTTTAAGGTTATTTTACTAGACAATTTATGTATTATTGCATTTTGTGTGAAGCACATTGAATTTTCCTTGTGTATGAAATGTGCTATATAAATAAAGTTTGGGAATGTAGTTTACACACACAAGCATGCATATGAGAGGAGAGACTCTACAGGCTGTACATGCAAACACATAAACACACATAAACATACATGTGCACAGGCATACACAGCAACACATGCAAATGAGATGCATACATATGCACATATTACCATACAACACACACCCATTAGGCGGCTGCTGTCTTGTCATGCCACATCTGTCACATGTGTGTTTGAAAAATTTGCTGTAGCTGCGATCTGGGCTACAGATAACCTTGCAAAAGTTGCACAAAAATTGCACAAATTTCTTCAAATGTGTGAATAAAAGACCCAATACAGTACAAATGTGTTTTAAATGCATCTAGATATTGCCTGACAAGACAGCAGTCACCTAATGGTGCAGGACACACATTACACAGGACAGGACAGAGATGGACAGGACAGGACACAAAGCATTCACACATTACAGGACATCTAATGCTACAAGACCTTCACCAGACTTTAACAAAAAATAAAAAGAATTGATATACAAAATTATGCTTCAATATCATCAAGAGATGAGCAGAGCTGGAGGCCAAATTACCCTCGAATTACTCTCATCTAACGACAATACCGCAGGATAATTTTGGTGTAGGCTATATTTATATATTTATATATTTTTTTGTCCAATGACCGGTTGAGTTTGCCTCTGTTTCCATCTGCTTTGCTGTCTTGCGCAGCCTGATCTCCTGAACTTTTGTGAAATTTCACACAATGTCTTCAAATGCAAATACATGCTCTGTGCACGAAAAGTGAGAGGAATACGTTTTCCCACTATGAAAGGATGAAGTGAAGGAGACACGACTATAAACAGGAAGCGGTGTCACATTGAAATAGCGCAGGGTGTTGTGGACGGAGTGGTGGATGGGCGACCCGGATCCGATTCCCCAACTCATACCAAGAAAATTTCTACTGTGAGCGAAGCTTTAATTTTGAGGGTTTTTTTTTTATTTAACCACGACCAAAGCCTTTCCCTAACCTTAGCCAAGTTGTTTTAGTTGCCTAAGCGTGACCGTTAGCACATCTTTAAACGGGTGAAAATGGCGTGTCCAACTTGTGCTGTTGTCACATAATCCAGTTTGTGGTGGAGGAATGTTCACAAAATGAGATCTCGCAGTAGTGTTTCCCACCCTGAGCGTGATGTAAATCAAATATGGCCGCCGTGTCAATAAATCGATGAGCTCAACAAGTTTTCATAACAGTTGTTACTCAGCGTAGGCGAGACTCTGACATCATCTGTAAAGAATACAGATTTCTTTTCTTCTTTCTTATAAACACTCTTTCAAACCCACTTTGTGCGACATAACTCTCTCACCCCCACACGCTCTTTCATTCTCTCTCTTTTTCTTGCGCTCTCTCTCTCTCACACACACACACAATCTCTTTCAAACACACATTGTTTTCCACCACTCTATCATACACTCTCTCTTTCTCTCAAATACACACATTCACTTTACATTCTCCGTTTACCTCTCTCTGTATCTTTCTCTCTCTCTCTCACCCACACACACACACTATCTTTCTGCTCTCTTTCTTTCTCTCTCTCTCTGTTGTAACTCGCGTGCGCGCACACACACACACACACACACAATCCTGGAGAAAACCTGTCAGTCAAATGAATCACGCTATGCTCTCTCTTTCCTGCTCTTTCTCTCTCTCCCTCTCTTTCTCTCTCTCTCATTCTCTCATGAGGCGTTCTTGAACCCTCCTGTCTTCCTCGGTCACTCTATTCATTAGCGTCTCGCTCTCCCTCCTCCTCTCTCCTCCTCTGTCCAGAGAGATGAACTCGTCACTGGGAAGCTCTTCATTACCCTCCTCCCTCATTCCTCTCTCTCGCTCTCTCTCTCTCTCTCTCTCTCTCTCTCTCTCTCTCTCTATAACCCACTTCATCCTTCCTCGATCAACCCGGGCTCTCTTTCCCATTCTCTTCATTAGCTTCTCCTCTGCTGACTGTTGGCTGCACATTCACATACCAATTATAACCACCTGGACAGATATACAGGACACACACACACACACACACACACACACACACAGGGTTTCCAGGTGATGCAACACAATAATTATTTAGTTGAAAACAATTATTTTTAACTGTCTGGTTTTCTTAGAATAAAAGGAAACACACACACACACACACACACACACACATACTCGCTTATGTCATTTCTGGGGGCGCATATTTCAACGCACTCACACCAACACCTCTGTACACACACATGCACAACAGATAATGACTGATAAGGGCTGTTCTTTCTGTTTCTGCCTCTCTCTCTCTCTCTCTCTCTCTCCTGCTTACTAATAGCTCTCAGTAAGCACAAGTCAATTATAGATAAGAAAAATACGACCTGCGTTTACCACTTTACCAACAGGTGCTTCATTCTGTTCATCCAACTGTACTTCATTACAGCGGTGGCTGTTGTTTGAAGAAGTGAGAAGTTTTGCTCTCTTTCCAGCTGTTGAGAGTTAATAGGAACGGTCTGGTAATGATAGTTAGTTATAGATGGTTGAGCTAGGTTAAAGGTGCATTAAGTAAGATTTTTTTACTTCCTCATTGCGTAAAATCACTGTAATATATCTGGGGGTTCAAGACATTTCAGCTACAAAGGCTGAAAAACCCAGAAAAGCAAAGAACAACGCAGTATTGTCACGACAGTAGTTTGCATTGTGATATACAGTATTACCTCTTCACTAGACCTTTCTCTTGGTTCTGCTGCATCTCCACTCTAATTAGCTTTCTCACTCCTCTATATTGTAAAAATGTGACTTTACTGTTTATGTCACTTACAGGCCGCCGTAACTGCGGTCAAACATAGAAAACAAAAACATAGATACATACAGGCATCACAGAACGATCAGCACCAATAAGACTTATAATACACAATCATCACCACTACTAGGATAAAAAATATGTCATGACAATCCAAGCGGCCGAAAACCACGGGTGAATTTTGAAGCCGATACGGAAGTGGCGGCAGTTCCTCTAATGTCTGAGCCAATAGTAGGCGGAGCTGCGACTCTGAAGGCGACCCAAACTCCGCCCCCACCACCGTGGCTCCACCCTTTGCCTCTCTTTGGCTGCTCCAGCTCAACATGGCAGCGGCTGTAAACACAACCAACAACAACAACAACACACAGAATCTCCAGGCTTCAAAACGGCCCTTCAGACACCTACGGGTGACGTCACACTCACTACTCCGTCTGATTTTACTGTCTATGTGCCGAACATATTATGATAATCGTGATGCATTTTGGGGGGGGGGGGACCACTGTAGCTTGAAGGACACTGTGTAGGACTGCAGGGAAAAGTCTGAGTGTCCACTGCTGACTTGTGTGAGGAAACTAAACTCCTCTAAATAATGTTAGCATACAAACAGGAGGCAGGCTCGGCTAGCTGCAGCTTCACTGGGAGGTGGATTAGAGCCAAATGAATCAATCAGGAGTTAATACCTTACTGGCCAGTCTTAACCCCCCTCCTGCACACACACACACACACACACACACACACACTATAACCAGATAACCCTGGAGTGGAGAGATTGATTCAAGTTCAAACCAAGGGCACTTCAGCACCTGCTTACAGCCAATATAGCTGAACACACACACACAGAAACACACACACACACACCTGTCCAGATATACGCCACCAGCTACTGACAAGCAGGGAGAAACATACACACACACACACACACACACACACACACACACATCTACACGCACATATCGTTCATACACATGCAAATACAAACACACATATACACACACAAGCAGATATGTACACCAGCCAGTGACATGCAGGGAGACACACACACACACACACACACACACACACAAATGCAGACGATGCGTTCTGGACACGAATAATGAACATGAAGATTGCGTTCTTCCACCATGAAAGCATTATGTCACAAAAGCACCATTTTCAAATGTTTGTCACATGAAAAAGTTGGTTAAAGGTTCAATTTAGGTAAGTAAATCATCTTTGGTTATTAAGGTTAGGTAACTAAAACATTTGGGTTATGGTTAGGGTAAAGTTTGGTCATGGTTAAAAAAAACATGACAAAGCCGTGCGTTAGTTGGGAATTGAACCTGGCTCACTGGAGTTGAAGGTAAATGTTTCCACAGTACTGAGGCTGGTTGGAGCTGTGATGTGGCTCCGAACAGCAACATGTGTCATGGGGCCAAATGAAGTGAAGGGCCAACCTAGATAGATAAACTCATATATATATTTATGTCGAGAGAATATAAGTTAAATTAATTAGTACTAAATGACTGATGCTCTAAAGCAGGTCTCTTTGGAGCATCAATCATTTAATACTTAATTAATACAAATGAACTGCATTGTTGTACTCTTTGAGTCAGGTGCAAAGGGACTAATGCAGCCAGCCTTCGACAGACAGGAGAACCAGCCTGCACACTGCCTTAACTCGCAAGAATTATTTTATTCCACAAAAATGTATACAGCATGTCGGTCTATAACACCTTCCTTAGGTTTACCTGTAAATCAAACACATTTTTAATCAAAGATGATGAAATGTATGCAGTTAATGTACATTCTCTGCAATCCTCTGATCATATCTTAAGATAAAAATGTGAATTTGGCTAGTGAAAATTCTGAGTGACTCCGAAATTCATGATTCACATTGACTAGTGAGCCAAAAAGTTAACTTTTAAGCCCTGCTGCACCCACAAATACAGTAGATACACACACACAGATTCACATACAGATGCACTTACTGCACAAATACAAACCAGTCTAGATGCCACCAGCCCCTTTGTGTGTGTGTGTGTGTGTGTGTGTCTCCCTCACTCACTCTCTCTCCCCCTGTCTCTCCCCCTCTCACCCTCTCTCTCTCTCTCTCTCTCTCCCCCTCTCCCTCTCCTCTTGTGTCTGCGGTTCACAGGAAGCAGTGTGGAGGTCAAACCCTGGCAGGGAATCAAATTTATGACTATCTACCTTCACGGCGGATGAGGGAAAGCGGCCAGTGGCTTTACGGGGAGGAGATGATGCCTATATACGGGCTTAGCGCTGTCATCCGGATTAGTGTGTCATCGAGCGACATCGAGGGTGCCGATGGTCATGTGACACACACAGAGTCGGGGAAGGGTGAGCCAATGAAGTGGCGCCGGAGACGAGCGGAGAGGGCTTACGTTTGACTGATATGTTTACCCAAGTGCTGCGCTGCTGTCGGATTCTTTTCTTTTTCTTTTCTTTTATCACCTGCAACTTCAGCATCTCCAGTGTTTCCAGCGGCTCTGTGCAGCTGATGCTTCCATCAAACTAGATAGGAATAGGAATGCCGCCATTGGCCAATCAGAACTGAGTATTCAACGAAGCCATGTAAAGCATAGCTTCATACTGAGGAGTTTATCGAGTTTGAAATGTCGAATTTCATCCCACGAATCCAGTGTTGCGAATCCATAACAAGAACCTGCCTCTCCTGGACCAAAAAAGGAATAAGAACAAAGAGAGACAAGTAGGTAGAAAGAGAGAGTGTGAGTGAGAGAGAGAGAGATGCATAGACAGCAAAAGAGAGAGGAAGAGAGAAAGGAGAGAGAGAGAGACGAGCATAGTGAGAGAAATAGAGGGAGAGTGTGAGTGAAAGAATACAAAATCTAACTTTTGAATGAAAAGAAAATGCTGATCTTACTTATTGCAGACCAACGAAAACAAACCAAACTAGAAGGGCACTGGGAGAGAGCAGACCTCCGCCAAGGTTCGTGCTTGTTCGTGAGTCGGATCCGGATCCGCTCCAAAATTTAATGGGTTCTTCCTTGGCCCATGCTACACCCTTCCACGAAGTTTCATGAAAATCGGGCCAGTAGTTTTTCCGTAATCCTGCTGACAGACAAACAAACAAACAAACGGCACCGAAAACATAACCTCCTTGGCGGAGGTAAAAATAGAAAGCACTAAACTAAAAAAAAAAAACTAAAAAAAACATGTTATTTCCATGGCCTGGATCCCGCTTCAGATGCGGCGCTCCTTGTTGCCGCAGACGAGTCCGGCTCCCGGCTCAGGTGGAAGTCAGCGGCTGCCTTGGGCGATAACAACATGCTGTATTTACCTGGCTGTTAATGAAGAGTCCAAAGGTCACGACACACAACTCACAGCGATGAACATGAAATTTGTCTCCGGTAACAAAACGCATCAAGTTGTTTTAGGGTAAAACGGGCAGCAGGATGTCTCCATAATCAAAGACGGACATAACATAATCGATTGTACACTGGAGAGAGGAAAAACGTGCTTTATTTTCGAAACAAGAAGCTCATTTATTATTAGTAGTTTCTGAGCCAGCGCCCCACATTTCTTCGCAGTGTGCTGTGGGAGAGAGGGAGTCGCTCCGGATGAGTCAACGCTCTCCGGAGCTGCAGGACGGCTGCGAGACTCGGCTGAATATATATGAGCTCATCTGAAATGCAGGTTGAGGTCGGGGGGGGGGCGGGGAAAAAAGGTCAGTCTGATCAAACCTGGACTGGACACACTTTGTTCTTCTTCCTCTTGTCCGGGAGAAGCAGGTTTCTTGTTATAAACACAACACTGGATTTGTTGAATGAAAAGGCAGATTCTGTTTATCGAGTTGTGTTTTACATTTTGAACTTAACTAAGTAACTCTGCATTATAACAATGTAAAATATTATGGCAACAATGTCTGTGCACTGTGAATAAATGCTGCATGACTATAATCAATTAGATGGAGTGGCTAAAGTGGCTTTGCAGTTGGACAGTTTTGAACATCATATGAACAAATCATTTTCCATTTCTATTGTGCCTGTGACAAGAGTTTTATTCCAAAATGAGCTATTCAACATTTCAATAAATTCACGCCTACTCTGACAAAATGATTGCTGACATGAAATAAAAGCACATTATGAAACACTAGTTTGGAGTCATATTTAGATCTTTGGATAAAAAGCAATAATTCAGGAGGAAATCATCTTTCAGGCACCAATGTTTCTGAAATACTGACTGACAGGACCAGACTGGGAACAAAATTCAGCCTTGGCATTTTTTGTTTTGACCAGGCCATCCATCCATCCATCCATCCATCCATCCATCCATCCAGCCATCCATCCATCCATCCAGCCATCCATCCATCCATCCAGCCATCCATCCATCCATCCATCCATCCATCCATCCAGCCATCCATCCCATTTAACTACCTGGAATGTTCTTTTTTGAGATATACATTATACAAGGTGTGCTCACTAAGAACAAACTGGTATAACATCTGAATTAGTAACAAAGTGATATAACAGTTAATTTAACAAACTGGTATAACATTTGATTCAATATGTTAGTATCAGTTATGTGTTCACAACTCATTCATAATTGACTATTCTGTGACATTACTGTATGCCAGAAGTCCATTCATTCCCCTTGGGAGAGGATTTTGACAGGAAGGAAAACTTTTACGTTTGTCTCCAGTCCTGACTTGACTCTGATAACTCAACCAGAAGCTGTATTCTTGGCTGGATTTGTGAGTTATTTACACAATAAAACATCTTATGAAAAATGTCTCATGATTTAGTGACAGTGACAACGTTACCTCACCTAACATCACCAGTGTATGATAGGCTATTTTGCTTTGCTTTAAAGGTCCCATATTCTCCACTTTCCAGTGTTTTATTTTCTGTCTTGAGGTCCATTCAAAGCTGTGTGTGTGGTGTCATGTACCAAAAACACTCTCAATCCTTTTTTACACATTTTCCAGCATCTCTCTGAGCCTTACCAAGAACAGGCTGTTTCTGTCGCCGTGTCTTTAAGGCTCATTAATATTAACGACCCCTCTGTTCTGATTGGCTAACCGTTTCAAGAGTGAAACGTGAGACGCCGCGGCCCGGCGGCTACAGGTAGGGAAAACTCTCCGGTTAATAAACAATGACAACCGCTCAACCGCTTTGAAAAAAACACTTTGTTAGTCTATTATTTCTTACAGAAATGATAATGAGCGAACCTTTGTGACGCCACAAAGTTACGGAAGTCCAAACGGCTCGTTTAGAGGCTCGCTTTTCTAATATGGATTGTGTGGATTTAGTTGGCGACCGTGCGTTTTGATACTTTCACCATGTTTAGATAGACCATCCAACTCCTTTATCATCACAGAGGCAAGGGGAGTCCTGTTTTACACGATATGGGACCTTTAACGAACAACAGAACCTCCCTCCAAACTGTTTTGCAAACAAAAATAAACAGCCGTCCCACTCAAAGAGGAATTTCAAGAAGGCAACGGAAAAGCCTAAAAACAGTCACCGCTAAACTTTCCTCCCTCCAGCTGGGGGCGACCTTGCGTTGGCGCCAACTTGCGTGAAAGACTAAACCGCGAAGGCGACGTCGCTAACAACAAACAGGTAGAACATTTACACACCGACAACTGAACTGGAAGCAAACGGAGAGAGCGTGAGAGCTCAAATGTTTGTCAGCTGACGTTGAATCCCGCCGGGCGTTGTTCCTCCCTCTCATCAGGCCTCGTGGCAGCAACTGTCACGCTTCGCTTTATTACGATCAGCCGCGGCTAAATCGAGGGGGGAAAAAAAGCGCTCTTCCTGTTGGGAGGCGGCGGGTTTTGCCAAGGGGCTCGATCTCAAGATGAAAAAAAAAGTCAACATGGTTTGAGGGGAGGAAAAATAAATAACACAAACGTTGGGTATGGAAAATTGCTACTGACTCCTGCCATATTGTATAAAGTGGAAAGAAATTTGCTAAGGGGGGGAGGGTATTGAATTAAGATGGTTATTCAATCAAATGATATAAAAGCCCTTGACAGCATGTAATTGCAATCAGTTAAATTGCTTAATCTAAATGGAGAGCCATGGGGAGCCACTGTTGGCTGAGAGAGAGAGAGAGAGAGAGAGAGAGAGAGAGAAAGAGAGAGGGAGGCATGGAGAGGAAGAGAGGGGAGCAGAGAGCAAGAACAAATAAGAGAGAGAAAGATATTGAGCATGCTTTTTCCTAACCACCTCTAACAGTGTTTAACTCAGTTAGCACACTCAATTAAATCTGAATATTATGTTGGTTGTATTGTGAGCCAATTTGCTGATGAATATACCCAACATGACTTTAGAAAGTGCCAGAAAAAAAGGGAAAAAAAGACAATTTTCAGCACCATGAGACCATGCTGGCTGCTGCAGGCTACAGGGAAACACACAGCGGTGCTTTCAGGTACGCTGACTGGCTTCACCTCCAAGGAAAATTAAAGTTTTTGAATCTTTCAAGCTATCCAGAGGGACAACTTTGAATAGATTTGTCTTTCTTTCGAGTGAGTAAGGGTCTGAATACAATACATTCAATATTTCAACGTGTTACATAATCATCATTTCTTCAAGAAGTAATCATACAGTCACATACGGTTGTCATCACAGGTAATATAGCATCCCCACCTACACAAACATATACACACTTATCACACATACACACACACACACACACACACACACAAAAAAACAGAACAAAATAAAAACGAAAACAGGGTTCCTTAAATTTTATGGATGCTGGGTGATTGTGATTTTGCGGCTCCACTATCTACAGAGCTTCATAAATTGAGCTCCATATCTTGTGAAATTGTTTCTCTTTGTTGCTTTCCTCCGACATCGTCCTTTCAATACTCAAGTAATATTTCATTAATGTTTGATTTCTTTCTTTCTTTCTTCCTTTCTTTCTTTCTTTGGTCTTGCGGTGAGATGTTTTTCAATTTTTTTATCTCTTATGCATAAATTAGTAAACACAGCTCCTCTTTTTTTTTTTTACTTTTTATCATCATATTTGATCTCTGTTAGGGTTTGACCGATATATTGGGCCAATATCCGCCGTTTTTTCAAAAATCGGATATCGGTGTATCTTTCTTCTCCGATATGAAAGAGGTTATTCTCCAGATCCCTTTTATTAAAGAGGTGACTCTACTGTGCTTATTCAAACATTTTATTAAAAAGGGATTTACTCGTTTTCTTGTTTAGTTTTTGGCGTAGTAATTTTCAATTTTAAAGATACTGAATATCGGCAGCTTTAGTTATTAACTATCGGTATCGGTCTTTACAAAAAAAAACATAACGGTCAAACTCTAATGTCTGTATTTTTAACACTTTCACTGTGCAACTAACCTGAGACTAAAGTATCCCTGCACATGCACATGAAGCATGGGCTCCAGCTGAAAGGAGTACAGATTATATCCAAACATTACCCGGCCTGGGAGGAGCCACCCTTTATTTCCCTAGGCAGCCGCACTGGGAGAACACAGGTGCATGATGGGAAACGGTCCGGTTCCCTCGCCGTGCTCACATGAACGTTGACAGAGTTTATATTCGGGCGTTGGAGTGGAACATGTTGTGGCACTTGGTAGGAAACAGAGAGGCATTTGTCTGAAGAAGATGGAAAGAGCAAGTGGGTGCGGAGAAAGGAAGAGACAGAGGAAGAAACAGAAGGAAAGAGAGAAGGAGGGAGAAAGGAAGAGAGAGGAGTGAGAGAAAGTTTTAGCGAAACCAAGAGACAACTAGAGAAATAAGAGAGAATGAAAAAGGAAGAGAGAGAGATACAGAGGCAGAGGAAGAAGAAACGCAGTAGAGGAATGAGGAGTTTCTCTCTCTCTCTCTCTCTCTCTAATTTATCCACTTTTCAGTGAGAAGCCGTGGTCGCTGCAAGTCAACTGATTGAGATAATACATTTGGAGTGTTAGTAATGCCACCTTAAGTGCTGCTGGAGGAGCCGGGCGAATTAATAGCCTCCGTGACTCGATCTCAGCCAATTACATTATCCCCTGATTTATGAAACAACGGCCTGAACGCCGCCGTAACCTTGAGACGAAGAGGTGCCGCCGAAAACGGGCTTTCTGTGAAGTTCCACCGGGGAAAGGATGAAATAACAATTACCTTACTAAATTCTCTGTTCATTTGAATGTGAATATATACAGTATAATAATTATAATGTAAAAGTAAGTACTACAATTAAATAAAATAACAGGAAAAAACAATTAAATGAATATTATTAAACATATTATTGTTTTTGTGTTGTTTGTACAAGTCTTTGGACATTACGCCATTAAAGCAGCATGCCATCTTGCTTTGCTCAGTGTTTCTGTGCGGAGTGTACGGAAGAGGATTAGGGCCACATGTGAAAAATGCATTTGAGTTCTGAGATTAATCTCAGAATTCTAAGAATAAAGTCAAAATTCTGAGATTCTGAGATTAAAATCAGAATTCTGAGAAGAAGAAAAAAAGTCAAAATCTGCGAAAAAAGTCAGAATTCTGAAAAATTCTGAAATTTTTAAAGTTTCCTCTTTGATTATGAAGGTGAGTTTTAGCTTCAGTTTCTGCTCGTCTGCTGTCATCTCTTGGCAGTCATCACCTCATTTGCATAACATTATTACATTATGTATCTAGTGCTAGTAACATTACAATTTTGTTGTTTTTGTTGTCTTTGTTGAATTGGTTTGTCAAGTTTGTAAGTTGCCACAGGAAGTTGTAATGTAATGGAAGCTGTTACCATGACGACTTGAAAAGGGCTTATAGTGTGCTACACCTCTACCCTGCACTGATACCATGTGCTTACATCACTGTGTGAGTTACTGATGTGTCTCTGCACCAAAGTCACCAAGACAAATTCATTAACATTTATCACACTTAAATAAAACCATTCAGATCCTGATTCCGACTGTGATAACTGTATTTACTCAACAATGTGAGAGATTAGAGCAGATAAGAGGCATCGAGGAGAAGATTAACAAGGCAAACAAACTCTCTGGTCGACTGTTTTTATAGCTGAGCTGTTTCCCTTCTGCTGTTTCTAGTTGGGCGTATGCATTTGCCTTCAATGCCAGCGACCAAGGTCCGTTTCTACTAAGGAAATTTCTACTGTGAGTCAAATTTTAATTTTTAGCAAAGGTTTTTCTTATTTAAATATGACCAAAGCCAAGTTGGTTTAGTTGCCTAAACTCAACTGTTAGCCAACATTTAGCTGAAAATGCCGTGTCCAATTCATGTTACTAGAATTTATAACCTCCTCATCTCCTCCTCTCCTCTTGTTGTCTCCTCTCCTCCTCTCCTCTCCTCTCTCCTCTCCTCCTTTCCTCTCCTTGTCTCCTCTCCTCTCTCCTCTCCTCCTCCTCTCCTCGTCTCCTCTCCTCCTCTCCTCGTTTCCTCTCCTTGTCTCCTCTCCTCGTCTCCTCTCCTCCTCTCCTCTCTTCCCCTCTCCTTGTCTCCTCTCCTCTCCTCTCTCCTCTCTCCTCTCCCCTCCTCTCCTCCTCTCCTTGTCTCCTCTCCTCTCCTCCTCTCCTCTCCTTGTCTCCTCTCCTCCTCTCCTCTCCGCTCTCCTCTCCTCCTCTCCTCTCCTCCTCTCCTCTCTCCTCTCCTCTCTCCTCTCCCCTCCTCTCCTCCTCTCCTTGTCTCCTCTCCTCTCCTCCTCTCCTCCTCTCCTCTCCTTGTCTCCTCTCTTTGTCTCCTCTCCTCTCCTCCTCTCCTCTCCTCTCCTCCTCTCCTCTCCTCCTCTCCTCTCTCCTCTCCTCTCCTCTCTTCTCCTTGTCTCCTCTCCTCCTCTCCTTTCCTCTCCTCTCCTCTCCTCCTCTCCTTGTTTCCTCTCCTCTCTCCTCTCCTCCTGTCCTCTCCTCTCTCCTCCTCTCCTCTCCTCTCCTCCTCTCCTCTCCTCTCTCCTCTCCTCCTCTCCTTGTCTCCTCTCCTCTCCTCTCCTCCTCTCCTCTCTCCTCTCCTCTCCTCTCTTCTCCTTGTCTCCTCTTCTCCTCTCCTTTCCTCTCCTCTCCTCCTCTCCTCGTTTCCTCTCCTCTCTCCTCTCCTCCTGTCCTCTCCTCTCTCCTCCTCTCCTCTCCTCTCCTCCTCTCCTCTCCTCTCTCCTCTCCTCCTCTCCTCCTCTCTCCTCCTCTCCTCTCCTCCTCTCCTCGTTTCCTCTCCTCTCTCCTCTCCTCCTGTCCTCTCCTCTCTCCTCCTCTCCTCTCCTCTCTCCTCTCCTCCTGTCCTCTCCTCTCTCCTCCTCTCCTCTCCTCTCTCCTCTCCTCCTGTCCTTGTCTCCTCCCCTCTCCTCTCCTCCATGGTGGGACACACAAACACACAAACCGCTCTCCAGTTATAGTAGTGGGATTGTCACAGAGTCCAGTTCGTGGTGGAGGAACGTAATTTTCACATAATTGGTATCCACTACACATAATCTGCATTTCAGACTTGGTGCTCATTTCATAACATTTTAAGAGATCATGTTGAGCTAATGAGGACCGAGAGGACTCAACTACAGCTATCAAAGAGGTCCGGCATCCTGCAGCTTTCCCCCACCGGCACCGCAACAGCTGGTGTGATTTTGATGAAACGTGGCGGGATGACGCATCTTTCTTGTCACTGATTGGCCCAAGGACCGTCTGCATCATTTGTACCCTGTGGAACAAAATTCCAACTAATTCCTCTCAAAGGTGGAGCAACGGTGCAGCCGAAAGTGCACCTCTGCTGCATCTGTATGTGCACAACCTCATGTCCTTGAGAGGCGCTGGAGCAGTTCTCACAGCCTCTGATTTGTCTGAATGTATTTATCTCTTAATTAAGACTGCGGGCAGATCGCTGGCTCCGGTGCGCTCTGAGGTTCGGCTGCTCCCGCTCTCTCTGAAGCACCATTAAATGTTTCTCTGCATTGACCCTGGGACCATTTTTACTCCAAGGGTGTGTAAAACAAAAGGTGCATTAATTGTGCAAGTTGGATCGCTGTGTTGTGATACAAGGTTAAGGCAGCAGATGGAGGAGCAAAAAGTAGACCGCGGAGGCCAGAACTGCGACCAAACGGAACAAAACTTCAGAGAATGAGGTCAGGCTCTTGTCTTACTTTCACTTTCCTCCTTCTGTGGTAAAAACACAGCAGAATCTGAAGTTTAAAGTCTTAAAACCCACTTTCACCCACTAGCTTTTTGTTCTGATTGATCAGATGTCTGTGGATGTATGTATACTCATGGCTGTGTGGGTCTGTGTGTAGCTATGTCTGCTTATTTCTTTTTTCTGCTCTAATGTGTTTTTATTCTTCTTGCATTTCCATTCTTGTCTTGTTTTATTCCTTGTCTTTTATAACCAATTTCTGTAAAGCACTTTGGTACAAACTTGTTTTGTTTTTTAAAGCGCTATATACATAAACTTGAACTTGAACATGAGTGTTGAAGTAGTTTAGTATCAGATGTATTGAGTATTAATATAGATAGATCTTCTTCATTCTGATTTTGGCGTGCTTTAGCACAAAAGTTGGGCCTACATTAATGCGGTTAGGGTTAGCGGTTGTTTCATGACGACAGCAGACAACACTGAGAATAATCAGCCGCTCGAACGTTACATTTCTTTGCCTGCTATCAAAATGAGAGCCGTTCTTTAGCGTTTAATTTGCTGTGACTCAGTGATCAACTCCGCCACGGCTTTATTACCAGGAGGGGTTGAGAGAGAGAACAAAAAAACAACAACAACAACCAAAACAGTCAGCGGCGGCACCGGCACCATGCCTTTGACGGGCATTGTTGGTGATTAGCTTGTCTGTATCTGCGTGTCGGTCGCCGTGAGTTGCTCGATGGAGACCCTGAAGCTGATTAAAGGCCGGCGCTATTCGCTGCCTCCTAAACAGCTTGTGACAGCCTCCTGTCCTGTGGGCTCCACAGAGGCTCCTACTGCAGAGAGGCCGAGACTGGAGGTGCCATCGCTGCTTAGACTACGTGTGACAAGAGCAGCTTTATAGCCCGGCAGACAAAACCCACAGAAATCAATAGACGCTCAGCAGCGGCATCGCGGCTCGGGCCGCCGCCGCCGCCGCCGCCGCTGTCGAAATGTGTGTTGCTTTGTTACAGCGAGCTAGCAGTCTGTGAAGGCTGATTTGATTGCAGTTAGCCGGTGGTTACGAGAGAGAACGGCAGATAGAAATACAACCCAGCGCTCCAGAACGTCCTCTGTCACCCTTAGTGGGCTATCTGCGTTTTGAATGGCAGACCCACAAAGAGCCAACTAAATGGCTATATGCAACAGTAAACACAGTACAAGGGGTGCACGTAATGGCTCGGCTCAATACAACACAAAGTCTCTCAGCTGAAAAGAAGTTAATGGCTCCTATTGATATTGGAGGGTACAAAGGTGTAGCAGGTGTTTCAGCATTTTGGCGACATCAGAAGAAAAAAGCAGCAACTACATTAATCACATCTGCTGCAACGAGATTAGCAGGCCCTTGATTTTGTTTTGTGACATTTATTTTATTTTTTTTGTAATAATAGCTAATAGCTCCTATTGACATTCAAGAGCAAGCAGACACAGTGTTTTGCCATTTCAGCTAGGCTACATCAAAAGAAAATAACACTTTGTACTGCGCCAAGATAAACAGAGCCTGATCATTATTTTTTTTTTTTTTTTCTGTTCTCGTATCAAACTCATGATGTCACACATACAATGAATGTGCCCACTGAGCCACCAGGGCATCACATGATTGTAAAATTTGACAAAAAACAACTCTATGTAGCCACTATAGAAGCATCTATACTGCATTCATACTTCAGACATGAAACAGCAGGACCAAATGTCAATATTTTAAACAAAATTTTCTCTTAACTAGCAGTTAATCAGAACATTGTTTTTAACACAGTTCAATTGCGTGCACAAGTCCAACCTGGGTCCATGCACATGACCCGTACATATTCCTTTACATATCTTGAGCCAACACACATTTCTACACATTTCTTTGCATGTATGCTGCTTCCATCTGTAAATGCTAATAATGCACATTTGCACATCCAAACTAATTTCTGTGTCTAAGATACATCCATCTGTAAGTTTTACAGGGAGATGGCTAACAATGCTCAACTGTACATTCTGCACATAGTATTTCTATACATATGTTGCCTGCATCTGTATATTTGATAATGTGAATAGCTTACAAAGCACATTTGCGAGTCTGGACACATTTGTTCTCCCATTGGTACACCTGATAACCTGTAAACCTGTCAATGAAGACACTGTATCTTAAAAATTTGCTTTATTTTGGAGTAATTATTTTTTTTATTTCACTTAATTTATTTCAGCTTTTCTAATTATTATCTTCCGTACTCCTTGTCTTCTTCTTATCTATATCCTATTCTCTGCTGCGATGACCCAATTTCCACCCATGGAGCGTTCATGCTTTATCTAATCAAATCTAATCTAGTTGCAAAAGTTGATTTTCGTTCCAAGCATTTCCTCTTGAAGATGGAGTGAAAGTGTAACAGTAGTTCAGCAAGCATGCGGTAAAAACTCCTGCAAAAGGTCAGATCTGTAACCGTTACTCCAGCAGCAGCAGCAGCAGCAGTGGCAGCAGCAATTAGAGAAGCAAGCATGTGACCAGAAGGCTTAAGTCTCTACTGGGAACATCTGGGCGGGGGAAGAGAATAAGACGACGTTGAGCTGCCCTTGAGCAAGGCACTTCTCCACCCAAATTGCCCCGGGCAGTTCCTCAGGGTGAATATCTGTAATTGAACGAGAAGCAGGGCAGAAGAGCTAATCCTTCCTGGTAAATAAAGGTTAATAACATATGCATGCATCTATCGCATACAGATTGTGTGTGCACATACACAAGAGTCTACAAAATATCACCACCACCGGCTCTTTCCATGAAAGATGATTATTTATTTCACCTGCTAAATTCTCTTTAGTCAGGAAGGGATGATGTGAATGAAGGAGAGGAAGCAGGTTGCCTTGAGACAGAAGGCATTTTGCAGAAAGGGGGTGCAACTCAATATTAGAAAGGTATTCCTTATGTTTTTTTGTGCACTCAGCGGCAGCCAGGCAACAATTACTGACATGCTCCGAGGTGACAGAAGCATTTACGGAGAGTTTGCTAGTCTGTGCATAATTCTGCATACTACAGGGGAAGCCACTAGTACAGCAACTTTTATTTTTGAAAATGACATCAACTCATGAAATGACATTAAAAAGAAAGAAAATAGGTAAGGATAATAATAAGAAAAGAATAATCCCGAAGAAGGCAATTGATGCCGAAACGTTGATGTATTAAATTTAAACTGAAGCATCGGAGTGCGGCTTCTCTTTCTTTTCTTTTTGACGTCTATGACCTGCCAGTAAGTCAGCACCTCAACCACATAGGTGTGCATTTTTCCTTCTTTTCCCTAAGGATAATAATAAAACATATCAATAAAAGAAAGAAAGAAATAATAATAAAAACAACACCTGTTGCATCTACATACAGGTGATTTAGCAAAAGGCCACAGAGAAAATGAATGTTTTGAGCCTGCTTTTAAAAGAGATGACAGTGGGAGCAAATCTCAGGCCATCTGGAAGTTTATTCCAGCAACTGGCAGTGTAATTACTAAACGCGGGAACAAATATTCTCAACAATTCACCTCCCAGGTGAAGCCTTAGTGCAGCAGCAAGCGTGCAGTTAAATGTGGGACTGCTACACTGTCTGCATCTGTACATACTGGCTGTGTGTGAGAGAGCAAATTGCTTCTCCCCCCTCTGGGAGCGGGCTAGTTGACACTCCAGGCCCAGCCAGACAAATGACCATTTGCACATACACAAAGCCTTACAGACAGGGTCAAGTGTTGGAGAGCCATGCCTCCATTATCTGGATCAGCCCATAGAGGATCCAGGTGTCTACACTTGGAATGCATTAGGTGATTAAGGAGAGGTAAGATGCCACGGTGTGTGTTTGTATGTGTGAGTACACATACTGTATGTGTGTGCGTATGTGTGGCGTAGATATGAGGAGGGCCTTATCCATTGCTCTAGTAGCACTGTGCTCTCCTCTATGTGCTCTCAGATGGATCAATCCCTAGCCATCCAATTTAGACTGTGGGGAAAGGGTGCCATCGATCCAAGCTGGGAGTTTTACACACACACACACACACACACACACACTGGTAGCCGTCAGAAAAGTCCCCCGTGCTGCAACTATCCCTCACCCGCACTGCAACAGCCGCTGCAGCCTATTCCATCTCAAATGTTGTAGATAGAGCTGAATTGGCGCATTATAACTCACACCTGTAATCTTTCAAACTATTACTTGCCAGACCATTCTTTGCACCTCCTGATGGGTGAAAACATTGTAGCTCAGTCTTGGACCTAATTTGTCTTGGTCTTGTCTTGGTCTCGAATTACTCAAATTTGTTTTTAGTGAAATTAAGCTGATAAACACTTCTATAAAATCAGTGCATTATTCAGAAAAAACCCCAAACCCTCATCAGTTTTGTCCTGACTGCTGCTGCCTTCAGTGAGAACTGTGCGAGGCTGATCAGCAGCATATCGGTAATCATTTAAACCACAGAGAGTTTGTTCATGGTGTGAAGAAAAGACACACAGCTGTGTGCCGGTTCAGCAAGAAATCCATAACAGACAAACCAGGACAACAGGTTTGGACAACATCAGGTTTCTGCCAGCACATTGAAAGGGGCCATGAGGCTAACGTTAGCTACTTGGGAATAAATTCCTCTTCTACTAAACAGGTTGGAATATTTATGAATATCAGTTCAGAAATATAGTTATAAACAATATCTGAATCTGAAATCTGATTAGCACACTAGCTAACGTATCTAGTAGAAGCTAGCATTAGTAGTGGCTAGTCTGATGTTAACAATTAACATAATTTGCTCTAAATTAGCCTTCTAGCTAGTTAGCTAGCTAACAGTTTGTGACTTCTCAAACTACAACTCAGAGTGTTTTGGAGTAGAGACTATAGGGCCAAAGACAAGATAGTTTGTGCACAGTAACCAACATTTGGAAACAAATCCACCTTATCAGACTATTCACTTTTATTTATAACTTACTGAATGGATCTACACTGACGCCACAACAAACTTTTTCAGGTATCTCTCTTTTTCTAGCCTGGTTGTTATATATTCAGACATTATCTGTGCACAGCTAATTCTCCACTGGACCTCCATGATGGCACCAGATGTGGTTGCTGGGAAATTTATGACGCCAACTGCAAAGCCTCTATCTGTAACAGTCAATGTGTGAATGTGTGGCCCTGTGCTGTGTAAAAGAAGATATACATTGTGAAATGTATGATGTGTTCAATGGATTTTCGGGTGAATGGGAGAGAAGATTCATAATCTGATCTGGAAGTTTTGAAGAGGGCAGAGAAGGAAAGAGATGAGAGAAAATCATAGCAACAGAGAAAGAAAGAGGGAGAACGAGGGAGGGAGATATTTGGGGGAAAATGAGAGAGGGTAGAGAGAGGAGAGAGATGAATAGAAAGACAGATTGAGGCAGAAAAGAGAGGGTAGAGAGAAGAGAGAGATGAATAGAATGACAGATTGAGAGAGAGAGAGAGGAGATTGAAGGACAGAGAGAAATAGTTTATTCCCTCATTGAGACACTCCACAGCAATGCTGCATCCCACTTGCTTGGGAAGCAAGTGGGATGCAGTATTGATAGAGCAAAACCCCCGACAATCAAACCGCATATAAACCTTTATGACCCTCAGGCTCTGACTTAAAAAAAAAAAAAACAGCTCAGCGTAAACAGTCCAGCATATAACCAATATAACCAAAGCTGTGTGTTTATGACACTGTCGATGCCGTATGTCTTTCATGTTGATCACCGCAAGAGATTGTCAGAAAAATCAATCTCAATCTGGGCCTCCTCAGACTCACCCATCCTTGAGCGTCATCATCGGTGCCTTTAACGATCAACCGCAAGGGGGGATCGTCTCCTTAGACCAACTGGAAAGATGGCAGAAAGAGCCGAGATGACGTGACATGGGGCACCCTACTGGTCTAAAAGGTGCGTACCATGTAAACGTAACGTCCTGGGTTTGAATCGGACCCGGGACCTTTTATTGCATGTCACCCCCCCTCTCTCTCCCAGTCTTTCCTGTCTCTCTCTCTACTTTGAACTGTCAAATAAAGTGAAAATGCCCAAAAATAAATCTTAAAAAAGAAGAAGAGATGACAAACACTGCCAGGTCAAAGTCATGGTGTCACAAGTACATGGATGCACCTTAGTTTACTGATCAATCAAGGAACCACAAAACTAAAACTAAAACAGGCGTAAACATGACATCCTGGTTTGAATCCGGCCCAGGACAGTTGTTGTCATCCCCCTCTCTCTGCTAATCTTTCCTGTCAAAACAACAACAAAGGCAAAAAGCCATAATAATAACAAAATAAAATTAAAAAAAGACTAAAATAAAAACCAACTGGCTTTGTAACTGCAGCTTGACGGCACAGCAGTTGCCTACAGCAGTGGTTCTCAACGTGGGGTCCGGGGACCACCAGGGGTCCTTGAGGGGGTTGCAGGGGGTCCCCAGCAAACTGATGAACTTCTCCATTATTTCATCTAGAAGAATGTAGAAGAATGACTGTTTTGATCATAGTTTCACTGTTATTTCTCTACCTACAGTACAGATGGGCTAGTCATGGAATTCTGGATAAAATCATAACAATAAAAATGTTCTCAGATTTGGGTTCAAGAGACAAAATTTTACCAAATGGGGGTCTGTGGCTCTAATGTGGACTAAATTAGGGTCCCTGATATGAAAAAGGTTGAGAAGCACTGGCCTACACTACTTATAGCCAAAGTTTCACCGATTTACATCCGGTTGTAGTTAGTGAACGGGACATCTTTGTGCAGCCTGTGCCACACAGAGCAGGAGTTAAAGTAAAACAACATGTCCAGTGGCATCCAATTAATGTAAAACAACAATGGTTAGCACATCACGGGAAATAATAGCTTTTGATCATTCCAAACTGTGATTCTACCAATCATCACTGACTCCAGGCTCTTTGAAGCAATAATTGCGAGTGAGGAGAGCGGCTGATTGAGGGTGTAGTTTTTTCTGCCTAGAGACAGTTTCGATTGCAAAGTGCCCATCATGTCACACTTCTTGTTAGGGAGGACATTGTATTCCCTCTCCAAAGATTTAATGCAATCAAAATGCAGGGCTGTAAAGTTTGATTTGTTTCCTGGGAGTTGTGTGCCAAACTAGTTTTTGGGGCTGACATTTTGGTTGAAGTAATGGATGTGTAGTTTGAGGGGTGTACGCACATCAAGGTGAGGTGCTGTGCTTGGTATTGTAAGAGTAGAAAAGAATTAAGCCTGCACTAGGAACTAAATTTATCTTTCTCATTTCTGATCCAAGCACTCCTTTCCATTGGTTATATAGAAATGTAATAATAATTATTCTGCTCTGTTGCACTCATTGTAAATCTAGATGAGAGACAGGTAAATGCATAAAATGTAAATGTGAATGTAATGTCATCTTCAAGTGTTTGAATGGAGTTGCTAGTTTGCGGACTTTTTTCTGTTAAACAACAGTAATGCCACAGTTGAATGAAAATTGTGTTCCCATTCTGCTACCAATGTCACATCATTGTACCAAACAGATAAGCAAATCTTCCCCATGGGGGTCGGAAATCAAGCTGCTCTGATAAGCTGATCAATGACAGTTGTGAATAGAGCGGCTGTATGGCTATCAGAGTGGCTGCTGTGCAGTCCAAAAGCCATTAGCAGTAGTTCAACTTGAAATTAAATTAGATATTATTACATGCATTTTATTTCGACCAGGCATTTTTCTGTGGAGTCTATTTAAAAAACTTGGAAGTGTGATACTTGTTCGCATCCCTCTTGGAGTGCAAGACACTCGAGCGAGACACAGATACCGGATCCGGGGGTGCCACTCCTGGCTGCACCTACGTTCTCCTACATTTATGTATGACACGGCATATGCAAAGAAACAAATTCCTAATCATGCCTTGTGGAATAAGGTAACTGAAATGCTCTAGGGGGAAACTCCACCACCAAGTTTGGAAAGCAGAATTTGGGGGTTAGAGGGGGACAGAGCTCTGGTCACCATTAGGCTGAGGGAACGAAGACATGATGTGATTATCAAATCCAAGAACGCAAACTCGATACTTGTGTCCTCGTGGAGAAAGTTCTTCCCAAGTTGTCTTGGAGAGAATGAACTTCTCAAGAACACAGAAGCATCTTGATAGTTTGGGATGGGTTGTGTGCTTGACGTCACGCAATCAAATACGTTTCTGTTTCTACTGGCTCTGTGCTATAGGCCTAGACCAGGGATGGGGAACCATGTGCCACGAAGGGCCCAGAGTCTGTAGGTTTTCATTCCAACCAAACACTACACCAGATTAGTTCCTCCTCTCTGGTTGAACGTGGGCTCATCAGTGAAATCATGCGGTGTAGTATTTGGTTGGAATGAAAACCTGGTTGTGTTGGACATGATGTTTCGTTCTTGCAATGCATCTTGAGTGTTTGCGTTCTTAGTTGAGAAGTAATCTTCAAGTATCTTTATCCATCCTCGAGTTCTTTTGCTTTGGAATCGTATTTCAGCCGTTAGATATTACGTCAACGTCATGCAGGACAGAAGAGTGCACAAGAACACATATTAGTTTCCCGTCTCCTCCCATCTTCCTCCGTCAGCCTTGCCTCCAACAGTCCCAGCTCGGCAGCAACAGCAGCTTGTTGTCCTTGGGCACGATACCCTCTGGAATCTGCACCACAATCTGCTAAAACGATGAGGTTCATTTATCTTCTTAAGTAGGAGAAACATGCTGAGATGTTTTGCCGCTTGCAACAAACCACAACCTTCCCCCAAAACAAACTTGCGTGCAACATTTCCAAACCAATTAAGAATGTAATTAATGAAACCCAGCACCTGTAGTGCCAGAGCAATCACCAGAGAGGGGACAATGAAAAATGTGGCAATCAAATTAATCAAGCAAAAGGCACAGTCCAATTACTCACAAAACATCTAGAGTGCGATGCTGTGTTCATAGAACAGGTGATAGTTATCATTAAATTAGAGAGAGAGATCAGTGGCTCGGGCCGTTTCATCATTTGGGACCTTGATGAACGATAGGCCAGGCTCTGCATTTGTTGGTGGCAGACGAGACAGCCCAGATGTTCGCTTGTTGAGAGGAGAAGGGTCGGCAAAAGGCAGAGGAGAGATGGCGATAATCATTAGTGTGAATATGAGTCACTCTGATGCAGCAACACAACACATACATGACGTCTACCCAGCCTGAGCTGGCAAATATCAATCGTCTCTGCTACAGCACACAGGAGGGGCATTATCTCTGGTCCTGGTGAGTGCTAATGGATCATTATTGTCCTAGGTGTGAACACACACAGCCTATAGTATTGGATGAAGTTATCTGAGATAGCAACCTATAGAGGCTTTGCAGTTATGTCACAAATCGCCTAGCAACACCAGCTGGTGCCATCATGGAGGTCAATTGCAGAATTGGCTGTATGCAAATAATTGCTTAATATATAAAACCGGGAAAAAAGAGATATTTGAAAAAGGCAGTAGTAGCATGGGTGTAGATCCATTCTCAGCATCACAACATTATCAGTAAGAGCTCAGTTGAACGAACTGTTGGTTTGGCTTGTTAGGTGGCCGACTACCCAGAAAACACTTAGTAAAGCAACTAATGGTCATGTTAACCTGCCGCTACTAGCCACTAGGCACTAGCTAGCTAATGTTCGCTATTGCGTAAATCAGATGATGGTTAGCTGACCAGGTCAACCTGATCTCACACAAATACGTGAAATGAACACGACTTGTTAACACCAAATTACGTGTTGTTGGTGGCATGTAAAGTGTTAAAATTCTGTTTCACATGACTATAGGGACTAGTGTCACATTGAAGTAGCGCAGTGGAAAGTAAGGGTGTTGTGGTCGGGTGGTGGATGGGCGGATGAGTTTGCCTTCAATGTCGGCGACCAGACTTCAATTCCCAGCTTTTTTATTTTAATTTTTAGATAAGGTTTTTCTTATTTAACTATGACCAAAGCCTTTCCCTAACCTTAACCAAGTTGTTTTAGTCTAACCCTTAACCCAAATCCAGAGCGGTATATTAAAGCAGCTCACATCCCCTCCCTAGCTGTAGTTCCCAGTTGCTCAGATCTGATTCAAATTAAATGACATGAAGACAGTACAGTGTCCTGCACAGTATCCAATGGGCTGTTTTGTCTTCTTGCTCTGTTTAACATCCCTCGCTGAATTAAACAAAACGATTACAACAAGGGATGCAAAATGGCAGCTGCAAAACATCTGCAGAAGGTTGCTGTGGCATCGAGTGAAAATAAAGGATAGACTGAGCGTGTTAGAGAGAGCCTGAATGGTGCTGTGCATTTTAATTGGCTCAAGCTGCTGTCGAGTAGAGTGAAGTCTGAGCGGAGCTGTCCATGGTGCTGATTAGTCTGGTGTGTTACAGCCTGGCTGAATGGAAACAGCTCTGATGGACTCTGTGTAATAAACCATGATGACCCTGCACTAATCCACATACTAAGACCCAGAGTCATTAAAGGTTTGCGCAGGGAAGGGAGCGCACTATATCACCAAAATGACCAAATCAGAATACCATGTTATTCACTAACCATGAGCAATAAATAGAAAGCTGCCTCATAGCACTGGTCAGAAAATAAAGCCTCTTTTTCACCTGTTGTGTTATATTATTTCAAGTTTATTTATATAGTACTTTTGCTGAAATTGGTTATAAAAGACAAGAATAAAAATGCAAGAAGAATAAAAACACATAAGAGCAGAAAAAAATATATATTTGTTCATAGATTGCTCCTGATTCACCAAAAAATTATATAAGATCATTTGAAAGGTGGCGTAAATACTTTGCACATAGAGTTTTGTCATTCAGAATGGCTGCTATCACTGATGCAAGATGCGGGCTCCGTCGACAGCAAGTCAGGCAAGCGAGGGAAAGAGTTTTCCATCTTTGAATCTCAAATCAGATCAGAAAGCATTCCAATTATAAAGGGCAGAAGGGTACCGGCCTCGGTGGATTAAAGCTGAGGCACACAATTCATGCTTGCAATTGGTGATCAAGGGGTCTATTTGCTTGTGCAGTGCTCTTTTAGATGGTTTGTTTGCACTACAACTCAATTTGCATACATTTCTAAATGAAGTGAGTGAATGAGATGAAAACCGCGGTCTCAGCTGCAGGCAAAATGCACAAATTGCCTTTGCAATGTAATCTTAGTGCATCTGGATCTAAGTGTCTGCACCCCTGTCCTGTCCTGCACTAGTGTTATATACAGTAGAAGCCATCATAGAAATCCCCCACCCTGTATCTATACTGCATTCAGTATCGTATTCATTCTGTATCCAGTAGTAGCCATTGTAGAACTTCCACTGCATGTCATGAATCCTGCAGCTCTCCTGCATCAGTACAGTGATAATCACTGCAGAGGTATACATCTGTGTTTGGAAATGCTTTAAAGTGCACAGAACAGCATTCAGTGAAAAGTTCATAGTGCAACAAGTATAGTACATTCAGTGTGAGTGCAAGTGCACTAAATATATTAGTAATAATGGCAAATAACCATGTCTGGCTGCTGATACCGTGCTCATCATATCCAAAACTGCTAAATAAATATATAATAAAATAAAAATAAATAAATAAATGAACAACGTCGCACTGTCGTCGTCATTTTAAACTCAATTTGAAGCTCCTTCAGTCCCCACTCTGATAATAGGCTACTCATGAAAGCATATGTTAATTACTCCATACACCATGTAACATACAGTATGTTCTCCATAGCTAACATCCGTCAGGACCTCACCCGTCTCGATTCAAGTGAAAGCTTGGAGACGATGACGGAATGACATTCTGGCTTCTTTTCAAGTCGCGCATATGTTGTGGTTTCTTATCGGTACTGTACAGGATACTGTGCAGTTAAGTTTAAAGTTCTGAATGTTTGATGCATGGCGATCCATGGAAAGTGCATGCAGGGGCAAAAGCAGACAAGATCCTTATATCTGGTCTGGATTAGTTTCTTATCTGTACAGTACAGATGGATACTGTGGCATTTGAATCAATACGGAGACATTCAATTTTTTTGTCATTTTTGATTCATGAGGTTCTCGCCCCAACTACCCTACATTTGAATCATGAGATTACCTGAGTCTCTTGTTGAATGCAGAGGCCAAAACAACAGAATGTAGGCATCCTGGCTGTTTGATAGTGAACTACTGTATGTTTGTTTTGGTCTGGTTTCTCATCTCTACTGTAGGTATTGTAAAGATACTATGACATTTGAATCAAAGCAGCGATATTCAAAGTTATCCCGTGTTTGAGTCGTGAGGTTACCAAAGTCCACTGTTGAACGCGGATACCAAAATAACAGAATTCAGTCACCAAGTGCATTACATTTGGTTTGGATTAGTTCCTTATCTGTACTGTACAGATGGATTCTATGGCATTTGAGTCAATACAGACACATTCAAATTTTTGTCATTTTTGATTCATGAGGTTCTCGAAATTGGCCCGGTTTGGACACCAGAGACTCAGAATCCCATTATATTGAGTTGCTGATCGTGAACTACATTTGGAAATGTGACCGATTCTTTTCTTTTTTTTCTTTTTTTTTTTTAAACAGCTCGACTGGAATAGGAACAAACACATCATTAAATCAGCAATGTCCCACTGTCATTGTTATTATGAAACTCAGTTTGATGCCAACATCTTTCATTAATAAAACATGGAGTCATTTGGGGCTCAGTGTTCCCCTGGAACAGAAGGATGACGCTAATCACGGGCGCAGTGCAACCCGAGCTAATTTATGCCTGAGGAAAAAAATTCTCTGCTTTAGGAACGTTTTAAAATAACACCATTAAAACAATAATTGATGAAGTTGGCTTTGAGCAAAGGCACTAAGCACTTTAAAAGGTTTCGTTGTCTTACAATACGATTTCCAAATCAATATTTCATTAACTGGATAGAGGTGCAATGTTCTTGGTTAATAAAGAAGGTTTCGGCTGGGCAGAGAGTTAATGCTTAGTTTTAGTGGCGCGCGCGCACACACACACACACACACACACACACACACACATTCTGTATATGCTGTACACAATCTCAGCATATTATGTGACACCACAACACACCACACACACAAAATCACTATATTACAGTACGTGCGCACTTGCAGCACATTGTCTGCACATATACTCAAAACACACACACAAACACACACACACACACACCTATTCAGTATTCTGTACACACTTGCAGTATATTATACACACACACACACTCACACACCATACACACACACACACACACACACAATCATGCACACATATTGAGTATATTCTGTACACAATTACTATATATTATATGCGACGCCACACACACACACACACACAATCACTGCATTTTGTGCGTACATCGTCTGCACACATCACGCCATGCACACTCAGTATATTCTGCACACACTTACAGTATATTATGTGCGACGCCACACACACACACACACACACACACACACACACATACATTCAGTATATGCTGTACACACTCTCAGCATATTATGTGACACCACAACACACCACACACACAAAATCATTATATTACAGTACGTGCACACTTGCAGCACATTGTCTGCACACACACACACACACATATTGAGTATTCTGTACACACTTGCAGTATACTATACACACACACACACATTCACACACCATGCACACACACAAAAACCACACATGCGCACACACACACACACAATCATACACACATATTGAGTATATTCTGTACACAATTACTATATATTATATGCGGCGCCACACACACACACACACACACACACACACATTCACGCATACACATTCAGTATATTCTGCACACACTTACAGTATATTATGTGCGACGCCACACACACACACACACACACACACACACACACACAGCTCCCAGGGAGAACCTGGTCCTCTCTTGATTGTTTCCGTGTTTAGGGTCTATTTTACGGCCGGAGTGCGCCCGGTCTCCTGCGGCGGCAGCGGCGGCGGCTCCGGGTGACTTTCCCCGCGGCGGCAGCGAGGAGCGTGAGCCGCTCGACTTCCAATTCATCTCTCGCTGTATTTACAGAGCTGTAAACACAGCGAGGGGTTCAGGACAGAATTAGCTTACAGAGAGACTGTCTGCTGCACATTTGAAGAGTGGATGTAAATTATAAAGGCTGGGGACAGAGGTTAGGGTTACACCGATATATCAGTTTGCCTTTTTATTAAATATCGGCCAGTCATGTGGTCCGCTGCCAATATGATGATTCCTCCCTGAAAAAACCCTGAAGTCTTATTTTCTTTGCACATTTGATTTATTCGTTTAATTGTTCAAGTTTGTTTTTTTGTAAATCAATTCTTCATTTAAAGGCAGTAATGTATCCCAGAGTTTCCTTACCTTTGAATAGGTGCCTGCCTTAAAAAGCTGCTAACCCTAAAAGAATTTCATCAGTCTGGGAGAGTTTTAGTGTCCCATGACAGAGAGTTTTAGTGTCCCATGCTGGAGAGTTTTAGTGTCCCATGATGGAGAGTTTTAGTGTCCCATGACGGAGAGTTTTAGTGTCCCATGACGGAGAGTTTTAGTGTCCCATGACGGTCTAAATGCTTCAGTGTTTCTCCCAGAAGTTTATTCTTGTCAGGGTGGAAAAGCAAGTTTGAAACAGACTTGTAGCCTAATTTTTTGGCATAAAAATGGAAAAATGTAAAGACATTGAATATCGGCACAAAGTATCAGTACCGGCGGCTTCAATACAGAAATATCGATGTCGGTATCAGCCTTCAAAAACTCATATCAGTCGAACCCTAATAGAGATGACGTGTGCACAGACACACACAAGGATGGATGTGCTTTCCCTTTGTCTATGTGCTTCAATTCTATTTTTAATTGTATTTATGTCCTTAAAGCACTTTGTTCCTCATAAATCTGACTCGACTTGTGATGGATTTGTCTGGAGAGGAGTCAGTGTGGGCTGGGGTGTAAATGTAAATGCAGGGGTCCTTGCTGCGTTTGATTAACTATTGTACAGCTGTAATGAAATACTGGAACATACGTGTACAGTATCAGAATTACAGAAAGTTAATTTTACCATAACGGTCTTTAACAATACGTTACTAATACTTTTTGGCCCGCTGCACACGCTGCTCGGCCGATGGGGGTCAGCACGCGTGACGAATTGAAATATTGAAATTCATCTCGATGAATCGAAGAGACACGCAGCGTGCATGCATACCCGGCAGGACCGTGCGGGATTGGTTTCTGTGTCTCGGTGGGAGATTCGGTGTGCGGTGTGATGCGGCGAGGAGAGACGTCCGACCCGTTCAGTCTGGTGAAACGTTCCTCTCAGGTTTTCTGCTGCTGCTGCTGTGGGAGCCGGAGCACAACATGCTGCATGAAGGATTCAGACGTGACGCAACAGTGACACCCAGTGCACCCGATGACCGCAGAAATGTCTCACACAACCTCATGATTTAGATGTAGTATGTGAATATGGTCTGTCATGAAAACCTTAAAAGGGAAGGCAGGGCAAACTTTATTTATATTGCACTTTTCATACAATGTGCTTCACATAAAACACAAAAAAGTACATAATTTGTCCAGTAAAATGACATTAAAAAAGAAAGAAAGAAAGAAAAAAATAGATAAGTAAGGATAAAATTACATTAAAAAAGAAAGACAGAAAGATAAAATAAAGTAATGATAATAATAAAACATATAAATGAATAAATAAAAAACACCTGTTATGCTTATATACAGATGATTTAGCAAAAAGCCACAGAGTGACACAGGAATATATAAAATATATAAAATAGTAATAATAACAATGACAGCTTGCTAGACAATCATTTCTAAAGGGAAAATCAGCCTTACGTAAAGGGAAGGACTGGTAATATCAAAATTAGTTCCCATTAATATTGCTGAATATGCTGAATATAATAATAATAAAAAGTCTTAGAATCGCCCCTGCTCAGTCAGTAGATGCAGTAGATGATGTGGTGACTTCATGCCTGCAGCTGTTGGGTATAACTGAACATGTGGGAGGAAGAGTCAGGTGAGGAGGGTGAGCCTTCGTCAGCTTCCTGAGCTCATGGGGAGGGTGAACGAAAAACTGAGGCAGTCCTGGAAGAGGCCAGCGGTCCGGTCCGAGGATTCCTGTTGACTTGGACCCCTGCTGGCCTGGTCATGTCATTATAGCTGTGATTAATTTCTCATTTGACTGAAATCAAAGTGCGGAATTTCCTCTAAAATAATTTTTGAGGGAAGTCCTGATGTAACTGCAACCTCCTGGGTTCAAATCCGGAGCAGGACATTTGTCACTTTGTGTAACCCTAACCCCTCTCTCCCTATCCCAATCCTGGCCTGTCACCACACACACACACACACAACCTAGTAGCACTCACTGACTACGAGCAAACAGAAAGCAACAGTCACAGAAAACAATATTGTTGGCGAGCGGAGCGGTAGTTTTTACACACAGAATCCACTACACTACAGACCTATAAAACACAGCATAAGGGCGGCGGCCCCAAACCAGCAGACCTTCACAAGTGAGCTTCAGGGGAAAGCGAGGAGCATAAAAAGTTGAGTTTTTTTCCATGCCGACCCGAGCCCGAATTATTTATTTAGAAACCAAGCCCTACCAAAACCTGACATACAGCCTCGGGGTCCTGTGGGGCTCGGGTCGGGTAGCAGACCTCTAAACCACGGTACTGCAGGGTGGTGTGATGGTACTGAATGGTATTTTCATTTGTACCATGGTACCGGCCATGGTATAAACAATTGGTGATCCAGATGATGTGAATGAAGTACAGGGAAACAACAATCCAGATCCACAAGTTAGTACCTGGCCGTTAATCACTATCCACAGTCGGTAAACCTTCCATCTTTGCTTTAACCAAGCACTTACTTCATTCAGTGCTTATGAACATCATTCAGTTATAAATTATAATATTTGAGAGCATGAAGAGACTCATGCTGATTTAAAGGGGGGAAGGTGAACCCACATGATATATGCTGTTATGAAAGGGTTAATTCTATGAGCGTCAATTCACGTGACATCCAGCAGAGGGTGCGTCGCACGTCTCGCACCATTTTACCTCAGTAGATGGAAATTCTTTCCACTGTGAAGTTGCAACATTAGAGCTTTGGTGAAAATACATAAAAATAGAGAGAAAGTTTGAGATATTCGGCAAAATCATACCAATACTCGTTGATAAAGTATTCTTCTATTGATAACTCAACTACTGCATCGTGGGAGCCTGTTTTTGTTACTTTTTGTGTTTCCTTTCTTACATTTTGTTTATTTATGTATTTTTTGTACATCTTGGGATTTGTATTTGGTTTGTGAACAACGACAAGTTTATTAGTTTTAAATTAACAGTACAAACAATAATTAGAAGTCTGTTGTTTGGTGCGTGTGCTACCCCAACGCCCACAATTCAATTGAATAAAGATCTTGTATTTATTCATTTTAATTGTAAATTGTAAGACAATATGATAGAGGACATTTTTGCATTGAATAATTGGGATAGAGGTGGGGTTTTCGCATGTTTTCTGAAGAGCATTTATTTCAGTAACTTTAGGAAGCTTGTGTTTGCAATGTTTAAGATGGAGCTGACTAGTCCAACTGTGTTTCTGTCGACTTGTGAATGCAGTCATCAGTCCAGACGATCACATGGTCTTGGCACACACACACACACACACGCCTTCTTCACTGAGCACACATGGTCGTTCCAGAGTCCCAACCCTGGAAAACATGCCATGAGAAACAAGGTTATTATCGTTAACGAAAACTAACAAAATAACAAAAACTAGGTGTGAAAAAACATTTTCGTTAACTGAAATAAAAATAAAAACGAGGCTTTACAAAAAAAACGATAACTAACTGAAACTGTATTGTGTGTTTACAAAACTAACTAAAATAAACTAAAATTATAGAGAAAATGTCTTTAGTTTTTGTCTTTGTCAATTTATTTCATACATAAGCCTAGTATTTTGGGTGGATATGAAATCTATCTTTCAATTTTTTTTTTTTCAATTTTTTTTTTACTTTTTGAATCTCGCCCCTGACAAATACCCCATATTACAAAAAAAAGACTAAAACTAACACTGAAACTAATAAAAACTAAACTAAAACTAAGCATTTAAAAAAAATAAAAACTAAACTAAACTAGCAAACCCGCTTTAAAAACGAATTAAAACTAAACTGAAATCGAAAACAAAAAGTCAAAACGAAATAAAAATAAAAACGAATGAAAAATGCAAAACTATAATAACCTTGATGAGAAAACGTCAGTGAAACATTGAGTGAAAAAATGTGTTGTAGCTCAAAACATTTGCTCTTTCTGCTCTAGTCAAAACTAAATCTTATGATACTTGAGAAAGGCAGCTTGGCATTTCATCATGAATGTCTGCATGCAGCAAGGTTACATTTAGTATCTGTATACTGATGTCTGTGTGCGTGTGTGTGTGTGTGTGTGTGTATTACCTTTGCCCCGGCAAAGTTTCTCCCACTCATGAATAATTGAATACAGCGGTTCCCATTCATCTTGTACCATCCTTCACCAAGGGTAAGACATTTTATTGCTGGATATTGTCTTTTACAGTTGTCCTCAACCTCAGCTGTAGAAACATCAGCTGTGTGAACACCAGCGCTTTGACTGAAAAGGTTTCTGAAGGTTTTGACTCTCTGCTCTCTGCCCAGTGCAGCTGCGTCTGTCAGGTACTTACACCTGAACCATGTTGCTGTAGTGTCCTGGATGTGCAGCAAATTACAGCAAAGTACAGCAAAACTGGAATATGAGCTGGGAAAGTCATGCAGTCAATCTCTATTAACAACAGATTTAAGTGCCGTATTATGTTACATGTTAAAAGAGGAGCTTTAGCTATTCTGATGTCCTTTGTACCTTCTTTTACTCTACACTTCTTTTACTCTACACTTCTTTTACTCTACACTTCTTAAATCGCTTTCTTTGCACTTTTATCGACTCGCTTAATTATTCTCCTTATGATTTTTATATTCATTGGCATGCATTTTGAGTTATGTTATGTATTAGTCCATTCAGTTTTATTTTCAGACTTTGAATTACTTCTTAAAGGGTAACTTCGGTATTTTTCAACCTGCAACCCTATTTTCCCATCTTTTTGTGTCTAAGTGACTAAAGGGGACAACAATTTTTGAAATTGGTCCAGTATTGAGCGAGATCGCTTCAGCCGGCAGCCGCGAAACGAGCTGCGATGTAATCCGACGGGGCAAATCACACCGTCAATGTACGTCCACTAAAAGTTCTTGTTTTTGCCACTGACAGGCTCAGATTGTTATTATAAGTGTCTGACACCATTATGGAAAGGACCCTACAGAGAAATGAAGCGTTTTTCTTTACCTTTCGCTTGATCCGGTCTGTGTGTAACAACTCAACTCTCGCGAGACTTGAGTGAGACTTGGTTACACACAGATCGGATCAAGCGAACGGTAAAGAAAAACGTTTCATTTCTCTGTAGGGTCCTGTATTATGTATTCTGGGCCTTATTCAATGAAACAGCTGTGATATGACACTTTATTGATCCTCGTAGGGAAATCCTCTTTCCTCTTGCCCCTCCCTCCACAGAGAGGTCAGAGGTCAGCTACAGACCTGGAACTGGTAAGGATTCAACGTCTTATTGAACCCTCTGGTTGGTCCTCAGGTTGAAGGGCTCCCAATTAAAGTCACAAGGAAACGGCATTCCGATGGGTCTTCCTTTGGTAATTCAACGTATTTCCGGTTGCAGCAGGATGTCGGGGCGGGACAGAACGCAGGGAGGGGCTGTTGGGCTGTTCAAAAATTCAGGGTTCTTCAAAATGAATAAAGTCCAGCCACCAGGATGCAGCTGTGGTGTATTAGGAAAAGGGAACAGTGTGTTGTGATGGTGGAAACCTAAAAATGCGCTGCTGTACCTGAGTGACTTTGCCAGTCAATTTGAAATTTGGGAAGTTGCAGGTTTTACATGATGTTCAAAAATCTGTGATGGTGATATTTGTTTGGAATTTTTATGAAGTAACTGCTAAAAAACCCACCGTTTTCCAGGAAGAAAAAAATTATGAGATATTGATCAAAATATGTACATTTCTTTGAATTTATTGTTAAATAGGTGCATGTTATGATATGGAGAATTATCTAACAATGTGGAAATGTCATTTTTCATCTCACTGTGACTTTAATCGAAAAGGGAGTATAAAATAATTCTCACTGGTGATCGTTCCAAAAAAAAACCCCGTCACCTGAAATATGAAGCTGGAACAAGAAGAGACAAATCTCGTTACTTTTGTTTGTGTTTTTTTCTTTTCTTTCAAAAAAAGCGGGCGGGCCGAGGAAATAAAGACGGAGAGATAAAGACAGGCGGTGAGTTTATTCAGGGGGAAAAGCGGTGAATATTGTTTCATCGGAGGCGGTGTGCTGAAGTCCAGAGAGAGCTAACAAAGTGTTTCCTGTCTGGATTCGTTTCTCAAGGGCAAAGCATCCAGCGCTGCCAGGCCGGCTGGTTTGGGCCACGGATTTCATTTGGGAGCTAACACCATTTTGCAGCTGTCGCTCCACGCTCGCCGCCAGGAGAGAGAGAGAGAGAGAGAGAGAGAGAGAGAGAGAGAGAGAGAGAGAGAGAGAGAGAGAGAGAGAGAGAGAGAGAGATAAAAAAAAACATGAAATGGAAAAGCAAAAGGGAAATGAAAAACACCCTGAGGTGCTCCCAACACAACTCACTTGTGATTCCTATTTGTTTCTGGATCTAAGCCTCCGCTAGGCCGCACTGTCACGTTAGCGACAGCCCACATGAAAAGTATCATGATGCCCCACTCAGGTGTGTGTGTGTGTGTGTGTGTGTGTGTGTGTGTGGGTATGACTTAAGTCACTTTCAGGGACACACACCAGACTTAAGACCAGTTGATTGGGGACGGCTTGTGCAATTGGGGACAAAAGTCGTGTCCCCAATTGGTAAAAAGCTGATTTTTGGGTCAGTGGTTAAGGTTAGGGTTAGAGTTAGGTTAAGGTTAAGGTTAGGGTAAGGGTTAGGTTTAGGCAAGTAGTGGTTAGGTTAAGGTTAGGGTTAAGTTAAGGTTAAGGTTAGGGTTAGGTTAAGGGTTAGGGTTAGGTTAAGGTTAAGGTTAGGTTAAGGGTTAGGGTTAGGTTAAGGTTAGGGTAAGGGTTAGGTTAAGGTTAAGGTTAGGTTAAGGTTAAGGTTAGGGTAAGGGTTAGGTTAAGGTTAAGGTTAGGGTTAGGTTAAGGTTAGGGTAAGGGTTAGGTTAAGGGTTAGGGTTAGGTTAAGGTTAAGGTTAGGTTAAGGTTAAGGTTAAGGTTAGGTTAAGGTTAAGGTTAGGGTTAGGCAAGTAGTGGTTATGGTTAGGGTTAGGGTAAGTCTCCAGGAAATGAATGTAAGTCTATGTAAATACCCCAAAAGTGACTTAAGTAAGACTGTGTGTATCTGTGTGTGTGTGTGTGTGTGTGTGTGTGTGTGTGGCGGCCACTTTATGTAACAGCAGTCTTGTTTTAAACGCACGACTTCACCCGTCATGAATAATAAAACCCGACTAAATCGAGCCTATTTGAATCTTTTCTCCAGCGACTCCCCACGCCGGCAGCGCGTCGCCTCGTCCCGTCGGCGGATGAGCGTGCGAGAGAGAGAGAGAGAGAGAGAGAGAGAGAGAGAGGCGATGCATTATTCACCTCCTTTAGCTGCCAAAACTCTGGCGGGGGAATCCCTGAGGGGGGCGGAGCCAAACGAGTCAGAAGTTCAGTTACTCGCTCTCCATGCTTTATTTATGACAAATTTTCATTGAAACCTCAGTGGAGCAAAATGAATGTTTTACTACACCAGCGACTCTCTTGTTATGAAATGGTGTGTTGGTTTTGATGTGTGTGTGTGTGTGTGTGTGTGTGTGTGTGTGTGTATTGGGGGGGAGGGGCAGAAGTAAACAGGTGTTTATGCATCCAAAACGTACCAGAAAAGTTGTTTTTGATTCAAAAACAACAACCTGAAAAATTCATGATCATCTAACTCATTCATGTGCCAGAGGACAGAGCAAAACATATGGCACACACACACACACACACACACACACACACACACACACACACGAACAGACATGTAGCTGTACCCGCACACAGACACACCCACTCACTCACCAACATGTTTGCATATACACAAACCACACACACACACACACACCAAATGCAACCCACTGCACACACAAATTAATTCACCCACTTACGCACACACACACACACACACACACACACACACACCAACGTTTTCATATGTCCAACAGAATTAACCACACACACATTCACTCTCTCTCTCTCTCTCTCTCTCTCTCTCTCTCTCTCTCTCTCTCACACACACACACACACACACACACACACACACACACACACACACATAGTCTCACCAACATGCTTTTATATTATATATCCAACACAACAATCACATTCACACACAGGCACACACACATACACACATTTTCTCTTATAGCCAACGCAACTCACCACACACACACACACACACACACTGACATACCAAACGCAACCCACCGCACACACAAATTCATTCACCCACTTACACGCACACACCAACTCACACACCATGTTTTCATATGTCCAACAGAATTAACCACACACACATTCTCTCTCTCTCTCTCTCTCTCTCTCTCTCTCTCTCTCTCTCTCTCTCTCTCTCTCTCTCATACACACACACACTCACTCAGCAACATGTTTTGATAAATCCAATGCAACCCATTTCACACAGACACACTCATATCAAACACAACTAACCACCTACACACACACAAACACACACACACACACACACACACACACACACACACATGTATCCACTCACTCGCCAACATGCTTTCATCAATCCAACGCAATGGACCACACACACAACCACACATACACAGCAACATCTTCACAGATATCCACATGCCCTCACACACACACACACACACACACACACACTTGGCACAGCATGCACACACATCCATTAATCAGCGCTGTTTCCACGATTCACGGGAACATGCTTTTATCTTCTGGAGAGGCTTTCAGCTTTATTGGACCTGACATGCCGAAGCTTTGGCAAACAGTTTCCACTCTGTGCTGGTGTGTATCTGTTCACCTGGAGCCCGATGCAATCATCTGTACAGTGTCAGCTAATTGGTGGAGGCATTACACAAGCCGTGTGTGTGTGTGTGTGTGTGTGTGTGTGTGTGTGTGTGTGTGTGTGTGTCTGTGTGTAGCCTGTCACCAGACGATTACAGCAGAGAGAAGAACAAGTCGACACTGTTTTGTTTCTATTGTTGCTGTAACTCTAAATGTTGTTTTTGAAAAGCTGTTGTACAAATAAAGTATATTATTAGGGGTTCAAGCATGTAGAGCTGAGACCTTATTGTTTTTGTTGGGGTTCTTCTTCTTCTTCTTCTTCTTCTTCTTCTTCTTCTTCTTCTTCTTCTTCTTCTTCTTCTTCTTCAGCCCTAAAACGATCTGTACCTCAGAGACCGTAAGTCCAAGAGCCAACAATTTGGTGGCTAGGTTTGAAATCTCCCCCACTACTCAGACAACAACAAATACACTGATTGTCCAGACGGTGGCGCTATGACAAGCAACTTTACGTTTCAGCCAGTAACTCCTGAACCGTAAGGCCTAGAATCCAGTTTTTTTCCCTCTGATTTCTTGGCTCAAACCCGTTGCACAAACAGGTTTTCATTTCAGCCATGATTGTTTTTCTGCCATTTTGAGGTTCATGCAAAGCCTATTTTTCGCTGTTTCTTGCACAAAGTTGATCCAATATCAACGAAATTGCCGGCAAAGATGTGCAAACAGGAAGTGAGGCAAATGGCAATATATCAGGCGACATTTCAGCTGCAGGACTGTCACTGAAATGGTCTGAGATGTAGAACTTTCCCAAAATGATGAATTAAGCTTATATTGTCACCGTCAAATCGTCTGCCCCATAGACTTTGACCCCACTAATGGCCACTTACAGTTATATTTATTATTATTATTGCGTGGAGAACAGCAAATAAGAACTTTCTGCAAACATAGGCTATAGCAATCAAACCGCCATTTGTTATTTTGTATAAATACTCCAATAAATGTTTTCTACATGATTATGTGTGTGTGTGTGTGTGTGTGCGCGCGCGCGCCCAAAAGGAGGACAAAAGGAGGAACAGTGAATCTGTAGTGCTTTAAAGCAGACAGAGAAAGAGAGAGAGAGAGAGAGAGAGAGAGAGAGAGAGAGAGAGAGAGAGAGACAGAGAGAGAGAGAGAGGAAGAAGAAGAAAAGGGAATGGGAACAAGCTCTTGCTCTTTTCTCTTTGTGCTCTAGGAGCGGGGGGGGGGGGGAGACCGGGCCTCTAACCTGAAATTGAGGGCACTTGTCTGCTGAAATTGAGGCCAGCAGATGGCATTTTATTTGAAAATACACTCAAAGCTATTCTGCGGCGACGGGGGCTGTGGAGGGATGCGGTGACAGGCAGATAGGCGAGCTGGATCACTCACATCAGGAACATGAAACCAAAGGCCAATTAGGAACAGCAGAGACCAAAGCGCCAGACCTCTGCAACACTGAGACTCTGTAGCCTTTACAAAAATCCTATTAAAAAAAAAAACAGAACAAAAAAAACCCACAGAGGACGTACTCAAAGGATGTTCTCATGTGTCCTAAGTTTGTTCCTCTAAGTTCCTCTTTTCTTTCCTAAGTTTCATCGACTGGCAGAAAAACAGACAATAATAATGAAGGAGAGGTTGAGAATAGGATGAAAATAAACTGATAAAGAAATAAATGAAAGACAGCAAGTTCAGCACACACAATTACATTCTTTGGGTTTTAGATAAGAAGACGGCAACAAAAGAAACAAAATGCAAACTGTCAAGAGTAATTAAATGAAGAAACAGAAAGAATGAATGTGTGTTTGTGTGTGTGTGTGTGTGTGTAGCTTCACTAGAGAATTTGGAGAATTCTCCACCCAGATAATAACATTATGTTTGTAGACGGGTTTCAGGTTCCAGGTGATATAAGCACGCTGGCAGCCATATTGGAGGTCCTTCAACTCTTGGGCAAGGATGGCTGATGTGTTTCTAAACTCGTATTGATCTGATAAATTTTGTGTTTAGATGTCAGCTTGTTAGCTAATCTGGTTAGCTAACAGTCACTTGTTGTAAACACACCTGATTTGTGTACTAGGCTAGCTAACATCTAACAGAAACTAGTTAATAGTGGCTAGCAGTTGCATGATCAATGTTCTTTTGCTACATTAGCCTGCATGCTAGTTAGCTAACAAAGCCAGAAAGCAATTGTTTAGGTTAACTGAGCTGATCTTCTCATGCTTTAGTACTACGGCTGAACAATTAATCAAAATTTTATCGAAATCGCAATCTATGGCCTACTGCAAATTTTCAAATCGCAGGAGGCGCAATATTTGTTAAAGGCAAAATGTGTGTCAAAATACCATTTTAAATTAAATATTGTCGTGCTGCAGAGATGTCCTGGCCTACACATCATATTCTACAGACTTAAGAAAACATCTTTGTTTGGTACAGATCCCCGCAAAAATCACACCATAATCATTTTAATACGTTTTTCATTGAAAATGAGAATAATGATGTAAAAATGATCATTCCCTCTAATATCGTAAATCATATCGCAATTGCAATATCAGTCAAAATAATCGCAATTACATATTTTTTGAAAATCGTTCAGCCCTATTTAGTACCAATCTTTTCTAGCCTGGTTGTTATAATCACCTATTATTTACGTAGGCGACAGCGTCAGCCAATTCTCCAAACATGGCTGCTAGGGATTTGTGGTACAACTGCGAAGCCTCCATAGTAACCTGTAATGTGTTTCCCTTTCATAACATTGAGCATTTTGTAAGAGTATGTTTACTATGGTGGATTTTGGGATGAAACTCCTTCGTTTTTGTCTTTTGCCTTTTCAGCCTCCTCCTACCAAAGTGAATCACTTGTGGAAAAGAAAAGGCAGTTTCAACTTTCCAGTTTCAGTAAAAAAAAAGCAGTGAGGCCCTCAGGACAGTCCTGTCCACAGGCGTCCGTCTCACACAGCTGGTGGAAGTGAAGGGATAAAGGACAACAGAGCTCACAGGTTAACACTCGGGGGAGGTGTTGTGGTGACTGCTGTCCACCATACCCACTAAACCTGTCACTGTGACGCTGTGAGAGTCAGACAGGCAACCAGACAGACAGAGAGACCAGATCCAGATCCTCCATTATTGTTCAGTGCATTCCAGGAGTTATTTTGTGGTCAAGTGTTGTAATTTACTTTTTGGTGAACCCACTTTCCCTCAACCTGCCTTGTCTACATCTACTCCAGTTAGTGATTATATACATTTCCCAGAATGCCTTTCAACATAAATCTTTGCCAGGTAAATTCATAATAAGTAGTATCAATGAGTATCAGTGAGATAAGTTGAAGACCCAGTGCAATAACACAGTCAGGAAAAGTTTGATGTTGATTTCGAACAGTTCATCTATCAGTTTTTCATGGTTAGATGGTACAAAGTTTGTAGGACTGAGTGAGAGCTGAACCGTCCACTGTGGTCTTGTATTTCTATCTTTGGGGATCTTGAGGTAATTTCTCATTATCTCGGGAAAACAAAATGTGTTATCTTGAGATAATGACATAAATAACTCAGTATCTCAAGAAAACAAAGACTCGCTATCATGGGAGAACTGCGCAAATACAGTGTATGAAAATACTGTATGTCCTCAATGGGCTTCCGTAGAAAACCTAATATCCATCCTCACCTGCATGTCCAAAGACATACAGGTCAAGTGAATTGAAGATGCTAAATTGCCCATAGGTGTTTGTGTGTAGTATGTCATACGATGTAGTAAATGATGTATATGAAGTGTATCTATATGACCTAGTATAGGATGTATATGATGTGTATGTATATGTATGATGTAGTATGGTATATGACATGTATATGATGGTATGTAAAGCCCTTTTGAGACTTGACTGTGATACAGGGCTATATAAATAAACTAGACTATGTTGCATTTATATTTTTGTTCAGTAGAAGTCAGAAAAAAATCACTGAAAATACAAAAAAATAAACAAAAAAACACAACCGATATGACAGGGTCCCAGTAACCATTTATTCATTTATTTATTTACAAATCACACACAGAAGGAACAACAGAAACATGACAGCACGTCCGGCCTACAGACTGTGGGTGATGGTGCGGTTCTTCAGGCTCTGGACGTACTCCCTGGCCCGGTCCAGGCCGCTCTGCTCCTCGGCCCGGGGCGGCGGACCCTCCACCAGCTTCACGAAGTAGTGGCAGTGCACCTTGTCCATGATGCCGAACATCCCCCTGCCGTGGTACCGGATCCGCTTCAGGTACTTCCCTTTACTGGAGAACGACTCCGCTGGAGGGGAGGAGGGGAGGAGAAGAAGAAGAGTTTTCCTTTACTGTCTGATTCTCAAATACAAGCAAGATGATGCTGTGTTTATACATCATTCCAGACATTGTGATTAACATTGTATATTGACTGTAAATTTATATGATATTGTACATCACATATGTTAGATTTTACCATTTTGTTGTTAATTTATAATATTGCACCTTAAGTTTCCTTTTTCCTGTTGCTTTGTTTCCTTTTTGCATTTTAATCACATATCATATGCACTTATTGACAAAATGTAAGACTATATAGAGTCCATACTGCTTTGGCAACATTGTATCCTGACTGTTATGCCAATAAAGCTCATCTGAATTGAATTTGAGAGAGAGAGAGAGAGAGAGAGAGAGAGAGAGAGAGAGAGAGAGAGAGAGAGAGAGAGAGAGAGAGAGAGAGAGAGGTCATGTTTTTGTTCCTCGTTTTATTCCCATCTGTATTAGATGTTGTTGAACTGACTTGAGACTATTGACAGTCATTACATGGTGTGTCAACCCAACACACACACACACACACACACACACACACACACACACACACACACACACACACACACACACACACACACAGATACAAAGCATGGTCTGTATCTTAATGCTTTGGCACTATGTTCTTAACTTTCATGCCAGTAAAGCCTGTTGAATAGAGAGAGAGAGAGAGAGAGAGAGAGAATGTGTGTGTGGTTAATTTTGTTGGACATATGGAAACATGGTGTGTGAGTTGGTGTGTGTGTGTGTGTGTGTGTGTAAGTGGGTGAATGAATTTGTGTGTGCGGTGGGTTGCGTTTGGTGTGTGTGTGTGTGTGTGTGGTGAGTTGTGTTGGATATATGATATAAAAGGATGTTGGTGAGACTGTGTGTGTATGGTTTGTGTACATGCAAACATGTTGGTGAGTGAGTGGGTGTGTCTGTGTGTGTGTGAGAGAGAGAGAGAGAGAGAGAGAGAGAGAGAGAGAGAGAGAGAGAGAGAGAGAGAGAGAGAGAGAGAGAGAGAGGTCATGTTTTTGTTCCTCGTTTTATTCCCAACTGTATTAGATAGTGTTGAACTGACTTGAGAATATTACATGGTGGAGTGTCAACCCAACACACACACACACACACACACACACACACACACACACACACACACACACACACACACACACACACAGAGATACAAAGCATGATCTGTATCTTAATGCTTTGGCACTATAGTTCTTAACTTTCATGCCAGTAAAGCCTGTTGAATATAGAGTGAGAGAGAGAGAGCGAGACAGAGAGAGAGAGAGAGATAAGGGATAGAATATCTCATTTAATCCATAGGTGCCTTTGAATGAAAACAGGTCACAGTAAAAAAGATGGTGGTGAGTTTAGGCTTATCTATAATGACGCCTGCAGCTCTGCATGAATTGCACACTCTGCACAACTTTTCAACTGAACAGAAGTCTGTTTCTTACTCGAAATGTGAAATTAATTTACAAAATGTGATAGATGGAGACTGCAAAACAATACTTGGAAATGAATGGCACTTGACATCACTCTTATTAGTTAACTCAGAGGCTTGCTTTGTTCTTGGCAGATTTTAAGGCCAAATCTGTAACTGCGGTGCGGCGTCCTCTGGGTGAAATACAATCGCCTCGACACTGGCTTTGTTTGCAAGGTGATTCGCTGGATTAAGGTCAGCTTTCTCATTTATTTTCTATGCTTTTGGCTGCCAGTATGCGACAACTGAACATGAGTTTTAGGGCTGCAAAATGTGTCTTCTCATTTGCAAGATTTGTAAAAGAGTAAAACTGACCTATAGTTTGAGATATAAGTTTAAAAAGAAGTTCTAAAAAGTCTAGATGGTTCAAATAAATACAGGAGTGCATCTTTAAGCAATTTGCAAACATACAGCACATTTAGAGATACACAATACAAGCCGTTTCTATGAAAGGTTCACTTGAAGCAACAGCATTTTAACAGGAGAGCACACATCAGTGCTGCTGACTCACCTATATACAGGTTGGACTTGTACTCCACATTGTGACTCCTGACCGCCATCTCCTGCGCTTCCAGAAGGACCTGGACAAAAAAAAACAAAGAGCCATGAGGAGAAGCCTGGTGACTGGAGGCTGAAGCAGGGTCAAAACTAAACAGGCAGTGTGAGCGACTGTCCTCTCATCATAACTACAGTACTGAGCAAAGTACTTAACATTTATTTTTCACTTTAAATATCAAGGATTGAAATACTGTTTTAACTCTGACAACAAAAAACAATATTTTCAGTCACAGCTTTTTGTGACATTTGATTGACAGTATTCAAGAAAAAAAACCTCAAAATAAAACTAATAATATTTCAGGAGTTTTTCCTAAACTCTTCTCCCTTTTATCATTTTTTAATCACTTCTCCAGACTTGGAAAATACAATTTTAAAATTCCATGACTTTTCCAGGTTTTCCAGGAGTGTGGGAACACTGGCATTATGAAGGCATTCCTGTTGATGTGTTTTTAGTGTCCAGCAGGGTAAGAATCAAACTTTTTTCCCCCCATTGCTTGTCCCATTAAGATTTCTTTTAACTTCTTTCCCACTGCTGGAAACTGGCAGAAGAAGAAGGTACCATGTTCCCCTCTCTGTCCTCCCAGTCCGTCTTCCACCCCTCCATTATTGAGTGTCTTTTTTTTTTACCATATTGGTTGTGTGAAATGCAATAAAAGGCTGCTCCTAATCAGAGCACTTTTCGCCCCCCCGTTTTTTTAATTTCACCGGCATTTTATGAACTTTCACGGGCAATTTTCGCCCCGAGCCTCTGTTCACTTCTCACCCCGGTGTCCAGCTGTATTAAATATTAAATAGACACAGACAGCGGATCAACCTGTGAGGCCAAACATCCAGGTACCGACCTCTTTCATGATCTTAGCCCCCTTCTTGTCGTTGAACTCCAGCTGTGCGATGGCCTGGTCGATGCTCATCCCTCGGATCTGTGGAGGAGAACGAACAACTGAATTAATTAATTATTTCCCACACTCAAATTCAAAGACTTTTCAATGACTTTCTCAAGGTCTTGTTTAGTGAAATTCGAGGACTCAAAATGGCCATGTTTTGGGGAGAGACGTGACATCGGTCAACATTTTACAGAGGCCTCATTTATTACTCATCATGTTGTCAGGTCAAGAAACCAGTGGTGAAATCATTGATTTTAAAATGGCTGCTATATCAATACGAATCTCCATCACAGGGTTTTCCTCGGGATGTGAAGTGTTAATGCTAGGACAGAAAGCTGAGGCATATTGTTGAATTTGGGTTCTATCATTTAATTTGAATTAAAGTACTTTCAAGGCCATCCATTAATTTTGACATTAGACTTGTGAACAAATCATGGCGTCACTTTGGAAAATTCTTCTGCCCTGGGATTGTCTGATATTGCCGACACAAATAAATCTTTATATGTTTCTATGGGAGAGTAGGGCTGGGCGATAATTCAATATTATCGTTTATCGTCTTTCAGTGGAATCGTATCGTGATGATATGAAGATATTTTAATATCGTGACACACATTTCTGCTGTCTAAATTGATGATGACAAGCAAATTTTACTTAAAAACTCTCATAAAATTAGGTATGGTAGGAATATTATTTGAAAATTTCAGTTTTGTTTGACATCACACCTAACATTACCATTCGGTTCAATGAGATGAACATTCATTTGATGATTTAACGTGATTTTGCATACATGAACCATATCGTGATATATACTGATATCGAGAAAAATCCTTATGATTATCATGATATTGATTTCAACCATATCGCCCAGCCCTATGGGAGAGGTTTGCTGCAGGTCTCACCAGTCTGGCCAGGTACCACATCTTGTCTTTGCTGTACTTGATCTGCCTCCTGCAGTGATGGATCTCCTGTGGGAAACAAACACCGAAGCGTTCAGACAGGAAGCGGACAAAAACTACTGTCTTTACAGCTTTACTGCTGGGTGAAGAGCTCGGCTGCCGGAGAACTCATGACCAGTATTACTGACCATGAGATGCCTCTATGTTAACATTAGAGCCATGATGCACAAACAATAACTTCAGGTACTGTAGATGAAGAAATTTAGCAGCAGTCACTGTATTTTTTCATATTTAGCCCATTATTTCATTATACACAGCCCACTGTGCTACGCCATTTTCAATCCCCATCCTCTATGAAGGTAATATTTCTCATGGACATCGCCATCGTGGATTTTTCCTTTAAGCAGGTCGGTACCGGCTTGAACCAGGCTGTCCAGCTGAGCGACGGTCTCTCTAACCACTAGGTGATGCTAAAGTCACTCCTTCAATATCCTGTCTGGAACGGCTTGGATACTATATCCTAAAATCTGCAACCAGTTACGAATGCCTTCCCTACAGTGTGACGACTGATAATGACTAGGAATGGGACAATATATCAAAATTCAATATATCGCGATACAAAAATGTGACAATACATATATTGAAGCAGAAAAATGAATTGCGATATTAGCTCCATTTCATTCTGCTGTAGTAATCACAAATGAGACGCTTGACCATCACGGTTTCACAAGCTCTTCATCCAAATTATATTATTGTCACTTTGTAATGACATTTTTAAATTGTTGTTTACATTCTAGCAGCCAATGCCATCGCTAGAAAGATTTGTGGCTCAGAAATAAAACAGAATTCTGCACAGTCAGACTTTGTTGTCGCTGAACTTTTATTTATTACATCGTATCATGGTTTTATCCAATTCTGAACCCCATATCACGTATTGAATCGTATCAGAGATAAGAATATCGTCCCATCCCTAATAATTACCAACATCACTACTTTTTTAATTCACTAATTCTCAGTTTTCTGCAGGTGATATCTAACCCAGTCATCCCGTCACTGTGTGCTTTATGTTGCTACCGGGCGACTGACTCACTGCTGGTCTGCGCGGCTCGTCCGGCAGCTGAGGCGGGAACATCTGCAAGTTCCTCCTGTCCCAGTTCTTGCTTTCCAGTGCGGCGCTGCTGTGGAGGCAGGACAGCTGCTGCGCTCCGCCGCCGACCAGCAACCTGTACAGGGGTGAAATTATTATTATTATTATTTTAAATATTATTTATGGGCATTTTTTGCCTTTATGGGACAGTTCCAAGTAGAGAGAGACAAGAAAAATTGGGAGAGAGAGAGAGAGAGACACTGGGATCCAAGGTTATTACGGGAAACTAAAACTAAGACGAAAACTAGCTTAGGTGTTAGAAAAAAACGATTGTAAACTGAAATAAAAATAAAAAAACAAGACTTGAAAACTAAAACTGAATTAAAATGATCCTGTCAGTGGAATCATATCCTGATGATTTGGTGACTTTGGGACATCGTGACACAATTCTGCTGTTTAATAACAAGCCAATTTTAATTAAAAACACAAAAAAGGAGGTATGAAGCATTAAGGAATATTATTTGAAAATGTAAGTTTTGTTTGATTTTGCATATGTGAGGCATATTGTGATATATATCGATATTGAAAAAAGTCCTTATGATGACCGTGGTATTGATTTCAACCATATCGCCAAATCCCGCTTCTATGTACATCATTGATAAATACATTTTTGCTTTTAACAAATCGATTACAACATCAATTACATACATGATGCACGTTTTTGTTCAAAGTAGCTGTGTCACTTAATTTCTAAAATAAATCAATAGTCACTGAAATGCTACTTTTGACAGATTGCATTTTGTAATTATTTCCAGCCAAATGCTATTTAATATGCCAGAAGTCCTGATTTACGACTTCTAAACTACGAAATCAAACCCCTTAATTTTATCCCTGAAATGTCCTTAATTTCTCCATTACATGAACATTAATTATCCATTAAAAATAACATAGTTTTAAAAAAGTAAGGTTAGTATCATGAGTTTATAAGGGATTTATTCATGGGTTGATTCACAGAGACACTAGAAATTAAGGGATTTTTCATGCCTTTTGTGCATGGTGGTTTACAGGGTTATTAAGTGGAAATTAATGGAAAAGTTGCTTTTCATCAAATTAGAAAGTAATGAGTCAAGATTAAGGGTAAGGTTAAGGAGGTTTCGATGGGATCTCCTCCATTAATAACTCCCTAAATTATTAATTTTATGGGAATTTTGCATGAATTAAGGGGTGAATCAATGTAAATGAATGAAAATGTAAGGTTATTTTAAGGGATTACTGGTTCGTAGAAGAAGTAGGAGGTTACGAGGAGCACCTGAACGCAGCATTATTAACATTAACAGTACAAACCTTAACTCCTCTCTGACTGTGAAACATAGAGTTGCACGACAGAAATGTATTGGCATGTCTTTGATATTTGGTAGTCGGCATTAGAAACTGTAACCGCTGTCAGTTTGATTTGTCCTTCTGCAGGTTGACACTGATGTGATGAAGACAACAGACTTTAACGTTACTTACCGTGAATGTAACTGTCCGGTTAGACTCCTAAGGAACGAAAGCCCTGAAAACAAGAATAAATACATAAATGACACTAAAAACAGAGACAAATAATGCATTATAACGGCTCTTTTGGAGAATAAAGTGTCTCTATTTTCCTTACCACGTCCTGTCACAGCGGCCGCCATGTTGCATTTTTTGCGACGAGTAATGTTTGCTTTACGGTAGTCGTAGTTACTGCACTATGCAGCTATGGCTTGCTAGTTTTCTCCTTCTTTAACTTACGTAGCCTATGCGCTTTGCCTATTTGTCACTAAAACGCATCATAGAAAGCAAAATAACAGACGATTAAAGGGTTAAAGTGTCGAATACACGTATCTGTGAACTCAGACAGCAACTTGGCATGATTTGGTCCAAGTGGGATTCCGTAGTCTGGCACGACCGGTATTTACGACACCTCTCCGGACACATACGGCCGTCGATGTATTCGCTACGAAACACAGCAGCATGGACGGTGCAGTTGACATGTGATAACTTCAGTTCAGGTTTCTATTTAGACTTTATTAAGCATCGTTAAACGCCAACCGTCCAGCCGACATGCACGAGCGATCCCTCCCCGCCTCTCCGAACTGGTACTGCTCCCGGTGCAGCGACGTCAACGGCGCCGGTTTACTGGGCTTTGGAGCCAGGAACATCATCTACCTGATTGACGTCTCCGCCGCTTCCTGCAGGGTTGTGGGTGAGTTTGTTGTCACCGATGGAAGAGAAATCCATCTGATACATAACCCGCAAACTGACAAATCTTCTATTCAGTCTGCTGTTCTCTTCAGATTCATGAAACAGGCCTGTGGATCCTAACCCCAAGTGTATTCCGGAGTTTATTGGATTCTTGATCACAGTTAAAAACTGAATAAAAGCAGACATAAGCTCACATAAGAATGAGGGCCTATCTAAAAAAAAAAAAAAAATATGCAGACACATAAACATTTATCTCCTTCTCTTCTGTTCTCTTTCCTTCTATTATGTTATTTGACAATGCCTGACTTCAGTTTTCACCTGCATACCAAAACGTTAAATATATCACAATCATTTATTTTTATTTTTATACATTTTTCATGTTTACGCCTAGTAAAGGAAGGCTTTAAAGTAATTAAGTTGACAATTAATGAATTCATAACAAGTTTAGCTCTCTCTTCGGGATGTTTAGTGCCTGTCTTTTAAAAACTCATTGCACAATAATCATGAAAATCGAACAAGTCGTATGGAAAATGCTGCTCCTTAAATCAAAGTCTTACCCTAAAGTTTGAGGTCTGGAAAGCTATTAAAATGCCTTAAATGCCATTATAGGAGATCTCATCTCTTCCACCATGCAATGACTGGTTTCTCTGCACTGCATGTTCACTCTCAGATTAATGCAGGACAGGGCATCCTATCCCCTTTACTAAACACAATACGGCTTAATATCCCTTAAGAGTTAATTTCCCCTTTGTCTGTTTTCTTATTCTGCCCATTTTATAGTTTCAGATCTTTTTATTTGCTGTGTTCAATCAAAAATGGTCTGTTTGTTCCAGCATTTTGTTTTGTTTTTGTTGTTAAATTTTGTCTTAAATTCAGTTCTAGCTGTCATTAAAAAGTCAAACTCTTTATTTTAAATTCTAGTCAAGACCCGAAGATTTCTAAGACACCAAACATGTCAGGCTGAATTACAGGGAAACGTGTAGAAAATGATGCACAAGACATCTAGTTTTTTTTTTTCCATTTGCTGTAATGGTGCAGCTGTAAAAAATGACATCTTGGGTTTGAATATTTCACTCAATATAAGCAGCTGTAGCTTTAATGAAGCGTTGGAACGAGCAGATACAGAATATGGATGTGACATTGTCGTACAGTATGGAATATTTCTAACTTTGAAGCTACTTAAGGGGAAATTTTAAGGGGAAAGTCAGGGTGTGAGGGGCTAATGGTTTGTGAAAAAAGCAGATTGTCCCAGATTCCTTTTGACTTGATCCTGCAGACATGTAGCTGACTTGTCCCTCAGTTTTTGAGAGCGATCTTTGCACCTTTTGGCCTTTTTTTTAATGTCTTTGCATTGTGAAAATATTGATCTCTAAATCTCTGCGTCAGGTGAGCTGGTCGGCCACAGAGAGACGGTGTCCGGCTTTTCGTTCTGCCACCATGCGGGACAGACTCACATGTGCGTCAGTTCCTCTAACGACGGGACGGTCAAGTTCTGGGACTCGGACAACAAGGTTCTTATAAAGGAGCATGCGGCTCATCAGGTGGGTGCTCTGTCAGATTTTTAAGGATTTTGAAGGCATAACAAGCCCTTCACCAAACCACTTGTTGGCTTTTATTTGTGCAGGGAAGTTTGACTGAACATGCATTGATCTTCCTTGCTTCACATTCAGTTGCACACATTCACTCCTGGGATAATTGTTTACAGCCACCACTTTCCCTCCAAACTCAGCTCCTAAATGTCACATTTTGGCAATTTATGCACAGTTGCAGTTTTATGATCCTTTGAAAACGGGTGCGATTTATCCAGACTCGATGAGGAAAAACGTTTTGTAAATGAAAATAAGCCTCAGTAAAGAGATATAATGCTGCTTTGTCTCTGCTAACTTTGTCTTTGGTGCTACGCTGGCCGTGAACACACCGTCAGAGTCAGTGACGCGCGCAATGCATTCTGGTTGTTGTAGGATTCCCCCTTAAGAGAGATATGGGGAATCTACAGCCGTTTTCTCAGTTTTCTCTGGTCATAGGGCTCCAATTTCAAAAAATAATTGCACATTTCTACTACATGGGTGACCTAGTTTTAATAAATCATCATATTCACAGTTGCACACATTCACTCCTGGGATAATTGTTTACAGCCACCACAAACTCAGCTCCTAAATGTCACATTTTGGCAATTTATGTACAGTTGCACATAAGGCTGAGCGATATATTCAGTGAACAATGAAATGAATAACATAAATAAATGAAAATTAAACTAAAATGGGCAAAGAAAATAAAGATTCATGTCAGGTTTTCCAGCCTGTTTTTCTGTAGCTGTGGTCAGGGATGCATCATGTCAGAGATGGACGACGACTGGCTGATATGTTGCTGATATTTAATAAAAGGCCAACATGTGCCTGATATATCGTCAGACCGATATATTAGTCTGACCCGACCTCCGGCAGGATGTCATGTTGTTGTTTGGTCCCTGCAGAGCTCCATCACAGCGGTGCACTGGTCTCCGCTGGATAAAAACCTGGTGGTGTCGGGGGAGGAGAAGGGCGTGGTGATCTGTCACTGGCTCCACACGGGCGACACCGCCAGCTTCTTCCCCGAGCCCAGGACGGTGTTCTGCCTGTCCTGCTCCCCGCACACCTGGAGCCACGTGGCTGTGGGGTAAGAGACACATCGAGGGCACCAAGTAGGGCTGGGAGATACGGGTGCAATAAATATCACGATAATCATAAGGATATTTTTTTATATCACAATATGGCTCACGTATGCAAAAGCACATGTTAAATAATCAAGTTAATGTTCATCATGATGTCAAACAAAACTGAAATTTTCAAATAATATTCCTTAAAATGTTTCATATCTCATTTTTTAAATAAAATTTGCTTGTTATCATCAATTTTAGAGGGGCAGAATTGTGCGTCATGATTTCCCAAAATCACCATATCATCGCCATATGATTCCACTGAAAGATAAACGATAACATTGTATTATTCAAGTAATGGACTTACGGCTGCAGTGTAGTTAGCTTAGTTACATCACTGATGATGTGTTCAGGTGCATCAGAAGATGTGTGGATAAACCAGTCCCACCCTGCAGTTGATATTGTGCGGTGGCTAGGCTTGGGCCAGTATTCGATAATATAAAGTGTATTATTGATTTAATAATATTTTTTTCAGCAGCAGAACAGTGTGAAGATGCATCATCACTCCAAGTTTCGTCACAATCGCACCAGTAGTGTCTGAGAAGTCACATTTGAGTTAAAAATGTTGACCTTTAGTTAAAGCGCCCTATTCAGCCAAGAAGTGTAATTTATAAGGATAGCTGGATTGGTGTAGCAGGTTTTGCAAGTTTCAATCGAAACAGTTTAGTTAGCCTTTCAATATCCTGTTTTAACAGGAAATACATCACATTAAGGAGGCAAGACGCTCTCAAAACTGTGACTTTAACTATTCCAGTCCACATGTTTACGCCCTCTGGTGGTGATGCTGAATTAGGAGTTCATCTTGCAGAGCATGTGGCGAAAGTATCAAACGTTTCTAAAATTCAATGTCGAATTTAACCTTTTGCAACAGTATCGATGTAGGACAGAGACAGTGTTTGTGGCAACGCTGTCGTTATCTGTCTCAGGTACAAAGACGGGATGATCGTGCTGATCGACGTGAGCAGGAAGGGCGAGGTGCTGCATCGTCTCCGCGGACACGATGACGAGATCCACTCCCTGTCCTGGGCCCCGCTGGCCGGAGAGGACGGCCTGTACAGCCGGCCGGAGGACGGCTCGGGTAGGAGCGCGCTGCTTTACTGCATTTTTCTATATGTGTGTTAGTGCCACGCAAAATCACTGCATTCTGAGGCTGGGCGATAGAATTTGAAGCCCTCAAATCCACGATATTGTGGCACATTTACCTCAATAATGATAAATGAAGCAATAATGTTGTTTAAATATTGCATTTACCTAACGTCAGGGATTTAGTTGAAATTCAGAATTAATCTGCCTGACATCTCATTTTCTCATCTCATCTTATTTCAAAATAAATAAGCGTTTGTCAGCTGCCTCTTTTTTTTTTTTTTTCTTTGCCGTACACTCACCGTCTTCGATGAGGTGGTGATGAAACAAATTGCCTGTGTCCCTTTCGTAGTCCAATGTTTACACTTTGCTTTACTCTACATCATGTTTTCTGAAGCCAAAATGTGTCCAAACGGCCAATACAGAATCCTTTTTTTGGTACCGGGTCTTCTTTACTTCGGTACAAGCATCAGCAGTGTGGAAAGTTTTTTTTTTTACCGAACACACCAACATGAACAAAATCAGGTCTGTGAGAGATTCATGTCGGTATCGGTGAATTTTGCAGTGCATCGCCCAGGCCCGGCTAGATTCTGTCTAATGGGAAAAGATCTTGTAGAAGCTAATGCGATGATGTAAAAAATCAAATCTCAAAAGGAATCATCCGCTTGTTTCACTTGGACCAAATTGCCTTCCTGCCCACAACATTTGATCATATCTCACTCGCACTTCGTCTTCATTAGCAGATTCGATATTCCAAGAAAAACGAAGGAAGTAGAGGCGGCCGCCGGGGGAAGATCTGTGCAGAGGCAGCGCTGTAGAAGATGCTGCTCTTTTGGTTTTGGGCTAAAATACCAAAGCTGCAGTTTAACTTTTTATATTGAACAGTGCCTTGGAGTTTTTTTTCAGCTACTCAGACTTTAATGCCATATCAAGAATTGTGATTAATGATTTAAAATGTCAACAAATATATCATTTTGTTTTATTTTTTATTACTTCAGCAACCAACGGCGTGACAGAGGGAGAGGAGAAGGGCTGCCATCTTGCATCCGGGAGCAAAGACCAGACAGTGAGGATATGGAGCACAGCAAAGGGCAAAGGTGAGACATTCAGCCGACCGTCGCCTCGAGGGTTCGACCAGTACGGGGTTTTTGAAGGCCGATACTGATATTCTTGGATTGAAGCTGCCGATATTAGCTGCTGATATTTTGTGCTCACTCGGTGTTCTTGTCAGGGTGGAAAAGCCTCTGAAATGGCATTTAGACCATCATGGGACAGACAAATTACATTTTTAAGGCATTTTAAGGCATTTTTGCACCTTGGCAGCTCCAAACGGCAGCATTACGTCATTCGCTGTGGGCCGAAAACGTCCATACCCGACACCACAATTTAATTTTGGGCAAAGAGAGCGAACTACAGCATCTCAGCCCCACATTGTGATTCAGGCTGATAAAACTGGTGTATTTTTACATTAAATCTTGTAGAGCTGCAACGATTAATTGATTAATCGATTAGTTGTCACCTATTAAATTAATCGCCAACTATTTTGATAATTGATTCATCGGTTTGAGTAATTTTTTAAGAAAAATAAGTCAAAATTCTCTGATTCCAGCTTCTTAAATGTGAATATTTTTTGGTTTCTTTACTCCTCTATGACAGTAAACTGAATATCTTTGGGTTGTGGACAAAACAAGACATTTGAGGACGTCATCTTGGGCTTTTGGAAACACTGATCGACATTTTTCACAATTTTCTGACATTTTATAGACCAAACAGCTAATCGATTAATTGAGAAAATAATCGACAGATTAACCGACAATGAAAATAATTGTTAGTTGCAGCCCTAAAATCTTGCCCAGTGTAGCTTTAAATGATGAAATAGAACCTCTGTCACATGTCATCCCCTCTCTCCCTGTCCCAATCTCTCCTGTCTCTCTCTACTTTGAACGGTCAAATAAAAAAGGCAAAGAAAATGTGCAAATAAAATACATTTTACAGGTTTTCCAGACTGTTTTTATGCAGCTGTGGTCAGGGAGGAACCTCCAGCATACCGGCGGTGGACGATACCGACTAGCCGATATTCAATAAAAGCCAAATATCGGCCTCTTATATCGGTCAAACCCGTGTACCAGGTCGTCTACATCCTCTCGTCTCATTTCGCTCCTCTTGCAGGTGTGATGACGCTGAAGCTGCCCTATCTGAAGAAGCGAGGCTCGGGCGTCGACCCCGGGGTCAAAGAGAGGCTCTGGCTCAGCGTCCACTGGCCCGCGGGACGGCCCACGCAGCTGGTGTCGAGCTGCTTCAGGTACGCACACGTCGCTTTGAGTCACAACATGGGACGCGGCTTGATAAAACACGATGACCGCTCAACAGCCGGTCATTTGGCGTTTTTCTTAACCATGTTGTAGATTTAGCAGAAACGGTCTAACTTGCTCTGGGAGAGAAAGGTGTGTATGATGCGTAAAGGTGGCACCTATTTTCCCTCATTTTTCCCCTTAAATTTGTTTTGCGATTGTCACATTCATTTCCTTTTATTTGAACTCAAACCCTAACTTGATCACTCCTGCTACAGTTTGTGCCATGTAATTGTTTGCCTTGCTTTATTGACATATCCCTTGTTTTTGTTTGTTTTTATATAGTTTTACATAGTTGGTTTATAGTATAGTTTTTATACTCGCTATGTATTTGTACAGTTTTTATTTATGCTAATAGTATTTCATGTGTGTCCATGTGTCCCTGTGTCCCATGTGTCCATGTGTCCCTGTGTCCATCTGTCCCATGTGTCCCTGTGTCCATGTGTCCCCTGTGTCCATCTGTCCCATGTGTCCCATGTGTCCCTGTGTCCCTGTGTCCCATGTGTCCCTGTGTCCCTGTGTCCCATGTGTCCCCTGTGTCCCATGTGTCCATGTGTCCATGTGTCCCTGTGTCCATCTGTCCCATGTGTCCATGTGTCCATCTGTCCCATGTGTCCCTGTGTCCCTGTGTCCATCTGTCCCATGTGTCCCATGTGTCCCATGTGTTCCATGTGTCCATGTGTCCCATGTGTCCCTGTGTCCATCTGTCCCATGTGTCCCATGTGTCCATGTGTCCATCTGTCCCATGTGTCCCTGTGTCCATCTGTCCCATGTGTCCATGTGTCCCTGTGTCCCCTGTGTCCCCTGTGTCCCATGTGTCCCTGTGTCCATGTGTCCCATGTGTCCCTGTGTCCCTGTGTCCCATGTGTCCATGTGTCCCATGTGTCCCTGTGTCCCATGTGTCCCTGTGTCCCTGTGTCCCATGTGTCCCTGTGTCCATGTCTTGTGTATCCAGCGGTGAGCTGGTGATGTGGGACTTGACCAAGACAGGGAAGCAGAAGTGGAGTCTGTTCGGGACGTCGTCGGAGGGGCAGAACCACAGCAGGATCGTCTTCAACACCAGCTCAGTCCGCCTGCAGGACGGCAGAGAGCTGCTCATCAGCACCTCCATGGACAGAGAGGTGGGAAAGGCCGCGATCAGGGCTTGTAAACAAAAGTCACATGACTCACCGGTAGCTCTTTTATTGGACAGAGTTTTGGTCACCTGTCATCCTGCGGGTTAGAGATCAAAACAAATCTGATTCCAATTCCTGTAACTTTAGCTCAGCATGATGGACTTGTCTGTCTCTTCTTCTGTGGTGTTCATACCAGTTAAGAAAACATGAAGAAACAGCTGAATATGAGCATCAGTCCAGACTTCATTTTGTTCTGCTAGGCTTTCCAAGTATGAGGAACTGCTGGCTATCAGATGTCAACATCCATCTCCTCATACCCATAATCCCTTGCGTTTTGGGGTGGTTTCCTGTGCTTAAGTTCGCACTCCTAACGAAACGCACCGCAGTTCTCTTGTTAGAGGACTGAGACTCGCAGTTTCAAACGGCATCGTTCTCACCTGGACTAACAAATCAAACTAAAACAGTAAATACTCCACAGTTCAAATAAACCGCTTGGTGTGAACCCAACCTATATTATATAGTGTTGTATTATATATTTGTGCAGGTGAGACAAAAACATCAAGGGAGGGGTTAATAAATTATCTTACTAAACAAAGAAATAGACAAATACATTGTTAAATACATATTTTTTTCATTAATTTTGACGTATTATGAACACTTATTCTTTATTTATTCAGACCAGACAGTTAAAACACATTTGTTATTGATAACAACGGCATGGCATTACCACAGCTGTTTTCATGTGTTTCTCAGTCGGCTGGTTGTTTTTTTAATTTTTTTATCCCAGATTAAGTGCTGGGATCTGGCCTCTCTGGACCTCTGCTGGACGCTGCCCACGCTGGGCGGCTTCGTCTACGCTCTGACCTTCTCCCCCGTGGGCGCCGGCTGCCTGGCGCTGGGCGTCGGCGACAACATGATCCGGGTGTGGAGCACCCTGACCATCCAGAACCAGTACGACACCAGGTCCTTCTGGCAGGGCATCAAGTCCAAAGTCACGGCGGTAAGGGTCGTCAGAGGGGTCATTTCTGTTTTGTTTCTTTTTTTTTCATTTCACTTTGTCAGATTTTTTATTTTTTAACCCGAAACTTCTTCATATCTAATGGAAGATCCCTGTTTTCCTGCCTGTTCTGTGTTTCTGACCACAACCTTGATTGATTCAGTTAATTTAATTTAAGTAATTATTTACTGTTTTTTTTTTCCAGAAATTCCCGTCTTTACAAAGGGGTCTTGGGAAGAAAGGGAATGTTAAACACATCATAAAACATAACATAAAATGTCCAAAATGTTGAGAACTTAAAATGTTTTCTGATAATATAAGAACAGGACCCATAAAACGTATCCAGAATGGATCAGACAAATTTATAAAATAATAACTGTATTCCATACAGTCAGTATGTTAGCGACCAGAAACCCAGGTCTGGAGTTTGGTCAAGGAGTTGTCAGGACAATGACTGAATTTTATTACATTTATTAGGAAGAAAGAATAAGATCTCAAAGGTCTGAGAGGGAAATGACACAAAGAACGTAATTCAATTTCTGATGCTGTTTTCATTATCTCCCTCCACTCACCTCACCTCAGGCTGTCAATTACCAGTTAAAACATTCTTGGCTTTTAACCATTGCTGATCGCTCAAAAAATGATCCCCAATATGCTGAGTCCCCACAAATCCCCATGGTGGTACAGGAGGATTTTAAAATCATTATAAATTGTTAAAAATCCCACAGTTAACATGCATTATATGGCCTGGCTGTACAGTGTCATAATTGATTGTCCATTTGGAAGGAGGTTTGAGCAGAGACAACTTTACACAGTTAATTTATATAATGGGGCCTGTTGTTATTGAACTGTGTAAGTATTATCCTGTGGGGATCCACCAGAACCAAGCCTGTGACCCTTGAATGGGCCCCGACCCATAGTTTTTTCTGTATTTGTTGCAGCTGGCCTGGCATCCGAAGAAAGAAGGATCCTTGTCTTTTGGAACAGATGATGGTAAAGTCGGTATCTATGATGTCTTCTCTAACAAGTAAGGATAATTATTTGTTTTTTTAGTTTTGCAAAATTAAAAGTTATGGAGTTATGAAGTTGTGTAATCCAGTTGTTCCATACTTTACTTTACTTGACTTTAACCACAGATCCTCAACTGAAAGTTTTTATCCCTGTGCAGCTGTCTAAGTTTGCTGATTGTTACTGAAATGAAATAATCGTGAAATGAAACTATTGCTCATTTTGCCGGGGGCCCCATGGATCCGTCTCAGTGATCCCTGGGGACCCGAATCCCATTTTTGGAGCAATCGATGTCGTCCATTCATGACTGGACATTTGTTTTGCTTCATGTCCTCCTAGGCCTCCTCAGATATCCAGCTCCTATCATCGAAAAACTGTGTACACGTTGGCCTGGGGACCCCCAGTCCCCCCGATGTCATTTGGTAAGTTCCTAATGAACTCTCAGCAACTGCTGCTGTTTGTTCTGAACGCTCTGACCCAGCAGAAACACCGGCGGTGGGACGCCAAAACGAGCGAGTCAGCGGAAAACCTCCAAACATCTCTCGACGCCTTTTTGTAATCTACTCCGTAATTGAATGAGCTGGGAAAACGCTTACCTCCCTCCCCTTCAGCCGCTCGTGGGGAAATCAAGACGTAGAAAGTTAATTTTACCAGCTGTCGGCAGATGACATTTTGATTAGCGTATCAGTCACTCCGCTTTGAAGCCGTAAACGTAATTGTTGCAGTGTGAACAATCTGCTGATGGCTCCCGAACGAACAAAAGGAGCCGCTAATTTGTTTACACACTACATTGGCGCCGGTTTGGTTCAGTTCATTTCAGTTGACTTTTGTCGGGGGGTGAAGCAGGAGCGGGGCGTTCGATCTCATTGGTTCAGATCATCAAGATGATGTACAGTGAGTGTACAAAATAATCTAGGACCAGCTGCTGCCTCCGCGGCTGTCAAGACCGTGTCAGCTGTCACATTCCCGTCCCGTTCTTTACACTGAATCTACTGCATACTGTGTGTGGAGTATATGAACATTTTTGTCCCACCTGCTCTTTGGATGAAACGGACTGTGGACGGATATTGTGGGGGATCGAACCCGAACCACCCGCTGACCTCTTTGGTTAGCGGACGTTCTCTCTAACAGCTGGGCTACTCTGAAACCCATCTGTAACCTTGTGTGTGCTCCTCAGGTGCGGCGGAGAGCAAGCCGTCCTGCAGCCTGTACAGCTGCGCGGGCGAAGGCGTCATCCTGCAGCACGATCCCTACAAGCTGAGCGGAGAGGCGTCTGACATCGACCGGCTGATCAGAGACACCAACAGCATCAAGGTGGGCGGGACATGCATGTTTTCATAACTTATTTTAGGCATTTAACATAATGCCATTTAATTTGTAACCTGGGCCGTTTTGCAGTACCATGAGTGCGTGATTTTTGGGCTAATCGGTAACAAGATGCATCATCCCTCCCAGGTTTCATCCAAATCAGACCGGTGGTGGAGCAGTTATGGTCTTTAAAAGTTTGAAAGTTTTTGACCTTTTTAACGAACCTTTTTAACTGCTCTGGCCCATTCGACCAATCAGTGTGGTTTTTGTAAGTGCCAGAACACAGCGCCAAAGTGCATTATCCCTCAAGTTTCGGCAGAATCGCTCCAGTGGTATCTGAGATATTAAGTTTGATTAACAAACTTGCCTGTTAATTATAGCGCCCCCATTAGGCCAATCAGTGTCATTTGTAAGACTAGCTGGATTCAGGGTCCATACCGTTATACTGGTATGATTTCTCTTAATGGTTAATTACTTTGCTTTTCATCCTCTTATCTCCATCTGCTCTTACCTTCGTCTTCTCCTCTTACTTTCATCGTCTCATCTTCTCACCTCCATCTTCTCTTCTTACTTCCATCTTCTCCTCTTATCTCCATCTTCTCATTTTACCTCCATCCTCTCCTCTTACTTCATCTTCTCCTCATACCTCCATCTTGTCCTCTTACCTCAGTCTTCTCCTCTTATCTCCATCTTCTCATTTTACCTCCATCTTCTCCTCTTACCTCCATCCTCTCCTCTTACTTCATCTTCTCCTCTTACCTCCATCCTCTCCTCTTACTTCATCTTCTCCTCATATCTCCATCTTGTCCTCTTACCTCAGTCTTCTCCTCTTGCGTCCCTCTCCTCCTCTTGCGTCCATGCTCAAACCTCACCTGACCTCGTCGAGACAGAAGCACCCTGTCAGGCACAGTAACACCTGTCAGAAACACGTTGAGGTGGACAACAAACCCGGGCCTTTACTTGAAAAGTTAACAGAGTGCCCGAGCTCTTATCAAGCAGGTGTCTTCATCTTTTTTTGGGCTGGCACTCTTAAATTAGGCTACGGCAACTTGGTGAATGCGCTGTTGAATGTAAATGCAGGTGATTTGAATAAGTTGTTAAGGTGAGCTCTGCTTCCCACAGCACAAGCTGTCTCCGCACACCGACCTCAGCTGGAAGCCAGATGGGAAAGTGGTTGCCATCGGCAACGAGGACGGGTGAGTGAGTCGCCGGGCCTGACCCATCCCATAATAGACCGTCAGCCTTAGGAATCCTGGGAGGAACCAACTGTCCAATGCCAGTCTTGAGTCTTTAGGCTACAGGATAATGGATGGTTTTGTGTGAAATATGCACTGTTGTACTCAGCTAACTAGGTCACATCCTGAGTTTATCAAACAGTCACATGGACTCAACTCAACACTTCCTGAACCAGACGGATCAATAGTAAAAAGACTGTATCACAAGGATTTAAAGTCGAGATGAAACGGCATTTCGAGAGCATCTAACTTCTGTATCGTGACGTATTTCCGAGTGAAACAGGAAAGACAGGCGGGACGTAACGTTGGGAGGAATTTGATTTGAACGTTGAAAAGTGGGCGTGTCATAACACCCGAAGACACACCGAAGTACCATGCTGTTGCTAGCTAGCTAACTAATGAATCTTAGCGTCTTAGCTCTGTGCGCTAAAAGTTGAAGATTGATTGATGGGTGGATGTCATGATATTATTGGTTGAAATTGTTTATGGGCATGCTTATGTAAGCACACGGCATATTTTGTTTTACAGGAAGAAAACATGATTGAATTTTGATATAAGAACACAAAGAAATTGATTTTTTGTATTTTTTTTGCATATATTGTTAAATAGGTGCACAGTATGACCGGGGATGTGATCTAAAAGGGTTAAAAAGGCATTTTTCATTTCATCTCGACTTTAAGGTTTTCTTGGAAATGCAACTCCTATTCATTTCTAAGGAAGGGAGATTACTGTGTCCTTGCTTATATATTTTTGTATGCCTGATCACACGCTGCAGGTCTGTTGAGGTCTACCAGGCTCCCAGTCTGAAGCTGCTGTGCAGCATCCAGCAGCACCACAAGATCATCAACACGCTGCGGTGGCACCATGAGCACAGCGCCCAGCCTGAGCTCCACTTCCTGCTGGCCTCAGGCTCCAGCAGCGCAAAGGTCTACGTCCACGATCTCCGCTCCGTCATAGGTGGGAGGAGATGTCAATCAAATCTTTTATTTATGCCGGGCGAGGGTTTTGCTGAGTATGTTCTTTCGGATCCTCCTCGATGTCTAACAGTGTGTTAGACATCGTTTATCTGTGTACTCACTTTTCCCTCAACGTGCCTCGTCTACATCTACTTCAGTTAGTGATTTCCTACATTTCCAAGAATGCATTTCAACAACCCAGAGAGAACGGGCGTGAACTTGTTGCATTAAGTTGTGGGTTCACCAAAAAAGTAAATTACAACACTTCATCACAAAAAAAGCTCCTGGAATGCATTGAACTTCACAGACTGATGCATTATTTATTGAGCTAGTTAATGATGCCGGCGTTTGGTTTCCCACAGAGAGTCCAGCAGACAGTCCGGTGGTGCTGACGGAGCCGTACCGCAGGCTGTGCGGTCACACGGCTAAAATCACCGGCATGGCCTGGAGTCCGCACCACGACGCCCGGCTGGTCACCGTCTGCTACGACGGGACAGCCCAGGTCAGTTCCTGCCCTGCATTACGGGGCATTAATTCATTAAAACCACAATAATGTTCTTGTGGGGAGCCACCAGAAACAGTCGAGGCTCAACACTGAAGGTAATCGGGTTCCCTAGAGCAGCGGTTCTCAACCTTTTTGTCTCGTCACCCCTTAAAACAAAGCAATGCCTCCTCGCCCCCCCATCACAGGCTGGATGAGCAGAGAGGTGAACAGTTCAACCAAAGAATGAATTCCCCTTTTCAGGTTGTTTCATTTGATTATCAGAGGAGGCAAATAGGCTAAAAACTATTCAGTATTTCACAAGAAAAAAGCAAAATTTAGAGAAAAATCTGAAATATTACACGATAATAAATTTGTATACTAGAAATATCGTTTTTTCCTTTACCATAAATCATTTTGCGACCACCTGGGGGTTCCTGAACCCCAGTTTGAGACACCCTGCCTGAGATACTTTGGCTAGCTAATTTAGTATCGTTGCTTAAATCATTTTTTAAACACATTTTTATGGACTTGTTTCTATATAATGTTTCTGATTTTACCCAGTTTTCAATCTTAGGTGTTTCACAATTTTTACCTCCTTACACATTTCATTATTCCTTGTTTTAACGCCTAGAGCAGTTTGCAAACTTTGCTCTTTCTTCCTTTCTGATTTACTTACTTAATATATGAGTCAGTCAGTGGGGAAACTAGCTGCGTGTGTCTGTCCTGCAGGTGTGGGATGCGCTGCAGGAGGCTGCGGTCTGTAACTACCGCGGTCACGTCGGCCACCTGCTGAGCGTGGACTGGTCTCCTGTCGACCCGGACCTGGTCTGGACCGGAGGAAGAGACTTCACCGTCCAGGAGTGGAGAGTCTCCCAGCAGGAGTTCACAAAGCCGCCTAAAGGTGATCATTTGCAGGGCTGGAAAGAGTACTAAAACATCCTGCTCAAGTAGAAGTACTGTTACTTAGATGATATTTTACTTAAGTAGAAGTGAAAGCACTGTTGTAAAAATCTACTGAAGTAAAAGTAAAAAGTGTCTCATTTTAAAATGTCCTCAGAGTAAAAGTTCCTGAGTTCCTTTTTAGAAAAGAGAACGTTGTCAGCTGTGATCTTTTCCATGTGATTCTAAAAGGAGAGAGGTCAGAGTTCAAACTAGATTCTTTTCACTGGAAAATGTGGAAATTACAAAATAAAGTGCAGAAACAAAGTAAAGTCAGATTTCTCTTCTCACTGTGAATGGATCCACAGTTTGTCAATTTACCACTGTCCAGTTTCTGTTGCTGATGGAAAGACACAAATGTGTACGTACAATACTTCAGTAAAAACGTACTTAAAGTAAAATTACTGACTTAGAAAAATAAAAAAGTAAGTACACAATACTATGTAGTAGTAGGCACCTAGCACTGTAGGAAACTGACATTCTCATTTTCCCTCTCAGGGAAAAAGACACTGGAGCTGATGGACAAGATCAAGACTAATCCCAGGCAGAAGAAGAAGAACAAGAAGGCGTCGGCGGGGGCGGGAGCAGGGGGAGCGCTGTCCCCGAGCGTCAACGGAGGGGGAGGAACAGCAGGAGAGAGGGCCGCTCCGGCAGAGGAGCCGTCTGAGGAAGAGGAGGAAGAGGAGAGCGGCTCAACACGCAGCGCCGCACCGCCGCCGACAGGTAACAGAGTAGAGAAGAGCAGCATCACCAGGTTTGAGAAACAGCAGAACTGGCACTGTATATTGTTGTGTTTCAGCTTCAGGTTTGGCAATCGGCATAATCAATAACAGACGTGAAGATTTAAGATGAGAATATTGCTCTGACCTTTTTGTGTCAAGCTAACGATTCTAAAATTTCATTTCAGCCAGTGTTGAGACGCTGAGAAAATCCTCTAGTGCCTTAAAGAACAAAGACAAACCAGGTACAAAACTTCAATTGAATAATGATCTTGGTATTATAAGGTTCTATCTGACCTTTTTGTCAAAACTGAGTTAGTCGCATGAACCTATTCTATGAGTGCCTGTTGACATATGTGTGGTGTTATTTTTTGAAAATAATGATTTTTGAGTCTGTAATTTTTAAAACAAAAGGACCCATCTCCATTTAACTCAATGGATGCTGAAAACTTTGAAGCTCAATATCTCAGAACTATCCTGAAGGCAGATAGAACCTTATAATTCTAAGCTTTATTATGTCTGAACATCCATCCTTTGTGTGTGTATGTACATTTCTGTGTGTAACTGTGTGTGTGTGTGTGTGTGTGTGTGTCTCCAGAGTTGCATTTGCTGTCACTGAAGAAGAGGAAGCCTCGCTCCATGCTGCCCATCAGCACGTCCATGGACCACCGGTCCAAAGAGGATCTGCTGCAGGACTGCATCACTCTGGCCACAGTCACCAGCAGCCGGGGTGAGAGAGCATCAGCTGTGGCAGAGTGGAGTTCAGCTGCACCGTGACAAAATACAGGAGCAAAGTGACAGAATTACAGAGGCTATGTTTACAGGCACAGTAACCTGTAACCTGTGTAGTGTGATAAGTAGGGGTGTCACGATTCTCCAAATCCACGATTCGATTTGACTTGAGATTTTAAGGTCACGATTCAATTTTCGATTTAAACTTTTTTTTTTTCAGCACTGACGGCTATGCCATTGTTAGACTATCGAGTCTTGATTTGTAAAGATCAACAGATCATTGGTTTTATGCCCTGACAACTGTCATTTACATTTTCAAATTCTTCTTTAAAAAGATGGTATCAAGTGTAATATAACTGCCATATTTTTTTTTTTTTGGAATGTACCACACTAAGGCCATATGGTCAAATTTTTTCAAAGTTTTTCCATTTAAAAAAACACAACTTTCCCTTTAATTTGGTACCAAATACATTACAGTACAATTTTTGGTACATTTTAAACGATTTAAAAATGACGGGCGCTCTTGGGCGCTATAGTGAAATATAGAACGGGCGCTCTCTAGCAGCCACGCTGTGTCGTCACTGAAATGTTTTTTTTTCTTCAGGCGCGTGCAAGTAGGCAGGGGTGGAGAGAAAAAAAATACTGGGAGAATCGCGAACCTGCTTGTGATTTCGAAGGTCGAAATCGAACGCTCATTTCGATCGATTTTCGATTTAGAATCGAAATCGTGACACCCCTAGTGATAAGGTATTGATGATGTCTGATATCAATATCATTTAGAGTTAGCTTCAATGAGATTTAAATAACGGGGCGCCAGATAACAGACATCATCTGAAGGACTGAATTCTCAGCTTGTTCAAACATTGCTATCTAAGCCCCATGTAAAGATGAAGAAATTGAATAATGCAAATAACTATTATATAAAACATCACAGTTAACATATAAAACAAAGAGATATACATTGGAGTCCACCACAATGTGACGACCAAGGCAGTCGCATAGCATAATTGTGATTGGCCCTGGTGCAAATATTTTTTCTTAATATCTCTAATATCTCTTCTTTTCTTGCTAAAAGCTTGAACCGTTGAGAAAAAATTGACGTCACGACGTCCACGCAAGTTATCACAAATGACAGGGAGCAAGGTCATTGGACAAACAAATTAGCATTTCCCAGCAAGCCTTCTTCCTTTGTAACTTTTGAGAAGAAAACAACCAAATTAAATAAGTGGTGGGTAGAAATAATATTTATTTTTAATAAAACATGCAGTTTTGGAACATTTCAATAAGGACAAATAAAAATACATAAAAATAGGCTATGACTCAAAACCGTAAGTGTTATACAAAAGGTGGGAAGGTGGTGTATATATAACGTTAGCTATCACAATCACAAGTAGTGATATCCTTGAATGGTGACTTTGAAGACTGCGTGAGACGGTAAATGTGCGAGAGGGCAGTAAAGCAGCGTAAAATCGCCTTCCTACATGGGCCCCTGACAGCTTCTGGGCCCCGGTGTGCTGCATCGGTTGCACTGTCGATATTTCCGCCAGTGGACCAAGGTTTCATGGGTCAAGTCAAGTTTATTTATATAGTCCTTTATCACAAGCATGTCTCTGAGGACTTTACAGAGAATGTGTCTAGCTAGATCTAACTAAACACAATCAATGGTGAACAAAATGATGTAGGACAAGCATAGCGAGCAATGAGTCTGTAGCAAAGATTTCTCCTGATTTTGGACACATCCCAGTGTGTCTCACCCCAGACTCTCTGACTCTCTGGGGATTAACAGAGACAGGCTGAGTGTTGCAGTTTTATGGCTGTGTACCAGGTCTGTTCCTTCATACCATCTTCATACCCCCCCCCCCCCACACACACACACACACACACAGTGCTGATCTGTTATCAGGAGGAAACTCACAGACAAGATGCAAAAGGGGATCTGCTTGTAGGATGACAGGCTGCGTTCACTACACCTCCAGTTAAGGTCTTATTCAGGTTAAGCTGTTTACATAACCTTTGATACTTTTTGATATTGCTTGCATTTGGCTGGTGGCTGCTGGTAATTCCCCCACCCTGCTGTATTTTGTCGTTAACATGTATGTGTGTGTGTGTGTGTGTGTGTCTGTGGTCTCCAGCGCCCCCAGCAGGCTGCACCCCAGGCCAGGGAGAGCACATCCACCTGGGCCTCTTCTCCGACAGACAGGCCCTCTACCGCATGTTCGAGGCGGAGGGTAGGAACAACTCCGATCTAGCTGCTTTCCCTTTCCCTTCTCCATACCTTTTTTTTAGTAGTTACACTAACTTAAATCCTTTTATATAGATATATAGATAGATTTTATAGATGGGTTTGATGTTGTTTGTTTTTCCCCATGCAGTAACAGGTTCCTTTGTGTTACATGTCCTCTCTCTCTTTCTCTTCATGTCCCTCAACAATTCATTTTCTGTTGCCCTCTTTCTTATTCTGCCAGTTCACAGTTTCAGAGCTTCGATTTGATGTTTTGCCAAGCTTTTCTTCTTTATTTTCTTAAATTCAATTCTTAAAAAGTCTTAAATTTGTCTCTCTGAAACCTGCAGATACCCTGAACATGCACACATGTGCGCACACTTATTCGCATACTTATAAAACACTTATTACACACTCTGCACGTGTGGTATAAATCACAGCACTGGATTCATGTGAAATGTGAAGAAGCTTAATATCCACATCGCAATTTAGCCCTTAATGGAAATTGAAACGCCCCATTTCTGCCTGTTTTAGTCTCAAGTCTCTCACGCTGCAGATGTTCAGTGTTTCAAGTCGTTGGGTCCTCATGATCATGTGGTCTTGTTGTTCAGAGGAGGGCCACGTGGAGGCCGGTCACTGTGACTCGGTGATATACCTGAGGCTGTGGAGCGGAGACCTGCAGGGGGCGCTGCAGGTCGCCACGGAGAGAGGAGAGCTGAGCGACCACCTCCTGTCCGTCGCTCCTATGGGTAAAGTTCACAAAACTCCTCACCTCCGTTCACTAAATCTGCCATGTGTGATCGAGTATTCCTCATTCTTGTATTCTTTATGTTGATTTGAAGTTGAGCCTCAGCTGATACTCTGAACCGCAGATAATATGCAAATTGCTTGACTGCTGTTATAGTGTGTTCAGGTGGTTTGAGAGCAGTTTTCTTTACAAATGGCTTTGCAAGTGCGCACCAATTGGGAAGGGGTTTCCTCTAGAGGTGAGGGGACAAAAAATACTTTCCACCACAATATTGAAATAATAGGTTGATGCCAAGTATTAATGATTGATTTTAAAGTTGAAACTTTCAGATGAAGAACCATAATAAAGTTTTTTTGGTAACACTTTACAATAAGGGTACATTAATTAAGGGTTAATTAACAGTTAACTAATGTGTCTGGTAATCCTTTGCTAATGGTGTTCATGTTAACTAAGGTATTAATTTATACATTAAGTCATCTTTATAAACTATTAAATAATGTATAAATTAATACCTTAGTTAACATGAACACAGTAAATTACACATTAGTTAACTGTTAATTAAGGGTTAGTTAATGCTTAATAAGCATTAACTAACCCTTATTAAGCATTTACTAACCCTTATTAAGCATTAACTAACCCTTAACTTAGTGACCCTTATTGTAAAGTGTTACCGTTTTTTTTTACATACATACAATATAAAATACAAGTAAGTACAATATCGGGGGCTCTCAAAGTATCGTGTTAACATGTTATTGTATGGTACTGTATATAGTGTATCGGAAGCTCTATGCTATCGAGTGCTCTCAAATATCGCGATAATATGTACTAGGAGCTCTCTAAGTATTGTGATAAACATATGGAAATGATGCACCATGATGTACCATCTCGTTTCCAAGGGGGTCCTCAACGACAAAAATACAATATAAACATAATTAGACAAAACATTTAACAAAAAAATAAAAATAAAAAAAATAAGATAATTAAACGATACCAAATGTGACGAAAAACAAACAAACAAACAAAAAAACAATAAATATCAAATAATAAGAGATACAAAATCGGGAGATCCAAGCAGAGCATGAAAAATGGATCATTCATTCATAGATTATAGAAAAGTATTAAAGTATTAATGTCAGTGATAGCATTAAGTAATACAATTATAAAACATAATTATAGAGGTGTTATTATGGACGTGTACAACTGATCCTATAATAAGAAGACAGGGTATTTTTGAACAGGTGGAAAGATGATATGGACCGAATATTTACAGGTAGATTATTCCAATCAGCTTTAAACATAAAGGCTTTCTTAGCTATTGACTTAGAGACTGCAGGAACAGAAAAAAAGAGCTGTAACATATTGTGATAATATTGTATGGTGAGCCCTTCATGTGATGTAATAACATAGATATCGGGGAGCTCCGCAAGTATCACGATAATATTGTACGGTGATAATATTGTATCGGGAGTTCTCCAAATATCGCAGTAATATTGATCGCCCCGTCCCGGTGTGTTTTCCCCCCCAGCGGGGTTCGAGGTGTGGTGCCGGACGGTGGAGGCCTACGTGAAGCAGCTGTGTCTGCAGGAGCAGTACCTGAAGGCCGCCTCCCACCTGCTGTCCGTCAACAAGCTGTACGAGGCGGTGGAGCTGCTGCAGGCGCACAAGCTCTACAGGTGGGTCGGACCAGACCGGCGGGCTCATGTGCGAACACTGTCTGTTGAACCAACGTTATTATAGTTTTGCATTTTTCATTAGTTTTTATTTTTATTTCGTTTTGACTTTTTGTTTTCAATTTCAGTTTAGTTTTAATTTGTTTTTAAAGCGGGTTTGCTAGTTTAGTTTCGTTTTTTATTTTTTGAAAATGCTTAGTTTTAGTTTAGTTTTTATTAGTTTCAGTGTTAGTTTTAGTCTTTTTTTTTTGTAATATGGGGTATTTGTCAGGGGCGAGATTCAAAAAGGTAAAAAAAAAATTGAAAAAAAAAATTTGGAAGATAGATTTCATATCCACCCAAAATACTAGGCTTGTGTATGAAATAAATTGACAAAGACGAAAACTAAAGACATTTTCTCTATAATTTTATTATTTATTATTTTAGTTAGTTTTGTAAACACACAATACAGTTTCAGTTAGTTAGCGTTTTTTTGTAAAGCCTCGTTTTTATTTTTATTTCAGTTAACGAAAATGTTTTTTCACACCTAGTTTTTCGTTATTTCGTTAGTTTTCGTTAACGATAATAACCTTGGTTTGAACACAATCACAGTATGTGGTTATAACAGAGTCGAGGTGCTGCCTATAAAAATATCAGTAAAGAAAAACAAAAAAGTTAGGCGCAACACTCGCTCAGTGGAAAAATATAGTATAATATATAGTTTCATCTCTTTTTTTTTTTCGTTCCTGATCGCATCCCCACGTTATTTTGGTTTAAATGTTTTGGTAATGCCATAGACCTTATATGTGTGTGTGTGTGTGTGTGTGTGTGTGTTCATGTCAGGGAGGCCATAGCGCTGGTGAAGGCCAGGCTGCCACCAGAGGAGCCCGTCCTGAAGGAGCTGTACACCTCCTGGGCCGCCGTGCTGGAGAAGGACGGACATCTCTCCTCTGCTGCTAAATGGTAAGCAGTGGAAGAATTTGGGGTTTCTTCTCCCACAGAGCGCTGCTTTTTTTTTTTTTCTCTCTTTCTCCTTTCCTGCTTATTAATGAATTTAGTCACAGTCCTGGGGCGCGTTCACACCAAGCATGTTTGGAGCGGTTTAATCAAACTCAATGCCATTTGAACTACGGTGGCACCAAATATCGGCACTGTGATGTATGAAAACACAAGTGCCAGTCCTCTAACGAGAAATGCAGTGCGGTTTGTTCGGAGAGAGAATGTAATCTGAACCAAGTGCAGGAAACCACCTCAAAACGCAAGGGATTATGGGTAGAAGGAGACGGATGCAGTTCCTCATGCTTGGAAAGCCTAGCAGAACAAAATGAAGTCTGGACTGATGCTCATATTCAGCTGTTTCTTCATGTGTTCTTAACTGGTATGAACACCACAGAAGAAGAGACAGACAAGTCCATCATGCTGAGCTAAAGTGGTAACACTTTACAATAAGGGTACATTAATTAAGGGTTAGTTAATGCTTAATAAGCATTAACTAACCCTTAATTAACAGTTAACTAATGTGTCTGGTAATCATTTAACTAAGGTGTTAATTTATACATTATTTAAGTCATCTTTATAAACTATTAAATAATGTATAAATTAATACCTTGGTTAACATGAACACCATTACTAAATTATTACCAGACACATTAGTTAACTGTTAATTAAGGGTTAGTTAATGCTTATTAAGCATTAACTAACCCTTAATTAATGTACCCTTATTGTAAAGTGTTACCGCTAAAGTTATAGGAACTGCAATTTGTTTTGCATGTTACCTAGTGTGTGTTATAGAAAGATGCTTGTGACAGGGATAGAAAATAAATTACTTTTATGACACATCGCAAGCCTAATATACCGATGATTGACATCTCTTCATGGTTCTCTCCTTTGGCGCTAGAAAACTCCGGGGAAAGTTTGACTGTTATTTGTTTCGTTTCTTCGCCTGCCAGTTACCTGGCTGCCGGTGCCAGTTTCGACGCGGCCAAAGTCATCTCCAGGAAGAACGACGTCGCCTCGCTGCGGGCGGCCGCCGGGCTGGCCAGGATCTGCGGGGAGGCCGGCCTGGCTCAGTCCCTGTCCCTGAGGTGCGCTAAAGACCTGGCTGCCGCTCAGGACTGGGTGGGAGCGCAGCAGGTCCTCAGCTCACAGGACGGCCTGCTGGTTAGTGGCACAACATCATCAATACACACTGCAGTATGCTAAACACCGTGACGTAGTTTGTAGAGTCAGATTCAAGTCACAATTTGAATTGCTTGAGACTTGATGCATGAAGAAAATACCCGAGACTTGACTTGACTTGGGGCTTGACTTTGATGACTTGAAAAGGTTTCTAAAGTCTTGACAAAAGATCTTGTTTCATCAGACAACTGAATTTAAATTCTGTTTTCTGAATGTGTATAGAATAATGAATGATGAGAATTTCTTTAAGATATTAAATTGGTAATGGACTCTTGATTTGTTCTGATTTAGACTTGAGACTTGTGCTTCAAGACTTGAGACTGACTTGGGACTCGGGCAAAGTTGACTTGGTCACACAAAATGGGATTATCAACAATATATGGCATAACTAAATGAAAACAGTCTTACAAGTCTCACTTTTGTTTTGACGATGACTTTGTTCATCATTTGTTGGCTTTGTGAAACCTGCAGATTCCCTGTAAATCAGCATATTACCGTATTTCCTCTAATATTGGCCCGGGCCTTTATTTACCTCAACTGCAGAGGGTACCAGGCCTTTATTGGAAGCAGGCTTATATTAGAGACGGGCCTTTATTTCTAATTCCCTCTGTTTGATAAGTATATTTGCTCATATTTTAGTACGAAGCCTCCTTGTTTTCTGATCTGCTTCTGTTGGGGTACGTTAGGTAGACTTTTTTTGTTACTGCAATGCATTACTGATAATTACGGTAATCGACGATGGCACGCTCCAGAGACTTTTCCTTTGTTTTTTTCCCCGGCCTGTATTTGGAGCCGGCCTTTATTTGTTCGTGTCGACCACGGGCCCGGCCATTATCGGAGACCCGGCTTTTAATTGACTACTGGCCACTATTAGAGGAAATACGGTAATGTAAAAGCCCTTAATGATATGCTGAATGATGTTTTTCTGCAGGTGCACGGGCTGCATCTCTGCGTCACCGAGCTGCTGACGGTCCTGCTGGCAGAGTCGCAGGTGGTGACTTGGTCCTGCGTCTCCCATCACTCCTGGGCTTCGGCGGGCGAGCGCCGCCTCAGCATCCAAGACCGGATAAGAGAAGTGTGGCAGGAGGAGTTCGGTGTTCCGGGAAGATCGGCGGCACGAAGCGGCGTCACAGCTCTGCTGCAGGAGCTGAAGGCTGTGGAGAGTCCGCAGCCCACCGCTAACGTCCCACTCAAACAGGTGCTGAGCCACGGAACACCTGCACTTTCTTCTTTTGGGTTTTTTTTTCCTCCCGCTTTCCATTTTAAGGCGTTTTAAGAAGGGCCTGACATGTAACTGATCGACAGTGGAGGAAAACAACGCTCCAGGTTCATTTAGATGTTTATAAGGAGAGAGATGAAGCAAGTCAGACAATCTCAACTCCTGAGAATTACAGCTGATCAAGACAAAAACAATCCAGAGTTTCTCTTATCAACTTTCGACTGCTTAGAAAGATGCGATGCAGTTTGCCAGTTTTAATTCATAAGATTGTCTAATCAGACTGAGGTTAGGATAGACGGAGAGATTAAGTTCCATAGTGCTGAAACAATTAGTCCATTGATGGAAAATAAATCGATTAGAATTTTGATAATTGATTTTAGTCATTTATCAGTAAAAATACCAAACATTTGCTGGTTATAACTTCACAAATACCAAGATTTACTTGTTTTTCTCCTTTTATGCAATGAATACTCTGCTGGTCAGACTAAGTCAGCAATTTGAAGAGTCACTTTGGGCTCTGATAACTTTCTTAACGTTTTTATAGACTAAATGATTAATTGAAAAAATAATTGATGATGAAAATAATCGTTAATTCCAGCCCTAAAGACTTCACCAGGTGATTGCAGTGCTGCGGGAAACTCTTTCTTTCTCTCTTTTGTTTCACCTTTTTTTTTTTGCTGTCTTTCTCTTTCTTTCATTGTGCCTTTCCCTTTTCTGACTTTCTTTTATTGTCTTTCTGTCTGTCTGCCCCCCCTCCCCCTCCTCCCCCTCCTCAGGTCCTGGTACATTGCTCCTTACACCTGACCCAGGCGGTGTTGAGCTGGTTGGTGGAGGATGATGGAGAGTTAATAAAGGAGTTGTGGCAGGCGGCGGCCCGGCTGAGAGACGCCGGACACTTCTCCGCCTCCGCGGCGCTCTGCAGGCTGCTGTTCCCTGATGGTAGGCTGCACGGTCCGTCTGTCTGACACGGTCAGCCGATTAGAGGCTGAATGCCAATCTTACCAGATTTGTTTACATTTGTTACAGTGCTGCTGAGCTATTTTTGTTGGCGGAAGCTTGTAAATTATTTTTACATTTGTAGTAAAATCATTTTAACTCAACATTTCTCGTCAAATGATTATAGTCATTATAGCACAATAAGCCCAAACAAGTGAATCAAGACTCTGATGCGAAGCTCTTATCTCTTACTTAACAAGCGCTCTCTCTCTCTCTCTCTGTCTCTCTCTCTGTCTCTCTCTCTCTCTCTCTCTCTCTCTCTCTCTCTCTCTCTCTCTCTCTCTCTCTCTCTCTCTCTCAGGTGACGTCAGTGTTTGTTCCCGGAAATATCCCAAAGTGTTGCGTCACACGGAAGAACGAGCCAAAGCTGCTGCCCACAGTCTGCAGGCGTTTGTGCATTACCACCTTCTGTACGAAAGCTGGTGGAGCCACAGTTCAGCCGGCAACCGGGAGTCGACAGAGAGCAACTCAGCCGGCAACCGGGAGTCGACAGAGAGCAACTCAGCCGGCAACCGGGAGTCGACAGAGAGCAACTCAGCCGGCAACCAGGAGTCGACAGAGAGCAACTCAGCCGGCAACCGGGAGTCGACAGAGAGCAACTCAGCCGGCAACCAGGAGGCAACAGAGAGCAACTCAGCCGGCAACCAGGAGTCGACAGAGAGCAACTCAGCCGGCAACCAGGAGTCGACAGAGAGCAACTCAGCCGGCAACCAGGAGGCAACAGAGAGCAACTCAGCCGGCAACCAGGAGTCGACAGAGAGCAACTCAGCCGGCAACCAGGAGTCAACAGAGAGCAACTCAGCCGGCAACCAGGAGTCGACAGAGAGCAACTCAGCCGGCAACCAGGAGTCGACAGAGAGCAACTCAGCCGGCAACCAGGAGGCAACAGAGAGCAACTCAGCCGGCAACCAGGAGTCAATCCACGAAAGCCACAACGGACTTGCCACCTCAGCGGCTGACGGCCAGGCCGGAGACGAGGCGAACGGCAAAGTGGAGAACGGGGATTCGTCGGAGTCGGGAGTGCGCGTTTGCCCGGCGACTCGGACCGGCGGCGACGACGAAACAGACTTTAAAGCCTCGGTGCTTCTGTCCGAGGCGCACGCCGCCTGCCAGGCCGCACAGAGGGCCGTGGCAGAGATCCAGGAGCGGCTGGCGGCCATGGTGTCGCAGCACAGCCGAGCCCAGGGAGGACAGCTCGACCCCGGGGAGAAGAACCGGGCGGACGCTCCCAGCCGGCTCTCCACCGGCCCAGGATCCGCCGAGGCCGGGACACGGTACGAGATGTGTTCACGGCAAACCCTTCTGATTCACATTCCCTTGTTCTCTTCTTCTTTTTTGTGTTCAAATTGGGATGTTTGATTACCCAGAGCGTAAGAAAACCATTCAAAACACATTATGTAACTGGAACGCTATGCAATATCTCCAATTTGGAAAAAATGGATTGAAATTCATCCGTCCATATTTCAGAAACACAGATGATTTTGTCCTCAAAACTGTAACTATTTTGTGAGCAAATGTCTTCAGATGACTCCTAGCTTTAATGAAATGATCATCATCAATTTACCTGTGATTACAGTTTTGTAAGAGAGGCTTTACATTTTTCAAAGGTTGAATATCTCACTTTGGAGTGAAACTCTTCAATGTGAGGTTCCCAGCTGGGCTTGACATTTTTTTCATATTTCTCTTTTGTTTAAAAGCAAGTATATATAGCAATAATGTACATTATTTTCTGTGTAGCATTTGTTCGTGCCATCTGCTTTTCTTAATAGAATCAGTCCGTAAACTGCCATGCCTTTTTATTTATTTTTTTATTTTTAGTTCTAAAAAGCTTACATTTTGTCTCCTCTGTGTATTTGTGAATCCATCTGCTGTATGTGATTTAGTCTCGCATGCCGTACATCGCAGTTGACAGTTGTGCAGCGTCATTTAGAGGGAGTTTCAAAGCAACTTCATTATGAATATGAACATACATGAATATTTCAATTTGGAGTATTATTATTATTATTATTGGCATTGTTATTGTTATAAGTTTGTCTCAAGATTTCAGGTGTTACGGCCACCTGACTGCCTTGGAGATGTGATCAGGAAAACAGGAAAGGAAATCCAACAGTTCGATGATGATTGATTTAAGCATTTGCCCTTTTCCCCCCAGACCTGATGACCAGGAGTCCCTGCTCTCCTTGTCCTCCAAGATGACAGAGTACCACAAACAGCTGTCTGAGCTGCCCGACACAGTCAAGGTACAACTGCTGTACAAACCTCTTCTGTGCCGACAATACTGTGTGACTGCAGGAGCGGGTGAGAGGGGCTTAAGGCAGAGGTGGGGACTCGAGTCACATGACTTGCACTCGAGTCATGATTTGAATTGCTTGGGACTTGACTTGATGCATAAAGAGAAGACTTGAGACTTGACTTGACTTGGGTTCTGGTGACTTGGGACTTGACTCTGACTTGTACTTTGATGACTTGAAAAGGTTTCTAAAGTCTTGACTTGAGATCTTGTGTTTGTGTAAATGACTCAGATTGAAAGTGATGAGATTTGTTCCAGCAGACGACTGAATTTAAATTCTGTTTTCTGAATTTGTATGGAATGATTGAATTTATTGAAGTTGAAACTGATTATAGAAATCAAACTCATGATGCTCTTACCAAGTTTGTATCCTATTAAAACCATATTGCATTGAAAAGTCCTAGATATTTAGTTTTCTTTAAGATATTAAATTGATACTGGACTCTTGATTTGTTCTGACTTGACTTGCTGTTCTACATTTAGACTTGAGACTTGACATTATTGACACCTCTGGTGCTTTCACACTGAGCATGTTTGGAGCCGTTGATTTGAACTCTGGAGCGTTTACTCCTGTATTTTCATTTGATTTGGACTCTGACAGAGATTTCCCCTCTCTGCCCCTGTTGTCTCTCAGATGTTTCCTCACCCGGACGTCCTGGAGTGCTGCTTGGTTCTCCTGCACTTCAGCAGGCGTTCGGCCTCCGTCCCCCGCTCCCTGCAGGACGAGGCCAAGGATCTGCTCCGCAAACACGCAACCAGCGGCTCCGTCCTGAAAGCCTCTCGGCAGTTCCTCGCCTGAGCGTTTCAGTTTGTTTTGTTTTAAGGAAAAGAAAGCCAAGGAGAAAGAGAAGCACTTATACTGTACAACTATATATTGAATAAAATCTTTCATTACAAAATGTTACGCGGACGGCCTCTTGACTGAGTTTGTTGGATTCTACACCCAGAAGAGACTGAAGGTCATTCCATCAAGAGAAATGGGTTTTTTGGATTGAAGTACCGAACCTTGAGCAGGAAAATCTTTTTACCGTGACAATATACGCACTCCAGAACCATCTGTACAGTAGAAATTGCAGCTTATTGGTTTCCAGGTTGTGGAGGAAAGGCTTTTGGATGTTTGGAACACACACAGTGAAGGAGGGGAGGAACCTTGGAGTTTTAGACACATTTTTTTTTTTCTTAAACCGTTATCTGTGAACCGTCCTGTAAGCGTTCTTGAGAAATCCCCATGCTAATAAACATCTCCAGTTGGCCTCATGGGGGCGCAATGCGACTGGTACAAATCATCCAAGCTGCAAAGGACAACTTCTCAACCTGAAGACTATGGTTCAAACTTCTCAGTCTGATCTGAAAAGAGCATTTTGATGCAGTGATCAGTAAAGTATCACATGGCAATTCCCTTAAAAGTATATGAGAAGCCCCTTCTAGTAGTCCTGTGAGTGTGAACTCAGCAGGCAATGAGATATGAAATTGTCCAGGGTGGTCAGACAGTTTTTCAAAACTTCTGATTTCAGTGACTGGATTAAATCTGAAAATTGGGCATTTCAAAATAGATAAATTGGGATTCTGATCAGATTTGGATTTGGTAATCCAATCCTACCTTTTAATGAAGCTTCAATGTTGTGATCGTGTTTTTCAAAGAGAGTTTTGATGCCAAAAATCTCTATTTTTCTGCCCTGAACACAAAACTTCAACCACAGAAACTCTTGTCAGAATATTTCAGGACCAGCTGCCTCCAACTGGTCTCTGTCTTTTTTTGCCTTGCTTGGTATTGCTTAAAGTTGTGATAAAGGGCTATATAAATAAATTGACTTGAACTTGGTGAATTCAACAGTGATTATTATACATGATTGTTCTGTGGTCACAGTAATGCTGTGTCACATAAATGATAAACAGGTTGTGTTTGTTGGTGTGTGGCCAGAAAGACAGATCAAATACTTAACTTTTACATTCAAAATAGAAAACAATTTAATATACAACTGTTTAAAACAATGCATAATGTAAAAACAATATCAACCACAACATCTGTGTAAACTTGACGAACAATTTTGGTGGTGGGATGGGGAGGGGATGGGGGGGGAGGGGGGAGGGGGGAGGGGGGCGGGCAAATGTACAGAACAGCAGCAGAACGCCCATTTAAACACATTCAGAACCATGGACAGACAGACAGACACTTGACACCCATCTTTAAAAGTCGCTTTCAGTGGAAAAAGGCTAAAACTTTTTTTTTTTGTCATCAAAATTGTACATTTTAATTCATATGCCCTTCCAGCGTAACTTAAAATGCAATCCCTGTAACAAGCAAGGTGTCCCATCCATGAGAGCGACACACACACACACACACACACACACACAGCGGGGCGCGTGACGGTCGAGTCGAAGCTGAAGTATCTGTGAAGCTTCCTGTAAAAAGCCGGTTCGCCTGAAAACGGACGCAGCGGAGCACTCAAAAATGCTGCGCTGCTGAAATCACAGTATAATACAGGAGCTGGTCCCATGCTGCCACAAGAAGGGTTTCGATTTCTATAATGCTGTAAAAAAGGATTTAAAAAAAAAAAAAAAAAAGAGAGAGAGAGAGAGAGACAAAGTGTTATGAATATATGGCCATATACTCAGTAAAAGCGACTAAAATGAAGTGAGGGAGCCAGTGAAGGATCCACTGGAGCTGAAGTGAATCACGAGTCCATTTTGAAAGCGAGTCCATTCTGCAGCCAAGTCAGTCGATCGGAAGGGAAATGTAAAGAAACTGATTTTTTTTTTTTCCTCTTGTTTTGGGATTGAGTTGAAGGGAAAGGGGGGGGGATTCGGGGGGGGGGGGGGGAGGAGAATGATTTGCTGGTCGGGTTAAAACAAGTGCGTATTCCACTTGAGGCGCCGGGCGGGCGGCCGGGGCGGGGCGGGGCGGGGCGGGGCGGGGCGGGCGGCCGGTCAGTGCTTGTTGTTGGTCTCCTCCTGGCCGGAGCTGGAGATGCCGTTCTGCGGTTGGGTGGAGCCGGAGCCCAGGCCGTACAACCTCCCACAATACTTTGCGTCGTCGATGTTGTCTTCAAAAAACAGCTAAGAAAGAGATTGGGGGAAAAAATGTGAGAGATTTCAAATATCAAAACTGTTAAGTACTATCCTCGCTCACTGTGTGTATACTATAGAAACAAACATGCTACCTGACTAGGACTGATGAGTCTTCTTTAACCCTTTTCCCTAAATATAAATGTAATATGTAATATGTATGTTTTATATGTAATATAAAAAAATTTCCAAAAGTACCGATACCAGCCACAGGTAACAGTTTCAATTATAAAACAATAGCATGGAAACAAAATAATAATAATCAAAAGAGAGTAAAACCTAAAACTACAGCCTAAAATAATATATATAACACTGAAGGTTAAAGTTTGAAATGCAATACTGTAAACTTTGCTATACATTTTTTTCAAACATCTACTAATAGTTCCTCTGAGGAGGTCCAAATTTAGGGAAAAGGGTTAAAGACGACTCATCAGACCATATGATTTTTCCAGGTCTTGTATGTTACACCAGGTTATGCATGTGTGTGTGCGTCGGCCCTGAATATAAGCGGTTTACGAACAGCAGCCCTGCCATAAAGACCAACTTTTGTTCAGACAAATTATTGATTTTCTCTAGATTTTGATCGATTAAGCACCGATCCTGTCAGGTGTCCGCCTGCCCTTTGACTGCAGCTGCCGATCCTCTTTGCCGACGCGGTCTGTCCGTGTTTGACATGTCATGACTTTCCAGACTGTTCCCCCCGTGCTGCCTGCACCTACAATGCGACCACTGACTATTTGACCTCTTTGAACTATGTTAGTTGCTTTGAAAACTCACATAAAAAAAGGTGATTGTCAGACCTCTTTTTAAAGCTGACAATTACTGCTAATTGGCAGTCACCTTTATATGACGCGCCTGTGTGGCTGCCTTTGTAATTGTGATTTAGTTACTTTTTCATGCAGTGTTTCCATTTTTTTTGTCCACTTCACAAACTCAGGAGGCCAGAGTTAAAGAAGATGCTCCTGAAGCTTCCCTTGGAACTTGATCTGTGACCGACTCTGAACCCTCTCTCTAAGAAAAGTGTGTGTGACCGTACCTCTTTCTTTAAGAAAAGTGTGTGTGACCGTACCTCTTTCTTTAAGAAAAGTGTGTGTGACCGTACCTCTTTCTATAAGAAAAGTGTGTGTGACCGTACCTCTTTCATCCTGAAGAAAGCCATGCCGGTGAGCAGTGAGTCCGATCCGGCCTGATGCTGCCTCCCAATCCTCTTCAGCTCCAACTGGTCTGCCACTTCCTGTAGTCCTCCCTGCACAAACACAAACACACACACACACACACACACACACACACACACACACACACACACACACCAGTCAGCCACCTCAAGCTTCATTTTGACATTGGGCTGGGCAATATATTGCATTTTCAGGTACACAAGCAGGTCCGAAATGAATATTTGCCAAGTTTATATACAGTCGGTTATATACACTCTTCAGTCTTTGCCTGTTCTCAAACTTTGTCCCTGCTGGCCACCGTACACTCTCTCTGACCGTGAGTCAATCAAATCAAAGCAAAACAATGGCTCTGTATCAAACAGGCTCCTGATCGGCTGCCTGTTATTTGGCAAAACATTGGTTTGTGCTGCGTTTCAATACAAAGTGCAGACTCTGCAGTCAGACTTGCAGGCTGCGATTGTTGTTTACCTTTAGGTTCTTGCAGCTCTTCATTAAGTATTTGACATCGTAGATTGCGGGGAAGAACAGGTTGAGGATCTGGAAGAAGTCGTGCTCCTCCTCCGGGAGCCGTGCGTCCGTTAGGAGCTTCACCAGGTAGCCGAAGTCGTAGCCGCTGCCAAGCACAGAAAGAGGATTTATTACAGTTCGATCTGCAGAAACAACATTACACTGACGCACTGATGTCAGGCAGTTCAAACTAAGACACTGTAAGACTTTCTGATGTCTGTTCTGCAAATAATTTGATGTGAAAAATGGAACATCGCCTCCTTAAAACAGGGGTTACAAGATGATTGATATCAATTCTGAATTTTTTTTTTAAAAAAAAGGGTAAAATTGCTATGTATTGGTGTTTTTTTTTTTACTTAGTCGTACTAGGTTTCTTGCTAGAGAGGCAAGAGTCTGAAACTGTATTCAAGACCTTTTAAAGCCTTGGATTTAGATTGACAAATTTCTACAATTTTAAGATTCATAAAGCAGAGTTCTTCGAATTGGCATCAGCCAATCACAACAGACACAGACGACTAACCAACCTGTGGAAGGAGAGCCACTTGACGTTTTCGCACAGCACCAGGCCGGAGGTCATGAGCAGCTCAGCGAAGTAGAGCGTGTCGATTCCCTCTTCTTCGTGCTTTTTGAACTGGAGGCCGGAGTTCTGCAGCAGGTCGATGGAGTCCTGCGAGTACATGTCCTCTCTGCGGAGACACACAGAGACAACTGCAGATTCACATATGACGCCTGGCCCGGGACAGCTGGTAGGATTTTGCCACGAATTCAGAGGGAGAGTCTCAAAGTTGGAGAGAAGGCAGGCCAATGTAAAAAAGCATCAAGAATTATTTTATTTTAGGTGTAGGTTTCTGTATTTTATCTCTTTGTTCATTGTAGTTGTATGTAGTGTTGTATGTCCTGCTGTAAGGACTGGGCAATACTTCAACATTAGCTTTTATCATCAATAGAATCATATTGTAATGAAATAATACTGAGTTCTTGTGATACACAGTTCTGTCTAAATTAAACGTAAAAAGCAAATATTAATTAAAATTGCTCACAAAATGAGACCTGAAACAAGTTACAGAATTTATAATTACAGTGTTTTGTCACTTTATATTACCATCAATTTGATTATTTAACATGTGATTTTTCATGTTAGTGGATATCGTTATATATTGATATCAAAACAATTTATGATTATCTTGATATTATGCTTGTCCATATTCGCCAACTGGTCGCTGAAAGACACGATAAAGATTTGATCTTAAACAAGAAACATTACATGAGATGATTTCTTACCCAGCTGCAAATTTAAAAAACTGCTTTGGAATTGGAAAATAAACCAAAACCTGTGTGGAAGATATCGTCTCCAGTTTCCAGTGAGTGGGTTAAGGTTAGGACTAGGACTATTTATACGTTTTAGGTAAAAATGTTCACCAGTTTTTGTGTTTCAGCTTGGCCAAAACAGAAGAAACCAACTTTCTCATCCACTGCTCCAATACTCAGTGGTCACTTCCTCTATTTTACCAACTTGCGTCATTTTAAATAACGGTTGGCTCTGTAGTAGCAAATGGATACGACTGCCCATTTCCTAGTCTGATCATGTACACTGTCTGTACACCGAAAAAGATGGAGAAGCAGAGTGGGAAGTTTCCAGAAGTAAAAGCTGCTATTATTTTGACTGTAACTGGTAAGATCATCTACTCTACCAGCCACTTTAGCTGTTGACCAACTATCATTTGGAGGCCATATTCTATTCTACTCTAAAAATCTAGTTGGCTGGTAAAATTGTGAAACAGGCTGGTAAGATGATCTACTCTTCCAGCAACTGTGGCAAGTAAGAAACCACTATTCAGAGGTCCAGTTCTAAAACTTCTAGTTGGCCAATAAAATAGTGAAAATGACTGGTGAATTTTGGGATATACTAGCCAAAAAAAAGCGAGTTTCCTGCCCTGTGGAGAGTAAGGGACCACCTACGTGAGGTTGAACTTGAAGTTGAACTGCCACGTCGTCGTGCCGGGCGGATAGTCTCCGTCCTCGTTCATGAACGTTAGCCCCAGCTGGATGATCTTCAGGAGGTCGACGTTACACCTCAGCAGCTGGTACTGGTAGTCTACTGTGCTGCGAAACTCGCCTATTGGTCGGACCACCACTCCGGGGAACTCTGTGTCCTGGTGGAAAATAAGACATTGTTAAAGGAAAAATCCAAATCCTCGGTGGATTACACCGTTAGATATCATAAATCTGCGATGTGCAATACATTCCAGGAGGTTTTGTTTGTGATGAAGTGTTATAATTTAAGTTGAACCCATTTTCCCTCAACCTGTCTCGTCTACTTCTACTTCAGTTAGAGATTTCCTACATTTCCCAGAATGCCTTTCAGGCTTTGCAGGCTAAGACGCCGATCAGATTTTGACAAAACTTGGGGAAATGATGCAGCTCACTACTGCACTTTTCAAATTTACAATGACCGGTCCAAGGGGGGGCGCTACGATTACAGGTCAAAGCAAGGTGACAAATTTGTTACCGACTGGCTGTGAGGGGAACTGCTTCATTCATGGGAACAACATAATATTTACTGTTGCCTTGTTTGATTCTGTTTTGCCCCGGTGCAGCTCAATAGGTACAGCATGACACAACACTGTCGGGGTTCGAGGTTAATGTATATTTTTTTATTTGTATAAACATCCACCAATGACATATGACGTTTAATGCCAAAGGCTCTCTCTGACAAATATTTCATCCCAGGACCTTGCTCTAGAAAGCTGTATGTGCACACTTCTACTCAATCATATAACAAAAAGATGGGACAATTACTCCGCACTCTTTTCATTAATTCTGCTGCTAGCAAATCGGACGCCATTCCCATCATCTGACTCTTCCCAAAAAGACCGTCTCTTACCATGGCGATGTAATTGTAGCTTTGAATAATCTGCCGGATCTTCCTCATTTCCTCCTCTACGTTGCTCGCCCATACTTCACAGATTATCTGACTGGAATCTGCAAGTGCGGCTGGCATTTTGGCAGATCAGGAAAAAGGACTGAAAACCCCAATGATCCTAAGGCGCTCTTGAGGGGGGGCAGTCTGATGAAGAAAGTCAAGTCTGGAGGAGATGAAAACATGAGACAAGGATTAGTGAACGCATTCAGAACTCACCTCACTTACCAGGATTATCGGTTAGACAGCGATGCAAAGTATGAGGCATAACTGAGTGTACAACCATGTGTAAAGACTGAATAAAAGACTGAAAAACAAGCAAGACTGCCCACTAGCTGCCTGGTTACCACAAGACTTGGCTTAACAACCAATACAGATACTTGGCTGAAACTACCCATTGCATAATGTGTGTTATGATGTACATTGATGTCCGTTTTCCATCCCCTGTAACACCCAAGGTTGGGTATCGAGAACCTGTGCCGAACTGGGTACTGGCTCCTGATTGGTCCGCGCCAAAAAACTGATAAGCTCCTGGACAAGTGTTACTGCTATCGGTTCTTCAAGGAATAAATCCGCCCTGGCAATGTATCTTGTATCTCTTCTCCTTTCACTTCAGTTAGTGATTTTGTATGTTTCCCAGAATGCCTTTCGACAACCCCCAAAGGACTTGTTGCATTCAGCTGTGGGTTATACATGTAGCTAAATGGACAGAGTAATAATTATAGTGGCAGCGATAGCATAGTAAGAGAGGAAGAGTTTCCAGTTGTGAAAAAGTGAGAGTCCACCTGTCTTGTGGCTGCATTGCATTCTGGTCTATTGAGGCTACTGGTGGGAGAAATTGGTCTCTCTGCCTCTTCTACAATGGATTTCTCCCTGTATGATTGTTGAACGTCGGTGCAAAATGGGAGAGTCTAGAAAGAAGCCCTTGCTCTGATTCTGAAGGGCTGATACCAACACCTGACGTTTACTGTTGTTTTAGATAGCTAGATAGATTAAAAACTTTATTAAACATTTTCTGCTATCAAACTCCACTGCAGCTGCTCTGCAAATATCTTGATGACACGTTACATCGTCTATGTTTAGCCTGGTATCCATGGGAATAAGAAACATACACCATCAAACAACAAAATGGGCACAGAAATGCAAGGTGCATCGCTGATAGCTGCTTTTCAACAGTGTTTTAGGGTGGATTTTCCCTTTAAACTAATGTTACAAGTGAAAGAACTGAATCTAACTGAGCCTAACCAACCACATGATTATCCCCATATAAAATCAGATTCACACACTGAATGAACAGAACCCTCCTCCATCATTACGCTGAAATGAGGATGCTGACCTCGGGAATCGCCTGCCAGGTCAAATCCCAGCTGAACCTCTGACTGCAGCCAGCTGGCGAAACGTAGCTACAAACCGGAGTGCAAAACCCGCCTAACCTTTTTGAATCCGGCTTGTTAGGTTAAGAGGAAAGGACAAGCATGGTGGTGAGCTAGCTAAGCTGTGTCCAGCAAAACGCCGCTACCTATGAGCTGCCTAAGCTAATATCTGGCTAGCAAGCGGCAAGCTTGACCGTTCACGTCCCATGCAGCAGCGGCTACGCAGCTACGCAGCTACAGCAATAGCTTAGCAGGCTAGCTTGATAAAACACAGCGTTTCAGCTCCCGTTGACTGCTGAATGTCCCACAGCAACTGCCTACATTTGTAAGTATGACCGAATAGTTATGTGAAGATAATAAACCACAAAAACACGGCTTACCTGAGGCGCTGGTGGGAATTTTCTCGACGTTACCTGCTGCTAACGTCGTTAGCGCCTCCGTCAACTGAAGCGGAAGTCAAAGAATCAACAGCGGAAGCGCACCGAGAAAAAGCGTCGTAATTTTTTTTTGATGAAAAAGGAAATTTGTAGAAAAAGACATACAAGCAGACATTTAAAAAAGTGTACACGGTAATAATTCGGCATACATTTTAAAGTTGACTCACTTTTCTACATTTTTATGTTAATACATTTAAGAGAGAATACAAGTATTTTCTGAAGCAAGCCGTGCATTTCATATGCATCATATTTGCATTTGTGAATATGATATTTACCAAGTACAATGACACTGTTTACTAAATGTTCTAGCGAATTAACCCCACGCTCAAAATAATTATAAATATCTGATTACAATCAGATCAGGCCTCAAATACTGTCCATATTTGAGATTCAGCATCTTTACAACCAGAAAATCAGTTTCGCCAGTGTCCATGAACCTTGACACAATTGTTGTGTAGAGTTTTGAAATGCTCTTTTCTGACTTTATTAGAAATACAGTAGCCTAGTAATTAGTAATCCTGCTTTCTGCCACAAAATATCTGTTAAAAACGAACTCCAAACGAATTTACCTCTGGGGAAAGTTTCCCCTTTCTTTAAAATATGTCTCTGGTATGTTTGTTAGCCTACTGTGTTTTAGATCTCAAACATACTAGAGATGTTCTTCAAAGAAAGAATAGAACCTAGTTGATATGGTCTGAAATGTTTAAGACAACTGATTGATTGAAAGATTGCATTACCTTATACATTTTGAATAAAACAAGATCAATTCAATTTACAATAGGCCTACTTCATATCATATATTCCACTAACAGTTATGTGTCTACTTTTGCAGATATTGATATCAGATTTACTTTGACGGTCTCTATTAGTTCACATTTGATTTTACTTTTAATCTGGATCAGATTTACACAGATTTTCTAATCCTCTCTTTTTGCAGTCTGAGATCAGACTGATCTATTGATTTTGAGTTGGTTCTTCAAAGTATTTTCAGCTAGGATTATTCTGGTTCAGATAAAGATACAGAATCCAGATTTGCTGTCTTTAAATAGGCCTCTATCTCGCCATCTGCTGGACAAATAATGTTACAACATGTTGTCAGGCCAAAAAGACATGAGGGAAATGGATGAAAAAAGTTACTTTAATTCACCTGTCAAGTATACAAAGCATGCGAACATAAAGACAAAATTCAAAGTCTTATTGGATGGCAAAAGTAATTCAAAACTAAACTTCCCATTTCCCTGCAAACTGTTTTCATTCATTAATTCAAGGATCCTTTTCAAAATAAAGGTTCACAAGAAGATCTCTCATTTAACCGTCCAGCTGGTTTTGAAGATTTTGTTCATTTAATAAAATGTTAACTTTAAATACTATTTTCAATCCGTTTTCAAGATATGTATAGGCTTCAGATATTCTGCATCAAAACTCTCCTAATCTCTGCCTTTGAGTTTTGAAAAACACATTTTCCAAGTTTACAGTTTTTTCCCCAGAATTTTTTTTTCTTGTCAGGGTGGAAAAGCCTCTGAAACATCATGGGACACTAAAACTCTCCACTGGACTTATTCAGTGGCAACTCTGGGATACATCAGGCCTTTGAATGAAGAATTAATTTACATAACTGAACAATTAAATGAATAAGTACAAAGAATGAATGCAGAGAAAATAGAATCTCATGTCGGGTTATACAGCCTGTTGGAACCTCCATCATATCAGAGGCAGACATGACTGGCTCATATCCAATATTTCATGAAAGGACAATATCGCGAACCAATATAACCACACACCATTTTCAATTGCAGTACATTGTCAATTTTTTTTGTATTGTTAATCTGATTGGTGGATACTTGACAGCGCAGAATAACCTTGAAACACAAAAGGATCATGAAAGACAGTGAAACCAAAGCAAAAAATCTCTCACAATCAAAACCTCAGTTTAAGGAAGCATATTTATTTGAAAACCATTTCAAATATCTGACAGTTATCGTATATATTGCTCCAAAAAAGACCAGAGATCACTTCACACCCCCACAACACAAAGCTGTTGGTCGTTCAGGAGCAGAAGCTGAATCCAGATCAGAAGAAAATCCGCTCCAATCCAAACTTTCATGGAAGAGAAAAACTGTTTCATCAGGCAAAAAAAAACCCACCTGAAATACTGAGGCTATTCTGAGGCTTCATGAATAATACATTTAATAACAGGAGAGATAAGCCAATCCAGATGTAAGCCTTACTGTATTTAAAATTCAAAGAATCACAATCCATACATTAGGGATTTGGAAAAGTACTTCTTCACACTTGTTCAGCATGTACTGAGAGATATGCATAGAAACAAATTCATCATGACACTGTGCACAATAAAGAGAAAAATATATCCGAATGTATCTTGCCAGGAGAGACACACCAAGATTTCTTAAACCAGTTCTCTGAGGAATAACTGAGACTTTTTATACAACAGCTACCGACACACTGAGTGCGTCTTAAAAGTAGCGAAAAAGAAAAAAAGATGACTAACTTACTCCCTGGTTACACAAGAGTTTGCATTAGGGCTGAACGATTTTGAAAAAATATCTAATTGCGATTATTTTGACTGATATTGCATTTGCGATATGATTTGCGATATTAGAGGGAATGCTAATTTTTACATCATTATTCTCATTTTCATTTAAAAACATATTAAAATGATTATGGTGTGATTTTTGCGGGGATCTGTACCAAACAAAGATGTTTTCTTAAGTCTGTAGAATATGATGTGTAGGCCAGGACATCTCTGCAGCACGACAATATTTCATTTAAAATGGTATTTTGACACACATTTCGCCTTTAACAAATATTGCGCCTCCTGCGATTTGAACATTGCAGTAGGCCATATTGCGATTTCGATAAAATTTCGATTAATTGTTCAGCCCTAGTTTGCATATTAACCAATTGACTGTTTTGTGGGAATGATCAGCATTAGATCAAACTATCTCTTGCAGGGGGGGAAAGGTGCTGCTGGCTAATGAGTCGCACCCAAAGCAAGCATGAAAATATCTGCGTCCTGCTGGGCTTTTATTTTGAAAATGAACGACAGCTCCGCCAAGTTTCTCCGCTTTGTTCCCTTTTAGAGTAGGAGTTGAGAGATCGTCATTAAAACACGAACCCCATTAACTTCCTCAATACTGTAACTCCATCCTTCCGTCCTTCTACTTGTGCTTTACAAATAAACCGGCACTTGCAATAAAAACCCGCAAAGAGTAAACACTGTCTGACAGCAACACACACACTCTTCCTCCCGGGCGTGAAATTGCCTTTTGTCTTGAACCGAAAACATTTTTTAACACTTTAATGATGCGTCGATGCTCTGCTTTGATAAGAGTCCCTGCTTTTCTTTTCTTTTTTTTTTTTTTTAAAACACCGACGGAGGGAAGAGGCGTCGTTCCCCGCTCACTGCTGGCTGGACTCGGCGCTCCTCTGGATGTGGGAAACCTCCAGGATGGGCAGCAGCAGCTGGAAAGCATCCTGGATGTAAGACGCGCTGTTGGACGCCTGGAAGAAGATCAGAGACGTGTGTTAACCCGCGGCACCCAAGACTTTCCTTTAAAATTCACAAATCAATGTCTGTAAATCCCTTTAATGTCAATCAAGGGTGACCGGGCCTTTTCTGTTAGGGCCCCCACTCTCTGGAACAACCTGGCGAGCTCCTTATCCTCTTTTAAATCCCTCTTAAAGACATATTTTATTCATATTTATATTTTTTATAAGTGTGCTTTCTCAGGGCTTGTGGTCTGATTTCACTTTCACCTTTTAAGTCACTTCTTAAAACCTATTATTATACAAAGTCATTCTCTTGTTCCTTATTTTATTGATTATTTTAATTATTTTATAATGTTTTATTTTACTTATTATACTCTTCCTCATATGTAGCTTTTTTGCTCCTATATTTCCTTCCCAATGTTGTATAACCTTTAAACTGTTTTAAAATTGTTTTTACTATTGTTGTCCACCATTTTTATTTTGTCTTGTGAAGCCCTTTGTAACTTTGTTTTGAAAGGTGCTATATAAATAAAGTTTATTATTATTATTATTAATGTAGTTTTATACACACACACACACACACACACACACACACACACACACACAGACACATCTACAAGCACTATCTCACATTCCCTTTCTCTCTCTCACACTCTCTTATGCCACTTTGACATAAGACACATTAACTTCACCCCTGTGCTCTAAAAACAGTGGTTCTCAACGTGGGGTCTGGGGGACCACCAGGGGTCCTGGAGGGGGTTCCACGGGGGTCCCCAGCAAATCGATGAATTATTAAACTTCACCATGATTTCATTTACAAGAAGTTAACACAATTAGAGAATATAGAAGAATGACTGTTTTGATCATAGTTTCTCTGTTATCTCTCTACCTACAATACAGATAGTCTTGGAATTCTGGACAAAATCATATCCGACAAAAAAAATATTCTCAGATTTGGGTCAGAGAGACAAAATCTAATCAAATGGGGGTCCGTGGCTCTAATGTGGACTAAATTAGGGGTCCTTGATATGGAAAAGGTTGAGAATCACTGCTTTAAAATACATTATTTCTAATGGCTTGTGTCACACATGAATTAAGCGAAATGCGGGCGTGGCGGTGCGTCCAAAGTTCAATCCTAGTTGAACTTTTGCACCGCAACATTGTGATGAAACCCTGTGTGGCCGATAGAAACCATAAGGGAAGGAGCTGATCAGGAAGTGGAGGCAAAATTGATTCAGGCATAATCAGAAGTTACTGAAACATACGACACAAGTGTGCAGCTGTACAGTCACTTCGGCAGAAAAGCTCTGCCTGGAAGCCTGTTTCTAACTAGCAGGTATACCAGGGCTGTTTAAAAATCACAAATCTTCTCCCTGTTTCTTGAAAACTCTTTTCTGTGGGTGTCTCTCTCTGTGTATGTCTCTCTCTCTCTCTCTGTGTCTGTGTGTGTGTCTCTCTCTCTCTCTGTGTCTCTGTCTGTCTCTCGCTCTGTGTGTCTCTCTCTCTGTGTCTCTCTGTGTGTCTCTCTGTGTGTCTCTCTGTGTGTCTCTGTCTGTCTCTCGCTCTGTGTCTCTCTCTGTGTCTCTCTCTGTGTGTCTCTGTCTGTCTCTCGCTCTGTGTCTCTCTCTGTGTCTCTCTGTGTGTCTCTCTGTGTGTCTCTCTGTGTGTCTCTGTCTGTCTCTCGCTCTGTGTCTCTCTCTGTGTCTCTCTCTGTGTGTCTCTGTCTGTCTCTCGCTCTGTGTCTCTCTCTGTGTCTCTCTGTGTGTCTCTCTGTGTGTCTCTCTGTGTGTCTCTCTGTGTGTCTCTCTGTGTGTCTCTGTCTGTCTCTGTCTGTCTCTCGCTCTGTGTCTCTCTCTGTGTCTCTCTCTATGTGTCTCTCTCTATGTGTCTCTCTCTCTGTGTGTCTCTGTCTGTCTCTCGCTCTGTGTCTCTCTCTGTGTCTCTCTGTGTGTCTCTGTCTGTCTCTCTCTCTGTGTGTCTCTCTCTCTCTCTCTCTCTGTGTCTCTCTCTCTGTGTCTGTGTGTCTCTCGCTCTGTGTCTCTCTCTGTGTCTCTCTCTGTGTGTCTCTGTCTGTCTCTCGCTGTGTCTCTCTCTCTGTCTCTCTCTCTCTCTCTCTGTGTCTCTCTGTCTGTCTCTCTGTGTGTCTCTCTCTCTCTGTCTCTCTCTGTGTCTCTCTGTCTGTCTTTCTGTGTCTCTCTCTCTCTCTGTGTGTCTCTCTGTGTCTCTCTGTGTGTCTCTCTCTCTCCGTCTCTCTGTCTGTCTCTCTGTGTGTCTCTCTCTCTCTGTGTGTCTCTCTCTGTGTGTCTCTCTGTGTCTCTCTGTGTGTGTCTCTCTCTCTCTGTCTCTCTCTGTGTCTCTCTCTGTGTGTCTCTCTCATCGAAAAGTCACATCAGTGATCATTTTCCAAGATGAATCTTTAATGATCTCAAGGGGAAACTGGCTCATTGGATATAGATACATGTACAACCAGTGATCTAACAGACTAATTCAACTCTCTGTATGTGATGTGAGTGCAGTGACAGTGAGACACAAACCTCTAAGAAGACTCCTGTTATTAGTGGATTGAGGACGTCCGCCTTCTCATTGGACTGTAAAACAGAGCGATTGGGTCTGATCAGCATCGACCAAAACACAACAACGTTATGCAGCCAAATTTCAAATGATTCATAATGAGCTGTACATAAAATTCATATAGGGAGTAGCAAAACAGATATTTCTTTATATAAAAATGTTAGAGATTATCACTTTAATGGTTCAAAAATACAGATACAAATATTTGGTAGGCCGAGGTCTTAACCAATAACTAAAGTGTTTTTTTGCATAATAAGTTCTACTTTCATATCAACACTTGTTTGTAATGTTAAATGTTAAAATTTTGGAACAAAATGCACAGTGAAGTCAGTAACATCAGCCTTACCCCTGCTGCTGTCAGGCAGGAGGTGAACTTCTTGGACATCAGGGAGATTTCTTTACACAAAACAACCATTAACCTGAGGAAAGACATTATGACAAATACAGAATGAGAAATATCAATCATGAAATAATGATTTGTTCAGTGTAACTCCTACGATCCCTCCACACATGTTCAAACTGACACACACACACACACACACACACACACACACACACACACACACACCACATGCTGCCTTACTGTGAGAGCAGGCTGGCCTGTGTGTTGCTGTTGGAGAAGAGGATCGTCTCGGCCAGTTTGTGGAAAAGCTCGATGGATCGAGCCGTCAGCTCCGCCAGGCTCCTGATGGCCGCCGCGTGAACGTCCTGACAAGAGCCAACGAGATGCAACAAGGTTCAACAAGGTTCAACAAGATCCAACAAGATCCAACAAGATCCAACAAGATCCAACAAGAGCCAACAAGGTTCAACAAGATCCAACAAGGTTCAACAAGATCCAACAAGATGCAACAAGGTTCAACAAGATCCAACAAGGTTCAACAAGATCCAACAAGATCCAACAAGGTTCAACAAGATCCAACAAGATTCAACAAGATCCAACAAGTTTCAACATGTGGACACACAGCGCTGAACGGACCAGAACAACACGCAGAGGAAAACACATGCCTGCAACGCACACTGCAAAATTATCCATCCTTTTAAAATGTTATCTTTCTTAAATCAAGTGGAAAAAGTCTACTGATGGAGTGAGATCATTTCACTGGTTCCCAATACAGTGTCCGCCTTGACAAAACAAACCCCACTTTTACTGCAAAACCCCCCAAAAAATCTCAAACTCCATTATATATGCTTTGTTTTCATTGAGACCAATTGTGGCATCTATATGCTAACGTTAAGTACGGGATAATTTACAGGGAACCGGTCATTAAGGCAAAATAAGACTCAACACTCCAACGGAAAGCAGAGGGCTTATTTTGCGATGATGACCAGCTCACTGCATATTATCCCGCTTATTACATGGCTGCTTAACAAAGACATTAATATGACACAAAATACTGATTTAAAATAAACACCTGTAGCTAGCATCCACGGCTACATTGTAGCAGAACTCATAGAAACATGAACAAATCTGGTAAGATCGCCATTCAGCCTCAAACCAGCAATCAAAAGTTTCATGCTTGGAAAAATCTTCCATGTTTCTCACCAGTGAGCTGAGTGGGCATAATAACTGTAACGTTTAATACAAAATGTTATATATGAAAGTCAATATTCCCATACCTCCACAGAGAATGTTTTCTTCACATCCTCCTCCTTTCCTTCCTCTTCTTTTAATGGTTTGGTCATTTCAGCAATCTTGTTGCATGTGCTCTTACAAGCCTGGTTGGGGGTAAAAACTCTTATTATTAGATAATAAGATAATACAGAGTTTGTGAGAATGGAGCAGAACTGTTACCCTAAAAATATTATTTCCAATCCATTTGCCATCCACTGAATTAAATTAATCTTCAAAGGGGGGGGGAGGATTTGGCAACAAGCACCGATTGTAATGAACCTCAAACAAGAGGGACAGCATGTCATGTAAGTCAAATATATTGAATTGGACCGGATTTAGTTGAATGAAATCCAGTCAGAAACACAGAAATGTGCGGCTGGTACCTTGCCAAGCTTGTCTGCTGTGGCAGAAACATGGAGCCCATCCAAGGCCTCCGCTAAGTCCCTCTCAAACTCTGAGCCATCTGCATCTGGAACCAGAAATAAAACGGACAAGGAACCCATTTTAGTCTTTTCTTGTCTTCATCCACAGGCAAACAACAATTTGTTCAAGTGTAATTGTGTAATACATTAACTGTGAAGTGCTGATATTCTGTTTACCGTTTGTTGTCGTTTTTCTTTGAATGATCCCCTTATGCTTTTTGCAGACCGCCATTACCTGTTTATTCTATTTTTTCTATTTATCATATATAGTTTAGACTCTACCTTTCTTCTCGTCCACTTCCTCGTCGTCAAACTCCACCAGGGAGAACGGCTCCTTGATGAGATCCAGCTCGTCTCTGAGCCGGACCAGCTCCTCTCCTGACAGAGTGGTCAGCACTGACTTCACCTACACACACACACACACACACACACACACACACACACACACACACACACACACAGTGTAATTACAAATGTTACTGCGGGTGTGCAGAGAGGTGTAATTTTGTGTGTAATAAAAATATACTGTGTTGTTGACAGTTGGTTAATAAGCAATATGCCAAATATTATTTTGCACTACAAAACTATATCGGTCTATATATGAATTGACTTGTATCTGTATAAAAGGAATTAAAATTGGCATCTCCTGAAATAGGACAGTAATTCATTTTCTTACATTTCACAAAACTTTCATTGCCAAAATGTTATTTTTTTCAAGAACTGGGTGATTTTTCCATTCATGCCCATGATTTTTTTTTTTTTTTTTTGTCACTTCACAATGTATTTTAAATTGTTCGCCCTGGTCCCCGGGGAACGACACATTCTCTACAAGCAAGACACAATGTCAGTTTCCCAACAGACACACATCACAGACACACATCACAGACACATCACTGAACTGCTCAGTCAGGACAAGCTGCCCATTTGTTTTGTTGTTTATAATGTTGGTGACTTGGGAGCTGAAGCTTATTCTACTGTTGCACTCTACTGTTACATCCTACTTCAGAATACGAGCGTCAGCTATACGTCCAACATGTATAATAAAGACTTTTTCTCAAAATGCTATATGTCCTTTATTTATAAACTAGAAATGTATCATTCACTGTCTCTGCCATATAGAAGATCTATAGTCTAAAAGTCATCTTGTTATCCAATTACATAAGTCGCCTACTATCCTTTAAAAAGGATCTTTAGTTCTTTTAATATACACATCATCAATAATTTTGTAGGACATGATGTTCCTTTTTTTCTTTATTTATTTTCACAAGATGTGTTGTTATTCCTCATTCAACTTCTCGTTTTTGATTCAAATTCCCTGTGTGATAACTGCAGTAACACTAGGAATAGTAAAACAAGAGGCACAGTCTGCGTTTTTCCTCATTAATATGCAAATTTATGCAACAAGGTGCTCCAAAATCTCATCAGATCAGCTACATTGTACGGGGAATCTGTGGTGTAAGTATGAAGTTTCATGTGTTGTACCATGGTGGAGGGACATAAAAATAATGGCTCATCACATCTTTTTTTTTCCCGCCATATGCCGGATGTCTTATTTTGGAACGACTCTCTTCAAACGCACCTTGGACTCGCTGTCCCGGGACAGGATCTCCAGCGCCTCCAGGTGGGACAGACCCTGAAATTCGTCAAACAGCATCCCGTAGTGAGCGACCGCCTTCCTCTCCGGATCGGACGACTCCTCCTCGGCCGTCTGCAGCTCCTCTCGCTCCTTCGCCTCCCTCAACACCTGGGAGGGACGAGAGGACAAAAGAAGAACCCCGAGTATTCGGAGAAGTTAACCTCAGCAGAGATTTGACTCAGTTTTAGATCGGTTTAGTTTATTTGCACGGTGATAAAACACAGAAGTCAAGGGATTAAAACAGTGATCAGTCTCATCTTGTCTAGTCTAGTTTAGCTTAGTGTAAGTTTGGTTGAGCTTCTTTACACAGCGATAAAACATCGAAATAAAGAGATAAAAACAGCGTTTAGTCTCATCTCTTCTAGTCTTGTCTAATTTAGTTAAATTCAAATTAGTTTAGTCTGGTTTAATTTTAGCTTAGTCTTAGTTTCAGTTTATTTGTACGGTGATAAAACATTGAAGTGAAGGGATTAAAGAAATAGTGGTTAGTCTTGTTCCATCTGGTCTCGTCTAGTTAAGTTTTGTTTAGATTAGTTTAGTCTAGTTTAAACTTAGTGTAGTCTTGGTTTTTGTTTATTTGTACGGTGAAAAACATAGAAGGGATAAAATCAATGGCTAGTCTCATCCCATCTAGTCTCATCTAGTTTATGTTAAGTCTTAGTATTATTTTTGTTTAGTTTATTTGCATGGTGATAAGACATAGAAATAAAGAGATAAAACATATAACAATGTTTAGTCTCATCTCATCTAGTTTAGTTTAGTCTAGTTTCATTTAGAGTAGTTTAGCCTAGTGTAGTCTTAGTTTTAGTTTATTTGCATGGTGATAAAATATAAGTAAAGGGATAAAAACATCATCCTGTCTATTTTCGTCTAGTCTCCTCTAGCTTAGTTTTGCTCATTTGCATGGTGTTCAAACATAAAAGTCAAGGGATAAAAATGTTTAGTTTCATCCCATCTGGTCTAGCTCTTTTTTTTTTAAGTTCAGTTAAATTAAATAGTGAAGTCTAGTCTTACTTTTAGTTTAGTTCAGTGTATTTGTCTTGGTCGACAAAACGGATCCTCTAGGTTTCAGAAATCCTGAAATGATGAATTTTAGAGTAATAATAAAAAAATGAATATGTAGTGTTTTGGAAGTGAAGTCTTCATCCCACCTGAGACAGAGTGGAGTTCCTGCTCATCAGCCCCTTGGTCTTCCTGAAGCCGGGATCCCCCTCCGCTATCACATCCATGGTTTTCTTCCCGATGAACTCCAGAGCATCCAGACCGCCCGTTATCACCGTCTTACCCTGAGTCAAGATCATTATATTAGATTTAACTAAACTGAAATAAAAAGGAAAATTAGACTTAGTAAAAAATCCAAAAATATACTAAAACTATCTTATCTACTTGTAAAACCAAATCCAAACCTAACTCCAAACTAAAATACAATAAAAACATACATGAAATGTTTTTAGTTTTTGTCTTTTTGTTTATGTGCAGGGTAAAAAAAAAGAGAATGAAATTTGGGCAGAGAATATTTGTAGTCCTGTTTGGGATTATTTTAGCTAATAAAGTAAATATGGCATGAAACACTACAAAATAGAGACCAGTTTCTGGAAAAACACTGCATAGCAATGTTGCCATTTCTCAGATCTGGTACTGGTGTACTTCATGACAAACCGGACACTTAGGAGATACTGCTCTGTTCTCCTTTAAAAGAAGAACATAAAAAAAACATATATATATTTCTCCTGTTAAACGCCCGCTCACTGTGCTCTGGACGACACTGGTGAGCGACGACAGCATTCCCATGGCACTTCCCACTGCTGACGCTCCGTCTCCCTCCGCTTTATCCGCCTCACTGCTGCCTTCACCTGCCAGCAGGAAAAACACATGCAAGACATCAGAATCAGAATCAGGTTTATTGCCAAGTAAGTTTTCACAATACAAGGAATTTGCCTTGGTATGTAGGTGCATACAATAAACATGGAGAAAAATAAGAAAGTAGAAGTAAAAAACACAAGTACTGCAAGTCAAAAAGTCAAGAATATAAATATAAAAAACAAAAATAGAGATATTTACAATACAGAATATGAAAAAATATAATACAAAATGTGCAATATATCTGTTTTTAAAGTGGAATGAAAACTGTACACATGTATACTCACTATCACAGATTACCCACTATCACTGCCAGAGTTAGTGGTTTGATTCCCACTTCGGCCCCCATACTAAAAACCAGTACCAAATATATATACCAAAATATATATACCAAAAGTATATGTAATTTAGAGTAAATGTGGTTTCCAACTGTTTTTGTTCAGGGCAGACCATCAGTCCCGACCAAGCCTTAGATCAGGGTTTCCCCTCCTGATTGTCAGCATGGACAAATATGGTGTTGGTATGGTGGTCTGCACGATAATCCTCTAGTGGCGTCCAGCCTAAGCTAGCTAATGAGAGCGGTGATCCAGCTGGGAGAGTCTTTAGTCTTTAGTTCAAAAACAGAGAACGGGCCAGAAAGTGAGTTTTTGAAAGCCAGAAATCTCAGCAGCTGACCAAGTAATCATTGAGTCACTGGTACTGATCAACAACTCTGCATCTTTAAAGAAAAATATTTTATAAAAGACCTTGAAGACACTCAGAGAGCTCAATCCTCCGCCAAGGCTAAACAACTGTCCAACCTGCACACCCAAAGACATCGTATTTATCATCTAAATTAAGGAAAGTAAATGAGTTCAATTGATTAAACATATTGTTAGGATTCTGAATGAAGTCTGTATCGCTGTTAGTTTTATAGTTATGAGAAAAACACGATAATCTAATGGTAAACAGTCTAATGGTTTAAATCTGAGATCCAGATCGCCACCAAAATCTAATCAACTGTTCCTTAGCTCAAGGCCGATCTGTCCACCAAATTTAACGGGAATCAGTGCATACATTTTTGTGAGACATCCTGACAAACTAACAGGAGGGAAAACACAATAATACATTATGTGTAATGTATCCAAAGTGGCAATAAGTGAATATACACTCACCGGCCACTTTATTAGGTACACCTGCTTGTTAAAGCAATATTCCACTTAGTTTTAACATGGGGGTTATTCGGCACTTGACCGCCATGAAAACCAGAATATAAACTACCGTATTTCCTCTATTATTGGCCCGGGCCTTTATTTACCTCAACTGCAGAGGGTACCAGGCCTTTATTGGAAGCAGGCTTATATTAGAGACAGGCCTTTATTTCTAATTCCCTCTGTTTGATAAGTATATTTGCTCATATTTTAGTATGAAGCCTCCTTGTTTTCTGATCTGCTTCTGTTGGGGTACGTTAGGTAGACGTTTTTTTGTTACTGCAATGCATTACGATAATTACGGTAATCGACGACGGCACGCTCCAGAGACTTCCGCCGGCCGAGCCGTCTTGTGGCACTTGTACGTTACTACAAACTACAGTTACATTATATAACAGGCAGCAGGAGTTTACCGGTATCCACCGTTGTTTGCATGTAAGCTGAAGCTAACTGAAGCTAAGAATAGAGAGGAGAGGACAGCGGCGGAGAGAGGAGACGGACACGGTCCAGCCATATACTAGGTTTTGACCTAGTCTTGTTTCCTTTGTTTTTTCCCCCGGCCTGTATTTGAGGCCGGCCTTTATTTGTTCGTGTCGACCACGGCCCCGGCCATTATCAGAGACCCGGCTTTTAATTGACTACAGGCCACTATTAGAGGAAATACGGTATTCACCAAGATCAGATGCAGCGGGACGAGTTTGTAGCGTTTGAATGAGGCCACGAAAATATCCTGAAAACTTAAATTGAACAAGTTTGTGAACAGATTCAACAACAGATCCTGCTTTTAAGACAGTAAAGCAGTCGTTGGTCAGTCGTCATTTTGCTTGTGTGGGTCCAGGAGGATCGGCACCTCTAACCCCAGCAGTGTTAACGCCTCGCTCCGCCCAGTGAACTACACCGGACCACAGAACAATGTCTCACCCTGCTGTCGCCGCTCCTCCTCCACCTGCGCCGACAGCTCGGTCGGACTGGGGAGTCCCAGCGACGTCTCGGCCTTCTCTATCGCCTGGGTGAGCCCCTGGCCTGGGAGCGACATGGGGAGAACCATCTGAACATCACATGATACTAACATAAAAAAAAGTGCTATTTCCAGGAGAAGATGTGTGGCCGAAAGCAGCTGTAAGATAGATATTTTAATATCGTGACACACATTTCTGCTGTCTAAATTGATGATGACAAGCAAATTTTACTTAAAAACTCTGATAAAATGAGGTATGGTAGGAATATTACTTGAAAGTTTCAGTTTTGTCTGACATCACACCTAACATTACCATTCGGTTCAATGAGATGAACACTAATTTGATTATTTAACGTGATTTTGCATACATGAACCATATCGTGATATATATTGATATCGAGAAAAATCCTTATGATTATCATGATATTGATTTCAACCATATCGTCCAGCCCTAGCTGCAAGTGTGCTGATTTTTTGGTGCCAGGTGATGTCACCACCTGTCTTACTCTATAGGTGACATCACCTGGCACCAAAGATCAGCCAATGGCAGATGTCCATTTCAGTAGCATGCTTTTTACCTTTAGATGTCATGCTTTACACAGATTTGGGTTTGGGGTTTAGTTACTCTTTAAAAAGTTTAATTTATTAGAAAGAAGTTAATCTTTTTATGTCCAGATATCAGCGTTCTCTCGCTGCCATTCATTCGTATGAGAAAAAAATAAAGAAGTTAAATCTCTTAAAAAGTATAAAGAGTATCAAAATGTAAATAATAATACTAATAAAAAATAATAATAAACAGTGGGATAGCATGACTGTGGTATTCTGCCAGTGACTCAGCATTACTGAGGAGCTTGTGGATGTAACTCACCCACAGTGGCCACTGTAGCTGTTGCTGTGGAGAGGATGGATTTGCCCCAGCTGCCCCAGTATCCCCACCCACCCTGAGCCACAGTCGACTCACTGGACGACTGGGAGGAAGGACACAACGGAGAGGATGAGGAGGGGAGGAGGGAGAGGAAGACAGAGAGAGAGAGAGAGAAAGAGAAAGAGATTACATATGAGTGTGGAGTATTTGAGACAGAGAGACTGAGAGAGAGAAAGAGACAAGATCAATTGACTTTTGTAACGCAATTCACATCCATAAAAAGAACTGAACCTTGGTCTGGTCCCGAGGTGAGTGGAGGATCCTATTGATCCAAGACTAAGGAGCGAGGAGATAATGAGGCAAATATTGGACTTTTGGACCTCAGAACACTTGGATTATGCTGTTTGGAGCAATTTTATGGTCATTTTTTTTGCCCTTTTTGAACCTCTAAAGAACCGGGACACTCTTCTTATGGAGAACTGACTGTGTTTCAATTGAGTAGATAATGACCCAATTTTCATTTTTGTGTGATCTATTCCTTTAAGTAGCGGGCTTTTGGTCCAAATCCACGGACCAGGTGGGAAATTCTGGGGGGAGGAGAGTGAAAGAGTTATATTCTCCCTTCCCTGAACAACGACAGCTGGAGTGCCCTTTAGCAAAGCACTGAACCCCCCAACTGCTCCAGTGAAGCTGCTCGATAATCAACAGGAGAAGAAGACTGCGGCTGTACTTCCAGAAGTTGTGATAACCCTCTCACTCCCCGAAAATACACCCCAAGACCAAATAACAAAGAGAATATTCTCACTCAAGCTTGCCTGGTTTAAAACTTATCTCTTCAAGAAAAATACTTCACAACCCGTTCTGCCTTATCTTCCCATGCTATTTTCTGAAGTTTAAAAAATAACCTCTCATTTCATTGCCTAGTTCTTCTCCAGCAGTTTGTTATCCTACATGACCACTGTACAGTCACAGGAACATTGACTCTGACCCTTGCACTAATCATTTTGATGGACATTTGTCATTATTTCTGACATTTTACAGACTAAACGATGAATTGATTAATCAAAAAAACAATCAATAGATTAACTGATAATGAAAATAATCATTAGCTGCAGCCCTAGCTGTTTAAAATGGTTAAATACGTGTTGAATATCTTGTCTTACCTTTGCCGGTTGCTCCTCTGCTTTAGGCGTCTCCTGAGTCTCCTGAACTTCGACATCAGGTCTGGCGTCCGGTCTCCTCCTGGCCTTCCTCGTCGGGGCCACGTCAGTCGAGTTGTCGGTGGAGTTGTCGGTGGAGTTGTCGGTGGAGTTGTCGGTGGAGTTGTCGGTGGAGTTGTCAGCTGAGCTGTCGGCGGGTGCGGTGTCCGGCGTCTTGACCCGGGAGGCCTCCTGCTTCTCTGCTGCCTCCTCTGAACTCCCAGCTGGCATACTGGAGGCTTCGCTGTCCGACATCTTAACTTCTCAGCACATGCCTGCAGGGTGTTTTAAAACAACAACAACAACAAAATAAAAGCAGGATATTGCTGTTAGGCAGAAAACTATTTCAGATGTTTTTTCGATGCGGAGAGTATCTAATGCTGCAGGTATCCCTAGGAACCAAAATCAAAGTTGAATTTGCCAAGTTGTCCAAAGCCACAAATCAATAGAGTAATACCGCCTTGTTTCTGGATTGGAAACAAATCTAGCTAATGCTTAGCAGGGTGGGCAGATCAATATTGGAAGCTGTGTTAGTTAAAGATCAATTAGAGGACTTTGAGGTGGGAAGTGCTTTGTAACAGCTGCAATTTATGATGTTCAATGTATTACTGGAGTTGTCTTGTGATGAAGTGCTGTGATTTACTTTTTTGGTCTACTCACTTTCCCTTGTCTACTTCAGTTAGTGATTTCTGACATTTCCCAGAATGCCTTTTGACCCCCAGAAAACAAGCCTGGACTTGCTGCATTCAGCTGTAAGTTATACATGTAGGTGGAGAGAGCAACAGCAAAAGCAATAGTGATAGTAGAGGGAGAGTTTTGCCAGCCAAAATAAAATGAGTCTCCTCCTTCGCTCAAAACGCAACATGTCTCGTGGCTGCATTGCATTCTGGTCTATTTTCTGCTACTGTTGGAGGAGAAATTGGTCTCTCTCCTCTTCTAAGATGGATTTCTCCCTGTATGATTGTTGCATCCCTCTCCTGTGGCAACCTGCCTCAACTCTTCTCCCAGGACAGCACAGCTACTCTCCATCTTCCTTTGTAAATTAAGATATAAGATACAATTCATGTTCCCCTCTTCCCCTGATCACAACCCCAGGTCTCCCTCCTGTACTTTCTCCAATTTGCTCCAGTCTGAAGATAAAAAAATAAAAATCCTTTCTTCCCCTCTCCGTTGCTTATATTCATCTTATTCCCTTTAGCATTTCTCTTGCCCCATACAAATCCATTCTAGGGTCACAGGAATATTTTGTTAAATTCATATTCAAGGCACTATAACTCTGAAACATGCAGTGTTTACTGTGAGTTGCTTGTTATTTGGCGATATATGAATTTAAGCGTATTGTACTGTTGCACGCACTGTACGTCGCTCTGGGTTTCAGCTAAATGACTCGAAAGTAAACGTAAATCATGGAAGCTTGAAAGTGTTAATATTGTTAAAACACCAATCTAGTCTTGGAGAAACAACAGCCACTTTTCCACTTTTGCTATCAGTTAGCTTTTCTCCTGCTCAGCTGTCAAAGTCTCGTTACTAGCAGTTAACGCTAAATCTCATTCTGCTAACTAGCTTACCAGTTTTTCTCATCAAAATCGTCGTAAAAGATTACAACAAAGGCTGACTGCGGTATACACTGCAATCCGTTCACGTTACAAACCTTTTCGCACCCCAGCAAATACTTCAATCTTTCAGGTTTTCTCTCTCTTTTTGTCTAGCAGGATTAGCCACGTCACATTTGTTTTGACTGGCCAGCGTCAAGCTCGTCAGAATGAAAAATAAAACTTCCTGTTATCATTTTCAAAATAAAAGCGTACAACTCATCTTTTCTTCCAGGGGTGACTAATTTTACGGTTTTATTTTAAAAGGAAAGGAGCCTTCGTACCGGTATTATTCTGTCAATTGTAGGAGGTTTTATATTAACATGCAGCTCGTTTTGATTGACCACTGTTAAGTCAGATAGAATAAACAACACAGTACTTCCGGTGACAACCTTCAAAATAAACCATTTAACTAACATATTGAAACGTTTGACTAACATATTGAAACGTTTACTGAGTAATATACAAAATACCAATGTGAAGTTAAAGAATCTGTTTCAGTAGGGATTAGTAGTAGATGAAAATATAATTGTTATAATTATTATTTTTCTTCTTCGGTTGCTCTCTTGTAGTTTTGCCTACACACTACCACCTACTGGTATGTAATGGATCAACTTTCCCCGCTTCACGTTCATGTATTATGGTGCATTCATGGTATGTGGAAACGATGGGAGATACGAGTTTACCATTTGAAAATACCGGTTTGCTGTAAAACATGAATTCAGGTGTTTCACTCAATTAGTGCATGTGTGTTCAGTGTTCAACCTGGCAGAAAAATCGTGTTTTGTGTCAGTCAACGATAAGATAACACCTCTTACATGCACCTCATCACATATTACCATCATAACTAACAGTCGTTTAAATGAAGTTCGTTAAATTAGGTTGATAGGCTAAAAGACGTCCACGTTTGTTCATCGTTTGTCTTGATTTTAACGACAAAATAGCACGTGAATGCAACGCTGTTTAGAAGCCGACATGGAAATCCCGAATGTCTGACTTTCCTGCCAGCACGTGAACGCACAACAAGGTGAGCGAGCGTCCAACGCCAGGTTCTGACTGACAGGTAACCACGCCCACTATTAAAAGGAACCAGGAAGTGGACAGACCTGTTTGGTTCGAGTTTGTCAGTGAAAGCAGAGCGACTACAACAGGCTGCAACTAATATATGTCTGTTTTTCGTCAGTGATACAGTTTAAACCTGTGTGTCGCCACGTGGAATAACAGTTTGTAGTGTATAATCTTTGTCTTTGCCGAGACTTTTTCTATTTTGGTCCGAGCAACAGGTGGAAGGGGAATCTGTGCTGACTGATAAACTATCAGGTGAGGTATTGGTGATTTTGTTGTTTGGTGTGTGGATTTCTTCTTGTTCTGGAAATATCTGTTGGCAAAATCGATATTTTAAGTGTTTACAGACTGAAACAGTTTAGTCTGAGTTTTTTTCAGCCATCTCTAACAAAAACTCACCATAACATTCCTGTAGGGACTTTGTGTGTCTGTGGCACTCAATACTGAGTTAATAATGACTTTATGCTACTTTATGGTATATTTTTTGTCTCCTATATTATCAATATTGTCACTTTAATATTACTATAATATTTCTATTCATAGTATTCCCATGATGTCACATGCATTTCCTTCTAATACACATACACACAGCTCATTGGCTGTGGCAATCACATGTTATTTCCATGTGGTGATGGAACAGAACAAAGACTCATAAATGTGCTGTGATGTTTGTATTTATTCTTCTAGGATCACATACTTTTATTGAGTTTATTTTTACAGGACACATTCATCAACATTTTTGTAGCCTAAATGTGTTTTAATTCTGACATTAAAATCACTAACAGCTACTCCAGTTCTTGTGTGTTTTCTGTCCTGTAACCGCGGGCTCTTCCTGTCCCGCTCCTGTTTGGCAGGTTCTTGTCTGGATGTGAGCTGAAGCTGCTCCTCCCCCCCCCCGACATGCCTCCTGCCTCAGAGCTGCTGCTCACAGTGCTGCTGCTGTGCGGGCGGACAGGGGCGGGCGCAGCGGCCGTGGCTCAGAACCGGTCGGAGGCGGCGGCCCCACGGCGCCCGTCCGGCCCCCCCGCCCCCAGGAGCGTGGTGGTGAAGGAGGGATCCGGCGCGCTGATCGAGTGCAACGTGACAGGAGCCCGAGATGACGTCCAGTGGTACAGCTCCAGAGGGCCTGTCCCGGGACAGGATGGAGGTAACGGGAAGAAATACATCGCTGCTGTCAGGTCTAAACCTTGTATCTCCAAAATTAGGGCTGCAACTAACCATTATTTTCAATATCAATTAAAATCCCCATGAAATGAACTCTCATTACTTTTACTTCCTGAAAAACAGAGTATCTTTAACGGTGACCTCATGCTGCACCAGTAGGCGTAAATATACATTTCAACCAATGAAATCATCACAGATTTTTGAACAGTCCCGCCCCTCCCATCAAATAAAACTGCCTTTCTCTCCTGTTTCAATAAGGAAATGCATCAAATCAAGGAAGTAAAGATGGCATTTCATGGGGTCTTTAATCATTCAGTCTATACAAATGTGTTTTCAAACGTTGCCAAGTCCCTGAAACGTGAATGAAACTAGACCACGCCTTTCACTATCTGTCTCTTTAATCAAGGTGCGAAGTGGCAGATTGAGGAGCAGGGAGCGCTGAACATCACTGCGGTTTCCTTTGAGGACCGCGGCCGCTACACCTGCGTCGCCTCCAGCGCCGCCGGCACCGCCAACTACACCGTCACCCTGCGGGTCGCCCACACCGGCAGCGGCCTGGGCCTGTACTACGTCATCGTCTGCCTGGTGGCCTTCACCGTCACCATGATCCTCAACGTGGCGCGCCTCTGCATGGTCAGCAGCCACCTGAAGGAGACGGAGAAGGCCATCAACGAGTTCTTCCGCACCGAGGGCGCCGAGAAGCTGCAGAAGGCCTTCGAGGTCGCCAAGCGCATCCCCATCATCACTTCGGCCAAGACGCTGGAGCTGGCCAAGGTCACGCAGTTCAAGACCATGGAGTTCGCCCGTCACATGGAGGAGCTGGCGAGGAGCGTCCCGCTGCCCCCGCTCATCCTCAACTGCCGCACTGTCGGGGAGGAGACCGCCGAGACGGTGGAGGTGATCGGGCAGAGGCAGGCGATAGCTCCGCCCCGTTCTGACGGAGAGGGGGAGGGAGGAGGGGAGGCGTGTGAGGCGCTGCTGGCAGATCGAGGTGGAGGAGGAGGAGGAGGAGGCAGTCTTGACATCAAGGTGTCAGTCCACCCGCTTTCTGAATCTGTAGGTGAGGAGAGGCGGGCGGAGGAGGCGGAGGCGGAGGAGGCGGAGGGATGCGGCCCTGCGCTCGAACCAGGCTCATGAGAGTTGGATGTAGGCAGTTTCTGAGGTTCAAAGTCCCATGAAGAGAAAAATGAATCTTCTGAATTGTTATGTAAAGTGTCTAACCACTCGGTGCTCCAAGGAGGTGATACAGCCCAAAACAAAATCAGAAAATTACACATTTCTGTATAATTCTTGTACTCAACACAGCCAAAAAATCATTTTCTCCATTCTTCCTTCATTCTTTAAATGCTGAGTAAATGCTCGTTTATTGAACCAGCACAGCACTCGTCTCGACGTTTTGATTGACATCTCTTAGCGAACCCATGGTGCTACACTGGGGAAAACCCAGCTAACGCTAGTCAGTTCATCTTTCCCAAAAAAGGGTTAATGAGCCCAGTCAGTTGCAACAATGGCATAGTGATAAAATCTGTATTTTATAATTTTATTCATTCATATTTCTCATTACTGCTTCCTTTGTTCTTTGTTATCTCCTCAGATGTAGCGGTTTCTTTCCCAGTTGACTGCAGAAATAATTACAGTCATACTGTTTTTTTTTAGTTTACATTCTCTCCTGTGGCTGGTGAAGGCATGCTCACTAGTTTGAGTAATAAGGTTTTGAAGGGATAGGGACTCGTTTAGAGCAAGTTAGTAAATTTATTGTTTTGTGCAAAAGGTTTATAGACACATAAATAGAGAGAGCACCCACTGGACCACTTGACCATACAGTTGACCTGCTCTGAACTGCGCATGAACAGAGCATGATTGTAGTTTGAGTAATGCTGAAGAGCATGTTGTGCTATTTTGTAATAACTCTCGATCTTGCTGCGTGCGATTGTAGAAAGTTGTTGTCATGGTGAAGCTGAAACTGTAACTCTCAGGGAAGGAAACTTCTTTTTGCTGCTGTAGAAAAAGAAAAATCCCCAAATCTGCCAGCTCTTAGCAGGTGGACGGTGGGAATTAATTTCCCACCCTGGTAACACTGGTAATATTCCACTGGGTGGCGCTGTTGTGTTAAATATCGGCCATTTGGGCACTCACTCTCTAGCAATATTGTTTTTCGGGTCATATTGCCCGTACACTTTGATGCCTTAGATGAATGCTTGATAATGTTAAACAGAGGTTTACTGCATGAGACTCAGAGAGCCGACGTGTCAGCTTGGTGTTATGTAATTAGTGGATTTTTGAGGAAAGGTGTCCCCAGTTACACTGAATTGGAGTATTTCAGTTGGTTATAATTACTGATTAATTTTAAGTAAATTTAAGACAGTTTAATCTAACTAATTAGATTTTGAAAGTAATCTTCCCTCTCTCTGGCTCTACTCTCATTTGATGCCCATACAGTTTCCCTGGTAGCGCTTTACAAGGCTTTAGACCGGTGTATTAACCTGTGGGAAAGTGTACAAAGCACACAGTGACACTCTTTATGCGCTCATTAAAACTCGTAATCACGCGGCAAACTCGTTAATTTAACTCTGAGAGTGTAAAAATCCACACTTAGTATCAGAGTTAATTGAAGAGCGTCTCCAGAGCCAGATCAGCTGTGCGAGCGGACAAACAACTCTCCAAACAACTGTGACTGAAAAATCAACACTTAAATAAATGCTGGGAAAATGCTGTGTGTGTGTGTGTGTGTGTGTAACTTAAACGAGCGTAACACCTTGTTCTTAAATTGCACCCTTGTGAGTAAATGCTGCACTGTGTTTGGGAGGCAGTGTTACTGTGGAGCTCAGTGCTTTTCCCCAGAGGTTAACACAGAGGATTTTAAAGTAAAGTGTTACTGTCTGCCCTACCTGTGAGATATCAGGTTGGATTGCAGCCCAAATAACAATAACCTTGGTCCTGTGCGTTGAATAATTTGAAAAATCCATGGCTGTTTCCTTCCCCGTCCTCCCCGGAGGCAACCTTATCTAAATAGGATTGATTGGCCAGAGCTATCATTCATCATGGCGGGCCGAAGCAGACATTTAAGGAGAGGAGGAAGGAAGATTTTAAGGATAGCAATTCACACCGGGCCCTCGGGTGTCATCGAGGTAAACTCAGCAAATTGATTGGGCTAAAAGGACAGGACGCTTCCACAAACTGTGTGTGTGTGTGTGTGTGTGTGTGTGTGTGGGAAGGAGAGAGAGAGAGAGAGAGAGAGAGAACACAAGCATGTACATGAGATTGATTATCTTACAGGACAGAGAGTTACACCAACTAATGTGTGTGTGTGTGTTTGTGTGCATGCAAGTATATACTGGAGAATGACTAGTCTCAAGGACAGCGACTTCCACAAACCGCCGTGTGTGTGTGTGTGTGTGTGTGTGTGTGTGTGTGTGTGTGTGTGTCTGTTTGATTATGCATCATGAGGGTGCATGCGGTGGATTTAGGCCTCTTGAATTTAAATTGCCTATATAAATAGGGGTCAGAACAAAACTGTTGCTAATTCCCTTTTATTTCCAATCAACCTCGAGCAACAAGAGCAAGAAGCCAAGGACAGTAGATGATGAATTAGATAGCATGGGATGAAAAGTGCTCGTCATATCCTTTAATTAGAGGAAAGACTTTGTGCAGATGCTCTTCAGCAGCAGCTGTGATTAGCTGTTTTTCCCGTTCTGGCTGTGTGTTTGTGTGTCTGTCAGTTGTCATTGTCGGAGTGTCAGTGCTGGTGTGTGTGTGTGTGTGTGTGTATGTGTGATTAAGTGTGTGTATGTACTCCATGTGGTTGGCACAGTCCCAAGTAAAGTCTCATCCTCTCAGCTCAGCGCTGGATTGAACACAGTTTACTGAAGGACGATCAAACAATGCAGACTTTTTTTCTCTCTGTAAAAACAATAGATTAATTGTGAGCGTCCCTTTACTTTTACAATGGGAGAGGCTGGGTTGGGGGGGGGGGGGTTGTCCTTCTAGTTGTTGTTTGTCTTATTGCATTGACAAAAGCACAATTTAAACTATGTGTAGCCTACACTGTGTTGACGCTAGCAAGGTTCAAGCTTTTGAAATTAAATCATGAATATCAAAGAAAAGCAAACACAATTTAAAAAAAGCAAAAGGCTCACTACTTTGTGCAGCCTGGTGTTGGGCATCTAAGCCTTCTCTTCTTCTTGACATCTTGAAGAAAAGACGTCAGCACTAATTTACGTAGCTCCTGCGTAACGTACGGGCCGCTTTCATTCTGGATTTAGTTTTAGCACCACGGCTGCCGGAGGGTGTGTTGCGTCATCTGAAGCCCTCAGCACCCTTCAGGACCTGCTCTGTTTGTTACAGTCTGTGTTCGGGACGTTGTCTGCTGCTGTGATTATCAGCACCGCAGCTCCGTCAGACCCATAATCAAAGTGAAGAACGTCCTCCTGGGTGTTATTGTGTTGTTTCATTCAGCGGAGGCTCACCGCCCCGGTGAACACACAACCGGGTCTGAAAAATCACGGCTTTCAAGGACGTTGTCAGTGACTTCCAACTTTGTTTCTTAAATGTGTTTGATATTATCATTTTCCAGACCGTTCTGCCTTAGTCTAGCCCTCTTCTTGTTGCGATATGTGAGGTTAGTTGTATCACTGTGCTTGTTTGTGGACTTTTTGTACTTTTGGTATTGTTGTTGCTGCAGGGGTTATTTCTGCTCAGGGTGATTATTATGAAGGAATAAATGTGTTTGAAACTAATTAAAACCATGGAAATCAGTCAAAATGCTCGGTTGTCTGCGGTCTTTCATTCTCTTGCAAATGTTAATAAAATAATGATTGGATGTCTTGTTAATTAGGGCAACAGAAATATACATCAGCAGTGTTTTTTCTGCATGTCATTAATTCAGGCCCTGCACAATGGATTATGGCTAGGTTTGATGATAAGAACTAGCTGCACATGTTTGCATTTGCATTACAATTTACATTTTAAAGGGAAGCTTCAGTGATTTTAGAACCATGTCCACTATTAGACCATTCAAAACATTTTTACATCACAGTTTTTGTGAGAAATCAGCACCAGCCCCCTGTTAGCATTTGTTAGCAATGCTAGTGCAAGTCAATAGGGTGTGAAACCATTGCTTTCAAAATCCAAAGTGCTTTGAGCAAGTTCTATGTATTCTTACTATTACTACAGCTGTGGAAGTATAGGGAATGGCTTGCAAGTGATTTTAAGAGTTATGGTTTCATACCCCATTGACTTGTGCTAGCATTGCTAACCAATGATAATAGGAGGTGGTCAGTTTATTGCTGTCACAGAGAGCAGTGAGTGAAAGCCATTAAAACACGTGTGTGATTGAACCGAATTCAAACAAGCTTTATTGAGTATAAACAGCAGAACAACAGTGTAAAGCATTTCAGTACATTATGAATCAAACCGTAAGCTACATTTCATTTACATTAGAAATAAAACACTAAAATAATAAATGCATGTAGAGAGAGAGAGTTCAGCAACATCTAACATCTGTATTTGGATTTCTTCTTTCTTATATCTATTCATCTCCCAGTCAACTTTGACATCTACAGCTTTGAATCACCGCAAGCAAAAGTAAAACCTGCATGGTTCAGAATCTGAGGTTTTCCTCCCCTGTCTATAACATCTATTAAATTAATTTTACGCAGGGGGGACTCCACGTTCATTTTACATCCCATTTCTAAAACATCAGGCTCCTCGCAACCATTACAATAACTGCAAATTACACCCAATTCTCCTGATGGTGTAAGATATGAATACCAGACAGCATGAAATGTAAAGGCACATATAAATGAAATGGGGAGGAAAAGAAAGTTAAATGAATCCTGCCGTGATTCAAATTGAAAAATAAAACACACTAGCCTTTTTTTTTCCCAAATCCATGTCTGCTTTTATCTAACCCTTATCTGAAAAGATTTTTCAGAAACAGGCCGTGATGGTGCGCCTGTGCTAGCATGGGAGTGAAGTATTAGACATACAGTATGCATGAGGTGAGAAGTTCGGCCTGAGTTATCACTGTAATCTAGAAGAGGAATAGAAAAGAGTGATGAAATGAAGTATGTAGGCAAATCCCAATGCAGAAAAAATACAGTTTCTCCCCATACTCTCCCAATTCTCCTCCTCTTTTTTATAAGGCAAGTTCAGGTCAGGCAGTCAGTCAGTCAACGCTGAGATGTTGCTTCTGTACAGGATCTGTGCTTGTGGTTGACTAGCGGCTAAGTGGCTAACGTGATTTTTCCATTGACCGCAAAGTATGTCTGCTGCAACTAAACAAAGCAACAAATGGTGTAAGATTCACCTCTCTACGTAGCATAAGCTTTTAGACAATCTGCACGTTTCTGTTATTTTAGGGCGTAGAATTACAGAAAAGACGATGGAGAACTACAACGTAGAATGTAAGCCGGAAACTGTTGGTAGACGCTGGTTTTCACCTCTTGAGATGCAATTTGGGACTTAGCTAAAGTCTGAGTCTGAGTTCAGGCACATGATAACTGCTGACATTTTTCACAGTAGCATGTGAAGCTGCAGCTAGCTAGCTACCGTAGCCAGGAGATGGAACATTCCAACTAGCTAACTAAAAACTCATGTAAATAATACATATGAATTTTTGTGAAATTAAGCCAAACAAGTGTTGATGCTTACTACAGTATATTTCAAACTTTAAGCCATATGCTTTTTAGATTGCTTATATCAAGTAACCTCGGATGGATCGATATCAACTTCGGCTCCCTAAGCTGTGTGCCTGGCATGCAGCCGACATCCTTCCACATAAACATAAAGCACAATGTTGCTTTGCTAATCACAAGCAAAGATAACAAGAGAAAGAGTGCTGCATGGGTTCTTCTGTATTTCCAATGGACAAAATCCATACAATAGCAGGTGCTCTTTAGAATGGGCATTACATAATACCAATAACAAGATCTGTCTGAAGATAGCTGTCTTTAAAGTGTGGATGGCAGTCTTGGGAAATGTCCAAGGCACTCTGATTAGGTGAAAAAGTAAAAAAAAAACAACCTTTGTTGACTTTTTAACTTGTTTCAGCCATGTAGTCTGCCACACTCTATCTTCAGACAGATCTTGTTATTTTTTACTTGTATCATTTAAACATTTATGATTTCAGAGATTGCCCACTGAAAATTCCCAAGAATCCAGTAACCAAAAGACAGTTTCTACACAGGCTTATATAGGCTGTATTATATGTATCCAGGCAAAGCTACATATTGCATAATGAATTTGGAGTTTCAAGCCTATTTGATGCCCTAAATTTGAGATAACTTGTAAATAATAAGGTCAGGTGCGTCGGGGAACCAGTCCGGGTCAGAGAGCCATAAAACTGCACATGTACTGACAAAAAGAAGGGTCGCTCCTGCTGGCCTGATTCTCCACAGGGTCCCACTGCTGTAAACGGCCCTACTGTCAAACACTAATGTAAAATAATGGCTGTCGCAGCGTCACAGTGGCAGGCTTGGGTCACTGGGGACCGGGGTGAAGGTATTGGGGTCAAATCCTTTCGGCTGTCTCCTTCCTCTTTTGCACAGGAACAATACATCTAAGAGAAAATAACGGATGTCAGCAGGACCCATTATCAGCCACTCGTGAAGCTTTGAAGAGAGTTGTACGGGAAGCGGCGAGTCTCCAGCAGAGCGTTGGACCAATGTACCATGAGATTGTTTTACTAGGTGCCATTATCATCCTGCACACTGAAAGCTTCTCTTCGGCTCCCTTCCCCTTTAAATGTGAACAGACAAGCGGGACGTCCAGGGGCGGCACATCTCCGAACACATTTACAAGAAGATAGCGACGACTTCATCAGCCGAGCAAACCTGAGGCTGTTTGGTCGAAGTCGCAAGTGACACTTTTTTAGGGATTATTATCAACCCATCCTTAAAGTTCACAAAGTGCATCATATGAAATATTAAAATTGTAGTAGAAAATTGCTTCTGTTCAGTGTTCCATTAGCGCTTTGCACTGAGAGCATTTTTTTTGGGTCCCATTACTGTCAAATATGAGAGAATAGAAAGGGAAGCAATCTGAGCCAGAGCAAAAGGGACAGAGTGGAACCCGCTGCAGGATGTGATTTGTTGCCTGTCATTATGTGAGTCATATTCAGACCATATAAGTGCCTTTAAACTGAGCCTTTGGGTTGCCTGGAAATTGCTGAGGAGGCCCCATCATCTCCATCATCCTTCTTCAAACCATCAAAGGCAATCTTAACGATTTCCACTCACATGTGTCCACTCTGCTCCAGCCTGCAGTGTGCAATCTAAAAGTTCCACGGAGTTACATCTTTTCACTTTATTCACCCAGGGAAAGTTTACTGAGCACAGACCTTTTTCTGCAACTCCTTGTTTCACATTCATACAGCTGTGACCATCAGGACAGTAGGCCTAGCTCTGTTTAATCTTAAAGCCCAGGCTTCATATCCTGCTCACCTGCATCCTCTCTGCATCTCTGGTCGTTCTTCAATATTTAACTATTTTATCTTCTTCTAACTTGGGTAGTCACATTGAGATTAGTCAGTGTGTATCACCATAGTCTTCTACTTGTGGCTACCAAACAGCTCCAATGGAGCAACTGGGCAAGTACCTTGCTCAGATCGGGGTTATTGGGTGCTGGAGCCCTGTTGTATTTGCTGGAATCCTTTCTTCTTTCTTCTTTTTTTCTCTGCTAAAAGTGTCTGTAGCTCAGAAACTGTAGAGCAACTGCAGTTGGGCCCCTACGGCTCCCCCTTCTCTGGGGACAGTTCACACGTATTGGCCAGATGGTGGCACTGTAGTGCACATATTTATGTTTTGGTCCGTAACTCCCACATGGCAAGTCCAATTGATGCCAAACTTCATCAAACACATCTGGACGTCCTAGATGTACAGTTTTGCCATTGGGACTACCCATGTCAGCCATTTTGTATTTTATGCAAAACGTTTTCTTTTCCAATTGGCTCTCTCAATTTTTGTCCTATGTGTGTCAAAAATTGGTAGACAGCTTCAGGGGACTGAGATACAGAAACCTACTATAAACCAGCCCAATCACACGAACTGTTTGGCTGAATTTACAAACAATTGTGGCCAACTACATAATTGGCCAGAACTCCATGGCAGTTTGTTCATCATCATCATCTATCATCGTGAAACTAGATGATAGATATGCTAAGTGGTATATGCAAGTTTCATTGGAAAAGCCAAAATCATTTTTCGCAAATTCCTGTAATCTTGTGAAAGGTAACGTTGTGAAATGTGTCACATGTCCAACGGGCAGAACTCAACACCATATACTGGTCGGTAGGGGGCGGTATAATCCCCTTCTAAACTCAACATAAAAAAAATGATAAAATGTGTATAAAATCAAATTACTTTGGCCTAGAGGGCTGCAGCTTTGAGGACACGTTGGCCTAAGAGAGATAAATCTTCCCTCTGTTTATAGCAAAAACTGACTGTGATCCGACAGCGCTGTCCTCCTAAACTGTAAGCTCCAGAAAGCCATTTTGAAGTTGATTAATGATGAGATGAGTTATACTTTATTGATCCCACAAATGAAAATTCACTCATCAAACCAGCTGCAGGTCAAGTACTAATAACATAAAAAAAAACATAGGTTAGACCAGATAAAAACAAAAGACACAGCCATTCCAGACAAAGAGAAAAACCTGTTGTGTATGCAAGAGTGTGTGCGTACGCCTGTATGTGTGTGTGTGTGTGTGTGTGTGTGTGTGCTGCATAAACAAGATGAAAACTTACATATATTTTTATTTTAGTTTAGTTTTACAAGTAGATGAGAAAGTTTTTCAGTTATAGTTGTTTCACAAAGTCTAGTTTTCATTTTTATTTCAGGTAACGACATTGTATTTTCAACACCTAGTTTTTATATTAACCATGGCTCAGATACACCTCGTGATAATCGTTAATGGAGTGGAGAGTGTGAGTCGTTTACTTTCCCCACAGTTTTTCAACCTCCAGGCTATACACTTTTGGATTTGGAGAGGGCAAGGCTGAAACTTTCAGGCCCAAATCGAGCTCTAATCTCAGTCTTCAATTATGAATCACATTCCGTATGGTTTCTCTTTAGCGCTACAACCGGGGCGATTAGATACCCGCTGCCTCCATGTCGACGCAGATAAAAAGCCAGACTCAACCTAATTTACAGAGTTAATTCACTGATATGCTCTGGCTCTTTTCTGTTGTACGTATTGTCTTCTGATGCTCTCAAAGACAAATTTCACACCGCAGTAGATAAGCTAACAAGATTCGGCCCGTGTTGTCATTCCGCTGGCGGTAATGGCTCTGCGGTCTTCACTTGGTGAGGCAGTTAAATTAGATGAGTTGGGTCTCTTCTGCACTGCGAGGCTCTACTTTGTGGCTGTTAGGTTAAAGATTGTTTCACAGCACCGGCTCAGACAGATTTACCGAGTGGCAGACACACTATAAATATGCAGTAATGAAACTCATGAAATATTTATTGACCAGCTTCTTCCTCCTTCTTGTCACAGGCAGGTGGAAAGTGCGTCTTTGTGAAATGTGAAATAAGACTCTGGAAGTTACCGGATTACATTTACATGTACAGTTACTATTCAAGCCGCTATTCAAATGGAGGATTTTAGCTGTGGTTATATTTACATAAATCAGCCTAGGCCAAGCTGTCAGAGGCAGTCCCAGGCTAGAGCATTATTTTTGGATTTGCCAACATCCTTCAGCCAGTTGCATACAAGTTGCATGGCAATGGCATTTTGTCATATCTAGGCCATGACAACTGGCAAGCCAATTACACAGTCTGTGCACAATCTTCAAATACATAACACACTGCAAACAAGTGTGTGTGTGTCTGTGTGTGTGCGTGTGGATGGGTGGAAGTGGAAGTGCAAAATGTACAGACATAGTTTGTACTTGCATTGTGTTGTTACACCCTTTACGGAGACTTTAGGGAAACTACTGCATATTGCAATACTGTTCCATAACTTAATACACAGGTTATTACACAGGAATAAGGCCATTGTAAAGTAAAGGGGGACCATGTTCTTCTCACATTGTTTTAGCTCAGTAGTAAAGTCTGGCTGAAGCCACTATCAAGTGGGAATAAAGTGATGGAAGATTATTATGTGAGGGAAGACAACATCCTGGATTTTAGTTTACCTTTAAATACTGTAAGTGATGAAGATGGTTTAGCCAGATCAATGTAAGAATTAAATAAGTGGGCTGCTCTGAACCTTATTGAGTATTTAAGTGGTGTGAAACATCGATAAATGGAGGAGGCTTGGCTGTGTGGTTGAGCAGGTATGGATTTGTGAGTTAGTAGTAAAACAAATTATTGAAGCTCTTGGCAATCCTTGTTTTTCACTGTATAAGCAAATGAACATATTTGAAGAGTATTGATATTATGAACTGTTAGTATTCTAAATTTCTGAAAAACAGGTGTGGAAGGTTCTAGTGCATTTGAATAAGTGGCAACTGCTGAAAAGTGGCAATAACTGGCCAAAGATGCCTGACGTCACATTGAGATATTTCCAGCAGCTACAGTGGAGTTTGATATGAGAAAATGTTTTAGGATCTAAAACATCAGCGGTAAACGTCAGGTTTCGGTGTCAGTCCCTCAGAATCAAAGAGCGAGGGCTTCTTTCTAGAGCCGCCATTTTGCACCGAGAGACGTTCAACAATCATACAGGGAGAAATCCATTGTAGAAGAGGAGAGAGACCAATTTCTCCACCCACAGGAGCAGGAGAGAGACCAGAATGCACTGCAGCTATACAAGACAGTTTGGATTTTGAGTAACTCTCTCCACTTCCACCTATAACCCCCAGCTGAATGCAACAAGTTCAGGCCCCTTCTCTGGGGGTTGTTGATAGGCATTCTGGGAAATGTAGAAAATCACTGACTGAATTAGACGAGGCAGGTTGAGGAAAAGTGGGTTCACCAAAAAAATGAAATTACAACACTTTCATCCCAAAATAACTCCTGGAATGCATTGAACAGTAGACAGTAGAAGGTGATCATGTCTGTAAAAAGTATGAATGTGAAGTCAACTTTCGCTGGTTGGAAAAAGTATTTGCTAATCCACCATGAAACGAAATCCACTGAGTCAGAATAACCTCAGTATGAGTACCAAACAACGTGGCAGGACTATTCAGGACGACTCATGCGGGGACGGAGGCCGGAGATGAGGAGGATATGAAGCTCGGGTTTTAAGATTAAAGCAGAGTGCCTTTGTGTTAGCCAGAAAGCTGAAAGAAAGAAAGAAAGAAAGCTGCCTTTTCCCTCTCTCTGCACCCTGGAGATGGCCTATCATTTTAATGCCTCATTTCTCTTTCGTCTACAGCCTTGGGTTCATTTCTGTGATGTTCTCATTAAGTTCCCCTGAGTGGATTCTCTGGTATGACATTGACAATTTATGTAACGTCTTACTTCACGTCAGGCTATAACACACTGTACTGAAAATCTAGGAGGGCCTGTCTGTGTTTGTGTCAGTTAAAGAGCCCGACCCAAATCACAGAATTCATGTTGAAAAGGTGGGAACACAGCAAACCATTTGCTTGTGTAGAAAAACATCAGTCCAGTGGGTTTTTTTTTGTCTAAGATTGGCTGCTGGATCTTTAGTCTTTATGGGGTTATTTTACGAGACGTTTTCATCCGCCTCAGAGCTCCAATTACTCCCCGAATGAGAGAAATCACACCCTGAAAACTCAAATGGATCTTGGCAGGGATGAAGCGACCAACTCATCTGCCGTAACGGCTTTGTTGTATCGTTTTTAGTCCCGGAGCTGAATGGCGCCGCAGACAAACCCTGTCAGTGTGTTTGCTCATTTGGCAGCAGATTCATCGAGAGCTCTTTTCTGCAGTGAGTTTTCAGAAAGCTTTTATACAGGGGGAATCTCCACATGGGAGCACCAGCTTGTGTAAACAAAATCCTAAGCACAACCACCCACTCAAACACAGACAGACAGTCACACATTCACACACACACACACACACATTCACAACACACAAACACACAAATTGAACAGACACACACCCATGCACTCATATAACACACACCTTTTCATTGCCCTCCGCCACCTACTTCACAAGAACAGCAGTTTCCTCATAACACCCATATGCCAGGACTCCGATGTCTTCACACCGCATAGATAACAATAACACACTACTGAGCTGCTGAGATAGCAAAACCAATTAGGAGTCTGAATATGCTTCACTAATGGAGAAATGAGATTTAGGATGGGAGTGGCTCAAACTGTGGATGCCTGCCAAATGGTGATGAAGGACCTAGAAGATTTCATCAGAAACATCTTCCAAATTTAAACAAATCTGCCATAACAATGTCTACAGAGCTACTGAGATTAGTAAAGCCAATTAGGCATCTGAATATCTCCAGTAATGCTGTTAGGGCTGGAAACTCAGGTCTGGAGTTTGGTCAAGGAGTTGCCAAGACAACGACTGCATTTTCTGAAATGTATTAAAGGAAGAAGATCCCAGAGCTCTGAGAAACAAGAGTAACACAGAATGTAAACTTTAACAGTGATTCTATATTTATTATATCCTTCTTCAACCTGCTGATAAGGCTGCAAGGCCATGCATTGTAAAGTGAAGTGTTACTATCTGTATCTGCTAAATATCAGGTTGGATAGCAACCAGAATAACCTTGGTCCTCTGTGTAAAATAACTCTTCTGGAACACAAAGTACAAATGTAGCATTTTAGAATAAAGCTATTGGTAAAGTAGTATGGCAGCTAACTGAAGGGTAAGAGAAGTGTCATGACCAACTAATGACAAATTTGAGCTTAATTGTGTCATCTTTGTTACCTTGTTGAGACATTTGTCACAAAGAATGTTGAATTTGTACAGAGGGCTTTCATGTGACAAAAAAAGAAAGAAAGAAACCCTCTGGCGGCCATATTGGAGGTCCACAGCTCCAGGGCAACAATGGCTGTGAACAGTTGGTTGCATTTACAACTTGGCCACTTAAACAGAATTGAATACATTAATTCATGTGCTGGTTTTGACTGGGAACTGATCATTTCACCACTGATAAATATTATCGATTTTGTGATCATGTCAGCTTGTTAGCTAGCTAGTTAACCATAGACAATAGTCATTACATCTGATTTGCGCAGTAGCTAACCTATCTAGTAGTGCTAGAAGCAGCTACTAGTAGCTAGTAGTTGCATGTTAATATTAAAATTGGTTATTTGCTAATTGGCCTGCTGTCTAGTTAGCTAGCCAACAAAGCCAAAAAACAGCTGTGTGTTCAGGTTAACTGAGCCTGAACTGAGACTTGGGCTGTGGCTGGAATGGATCACTATCTGCGTTTTAGGGCACTAATACGTACGTCAGACATTTTTTGTTAGTGTCCGAATCGTAAAATGATATTGTGGAATGATTTTGAGGGTACTACATATTTCCCACAATGCACTGTAATATCTAGTGAACAGGCCTGGTCACTAAAACCATGAAAGTATACCAAAATGCATTGCGAGTCTGTCGTCACCTGGCCGTTACCAAGCAACGAAGTTGTAACCCTTCCGTGGTTTTATAATGATGGCATCCTCTTCTTCACCAAACCTCGTTTACAAATGCACGTAAATACGCTTTTTTTGGTACCCAAAAGATGTCAAGCTATTCTAAAGATGTTTTCCTTTAACTGCCAATTCATAACTAATTATAAGTGCACGTTTTGTTAAGCTAATTTGAGCTCGTTAACGCTAACATTAACATTAAGGTCTGTTGTTCAGGAAGGTATTTATCTCTAGCTGCAAGTTATAGGGTACATAGCTTATTGTAACGTGTTTTTTGTTAATGTCAGCTAGTGAGAAGTCCAAAACGTGAAGGAAACCGCACACCTGGATTGGCGAAGTGCTGGCTGTGTGAAAATAAACAGAAAAAAGTAGCCGCACACAACTCCGATGCATAGAATATTTATTCACCGACATAAGGTCGGAAAACGCCTAGATGGGAACGTCGGTGAATATTTTTTTTTCTGTTTAATGTCAGCTAGTGACACATATATGGTTGGCTTTGAAGGAATATTGGTAACTTGTCAAATGTTAGTTGAAACATTTGTTTATGCGACTGGTGAATGCAGACGCAGGTTGATGATGAATGATGATGAATTAAGTGTCCGAATTCACTCCGAATTAATCATGTGTGATTTACCGCTAATTAGTGCACTAATAGAGCAGCACTATATAGGGAAATACAAATGAGGGAATAGCGATCCATTCCGGCCACAGCCTTGGTGTGTCACAAGAACCTCATTTTGGAAACAAATCTACTTTATGGGATCATTAATTTTTATTTATAACATTGCTGAATTAATCTTCATCCACACCACAACAATCTTTTTCAGGTATTTCTCTTTTACTAGCCTGGTTGGTATATTTAAATTTTCTGTGCACAGCCAATTCTTCCAGTAGACCTCCATAATACCAGACATGATTGCTAGGAGATTTGAGATGCAAATGCAAAGCCTCTATATATCTTGAGAAATATGTATCGTCTCCTAGAGCGTGTCTGTTCCTTTAGTATGGGAGGTCGCGTTGTCTTTGTACCACATGCCAATATGCACCGTGAAACTCCACTGGTACGAATGTCTCCGAGACAGTTCCTGTGCGTTTACCGCAGTTGGTTATTAAAGTGATCCCTCCATACACTATCTCCCTCTGCGTCTCTCTCTGACACACATACTAATGTGCTTTATATTGATTCTCTGCCTGCCAAGCTATCCCTCCCTTCCTAGTCTGTGGGCATCCCGAGGAGTCAGTTAATGGTGCGTTACTAACTCCGGCCCAGTCATCCTTTACATGCTGCTCTCACAAGATCCCCTTCACCCTGAATATCCATCACCGCCTCAGGGGGGCAACAGTATAGTAGCAGCAGGCCTCGCCCATAACATATTTATGAATGTGGCCTGAGGCGGGCTCCCGTTCAGAATGCTGATGTGCTGCTGAGAGTTGAATCTCTCCAAGACGTCACATCTTTATCACTTTTGCCTCCTCTTTCTTCAGCAGCTCCTGTTCAATCCTCAGGCAGGGTGGCCTGTACGCGTAGAGAGAACGTCCAGGAAAGGGGGAAACTCACAGGTTTGATCCCCGCAAACAGCCGGTGTGTTACGTGTCCCTTTGCGCACGACACGGACCCCCTACCTGCCCGCTCACTGTGAGTCGCTCTGCGTGGGAGTGTCGGCTGAATGCGTGCAAAGTGAATGTAAATGTCTCTGTGTGACCAGATCAGGACTCAGGAGCAGCGAGAGTGTCACGGCTGAAAAATGGGAAACACCGTGTCATCCAACATCTCAGTGGGGTGCAGATGAGGTGTAATATGGAAGCCCATTGAGGACATATATTCATACGTTTTATTTATGCTGTTTTCCCGCGATAACGAGTTCATTTGTTTTCTCGAGATATCAAGTTATTTATGTCATTATCTCGAGATAACACATTTTGTTTTCTCGAGATGACAACGTAATTTTCTCATTATTTCTCGAGATATTTTGTCTCGAAAATAAATTAATTTATATTGTTCCTCGAGATTTCCAAATCCGGTGCATCACACTTGCCATAACGCCATGCTGGCTGACTGAAGACGCCCTGAACACTAACAGGTAGATGTAGTTCAACATTTGGGATTTGAATAATATGCCTTCCTTTAGGATGTTGGTTCCAAGCAGAAAATGATGTCATTATCTCAAGAAAACAATGGTAACACTTTACAATAAGGGTACATTAATTAAGGGTTAGTTAATGCTTAATAAGTGCTAACTAACTCTTAATTAACAGTTAACTAATGTGTCTGGTAATCATTTACTAATGGTGTTCATGTTAACTAAGGTATTCATTTATACATCATTTAATAGTCATTTTTATAAACTTAAATAATGTATAAATTAATTAGGTAACATGAACACCATTAGTAAATTACACATTAGTTAACTGTTAATTAAGGGTTAGTTAATGCTTATTAAGCATTAACTAACCCTTATTAAGCATTAACTAACCCTTAACTTAGTGTACCCTTATTGTAAAGTGTTACCAAAACAATTGTTATCCTGAGATCCTCTCAGGAAAATAATGTGCTATCTTGAGATAATGACATAAATAACTCCAGAAAACAAAGAAAATTAACTCGTTATCACATGAACATGCTATAAATAAAATGTATGAATGTGTGTCCTCAATGGGCTTCCATAGTGTAATCAACGGTTTATTTGATATCACACCATCACCCAACCAGAGCAGCTTAAGCTGAACTTTGCCTTTTATGAATGTCACCGCTTTTTCCTGGCGAGAATGACATGACAACACAAATACAGACAACAAAAACATTACTGATATTGACTTTCTGCTTGATTAAGTCGTGTACGGCGGAGCGAGGCGGGAGAGACTGGAGAGCGAGAGAGGATGTAACATAGATCATGTGTTGAATTTGATTGCTCGAGTGTGTAGTGCAAACACACTTTCATTTCAGCAACTTCTTTCCAAAATGAGATAGCCGCCATTTGAAAATGATTGCCACCGTCTCTTATGAAATGATAGCTGGCAGGAAAGTAGCATCTGTCATCTTAAAGGAAAAATCCTCCCTTACTCTTACTGTGTTATATATCATCAATCTGTGATGTTCAGTGCATTCCAGGAGTTATTTTGTAATGGAGGGAATACATTTCCCAGAATGCCTTTGTAACAACCCCCAGAAAACGGGCCTGAATTTGCTGCATTCAGCTGTGGATTTTATGTGTAGCTGGTAGAGTGATAGTGATAGTAGTAAGAGCAAGAGAGTGAGTTTTTCCAGTTGAGAAAAGGTGAGTGTTGCACCACTTGTACTCAAAACTCAACCTGTCTCGTGGCTGCATTGCATTCTGGTCTATCTCCTGCTCCTGTGGGTGGAGAAATTGGTCTCTCTCCTCTTCTACGATGGAAACCTGACGTTTACCGTTGATGTTTTAGATCGCTGAAACATTTTCTGCTGTCAAACTCCATTGTAGCTTCGCTGGAAATATCTCAATGTGACGTCATGCGTCTGCGTTTGGCCAAGTATGCACGGGAATAAGAAAAATACATCATCAAACAACAAAATGGGCCCTTAAATGTAAGGAACATCACATTTTTAACATTCTTTAAGTGTTTCAGGACTTTTACCTTTAAGATCTTTGCTAATGAAATAATGTTGTTTTGTGGATAGTCATCTGTGTGTTCAAAATATTGACTGTTTGAAAATGTTAGAATCAAAAGCTTCCTCAAGGAGCCTTTAATTCTTTTTCCATTAAAAACCGCTGCAGCGAGGTTCGGTCTCCCAGTTTTTTTTCTTTAATTGCAAATGTGTAAGCTCAAGCTCTTCATAAATCAAGGACAAAGTCCCCAACAAAGATTGCTTTTCAAAAGGATGTCACTATTCCCAATGATGAAAGGACTGTAGGTCTGTCTTATTGTTTGGCTCTGACTTAATCAAAGGGTGTGAATTCTCCTTTGATCTGTGCGTGTGGCTTTTCCCTTTGAGATCCACACCAGACGTTTAGCTTAAATAGCAATGGGAGAGTGATGAACAGAATAATGCTTTGTAGAGGGACAAAATCTTTTGATGTTACAAATTGCTTTTTCCCAGTCATGGACATGGTAAACATTTGCTGATGCAAAATTCACTTTGATGGCCCTCTGACAAGTCTGCCTCTCCTTTTACCAGCAAGGCAACAGATCTCAGACTATATCCTCCTATAGGGAAGAATACTTAATTAGAAAATGAGTTTTAATGCAACGCTATAGGCTCACAATACTAATTCTGTCTAACTGTGGAATCACAGAGACAAATGTTTGTGTCTTCAGTTGTTTCTCTTCTGGTAATTGCGCTGTACCTTTAGTTTTTGCAGTAAGGTGGCTGTTCTACAAAGTATATGGCAGAGACCAATATTTAATGGGAAAATAAGCTATAAGACGCTTAATACCAACAATCTTTAAAGAAACACAGAGGCACATTTCTTCTTCTTCTTTCTTTTTGCTTGGGTGTAATTCTGTTGGTTTATCTTTACAAAAAAGACATAATGGTTCCAGTAAATGACGGAGATTGTGGTGATAAAATCTGCTCGACAACAATCATACTGTACATTACCACTTCTGAAGCACTGTGTAATCCATTGCTGCCACTTAGCATTTGACTACGATTATTATTATGATTATCACCTCTATGGGCCCTCCCACTGTTTTACTGACATTACTCCCACCCACTTTTCTTTTTTATGAAGAGCGCTGCAATCAAATATATATTTATATATATATATGTATAAATATGTATATCATGGTATTTATGCCTCTGGTTTTCAACCTTGATGTCAGGACCTGCGAGGAAGAGTTTGGGTCTTTGCAATACTGTAAATGTCTTTTTCTCATATTTTTCTCATATTATATATTATTATATTATATTCAGCCTCCAGGCTTTTCAAGCAAAGTAAAACAGCAAAATAATAATCTTCATTTGGTGTCAGAGTTCATCACTCTGGATGTTGTGAGTAGGCATTGCCAAGTGTCACGGCTCTTGCCGTGACTCTAGTTTTCCTTGTGTTTCTCGTTGTTCCCTGCCCCCTGTGTGTCTCCGCCTCCCTGGTCTGTCTTTCTGTGTTGTCTGTGCATGTCGTGTGTGGCGTGGGCGTGGCTCCCTCTCCTTCCCAGCTTCTGGGTTCCTGAGTTGCCGACACACCTGAACCTCATCACTCATCACCTCCTGTATATCAACCCCGGCGTTCCTACCAGTGGTCGCCAGATTGTTCCACCAACTCCGTGGTAGACACACTCTCGGTCGCTCTACACTTTCATGTTTGGACTAACCTTGTGTACCTAGTTCTGCTCATGTTGATCGTGTCTCTCCTGTGCCCAGGATTTCCTCCATGAGTCTCTCCACCTGCCCGCGCCACATCTGCCAGCCACCCAGCTTTCCTGCCTGTCTGCCAGCTCGCTATATACCAACCCGAGCTCCAGCCAGCCGTTTCGCTCGCCGGCTAACCCGCCAGCTCGTCAGCTCGCCGGCCAGCCCAGCCCCGATCATCTTCCCAACTCCGGCTGCCTGCCTTCATCTCTTCACCTCTAAATCCTACCTTCAATAAACCCCTTTACCTTTTACACCTTGTCCGTGTCTGCATTTGGGTCCAAGAAGACAAACCACTCCTAACACCAAGGGTGGAAGTAACTAATTACATTTACTCACGTTACAGTAATTGATGAGGTTTTTTGAGTACTTGTTCTTTTTTGAGTTTTGATCTTTTTTAAAGTCAGTAATTAGTAGTATATTTTTACTGAAGTATTGCTACATTTTAAATCACATCCATCACAGAGTACAGATTCTGAACACAGTGAACAGTCAGCAAAGAGGAGAAGGGGAATCTGGCTTTATTTTGTTTGTGCACTTTATTTTATAATTTCCAAATTTTCCAGTGAAAATAATCTAGTTTGAACTCTGTCCTCTCTCCTGTTAGAATCACATGGAAAAGATCACAACTAACAATGTTCTCTTTTCTAAAAAGGAACTCAGGAACTTTTACTCTGAGGACATTTTAAATGAGAGACTTTTTACTTTTACTTCAGTACATTTTTACATCAGTACTTTTACTTCTAATTAAGTCAAATATCAGTAAAATAACAGTATTTCTACTTGAATAGGACATTCTAGAATTCCTTCCATCACTGGGCTTTGCTTCGTTTTTATGTGTCACAAGCTGAAAAAATTGAGAATCACTGATTCATGTACAAGTTATAATGTAGAGGATTTGTGCAACTTAGAAGTTTCCACAGAGGGAAAGGATAATTATTTTTAATTGCAAGATGAAAGTTATCTTCCATTAGAGAAACTGGAGAGTGTTTTAGAGTAAATGTAAGGAGAATTTCAGAGTTTTTGATGCTAGCATACCTGGTAGCTTAAACTGTTTTGTTAGTTGTAACAAAAGATATTTGTTTGAAACAACAGTCAGAACAAGTAACACTTCTTGAATTTAAATGCATTTGGTTGCTATGCAGAGCTTGCAGCTTTTTCATTCAGCCCCAGCTCAGCTCCCTCTTCCCTCACCTTCACGCCACCTTTCAGTCTAAAATGGTGGAAAATAACAAAGAAGCAGGAATCTGTGTGGAGCAAGGCGAGCAGATAGAAACAGCATTTTGTTATGAACAGGGAGGAAGACGGAGTTGACAGGAAAACCTTATCTGACTTGGTGTCCGCTGCAATCAGAACCAGCCAGCTGTCTCTCTCTGTCTCTTTGTCACTTCCTACACCTGCCTTTATCCATCAGTGCATCCATCGATCAGCACGGAGAGGCTGGTGAGTGATGCGGCATTATTTACAGCAATCACAACATAATTACAGTTTAGATGGCAAACCTGGGTCAGCAGAGAGAGGGAGAGGTGCGTGTGTTTGGCGAGAGCCCATCCCATAACAGAAAAATCACAGGATTGATCCCTGCAGCGGCCATGTGTCCTGTCCAAGCATCCTGGAGCAAGACACTTACTGAAAACATGATGTCAAACGTCTTGTGGCTGCATCGCATTCTGGTCTCTCTCCTGCTCCTGTGGGTGGAGAAATTGGTCTCTCTCCTCTTCTACGATGGATTTCTCCCTGTGTGATTGTTGAACATTGGTGCAAAATGGCGGCTCTAGAAAGAACCGTTGATGTTTTAGATCGCTGAAACATTTTCTGCTTTCAAAATCCATTGTGGAAATATCTCGACATGTCATCATGTCCTCTACGTTTGGCCAGTTATCCGCAGGAATAAGAAAAATAAACCACTGAACGACAAAATGGACCCAGAAATGCAAGGCATACTGTATCACCAATAGTTGTTGAAGTGTTTTAGTCTTTTTTTCCTTAATTATCCCACCAAAGGCACTGTCAGCAGTGCTCACCACCTCATCTCCCAGAATTAAAATTACACCCAATCAAAGACAAGCCTGTAAAGCTGAAAACAAACATCAGAAGGATGGAGATGACATCTGGAGGATTTCAGGTACTTCAGCAGTCAGCAGCACCTGCAGGAAGACAGGTTTTGTTTACTTCAGTGCCATATGCGCTGAGAGTTGCATGCAGCTCTCAGCATGTGTATTTGCGCAGACATTCTCATGCACACACGGCCATAGTACCCATAGTACCCACATGCATGAACACACACACTTCTATGGCATTTGCAAATGCAAGCGGTGCAGCAATATTTTCATCAACGTGCTAAAATCAACAGGAGATGACAACAAAGACAGATGACCACATGGTGCTATGAGCAGTGATGGATGGCAGGAGAGGCAGACTGAGTTAGAGGCGGAGAGACGCCAGAGATCAAGATGACAAAGCTGCAGCTTTCCCCTCACTGCGTTTGTTTTTCTCCAGATGCTGCAAGACAGCAGACCCCTGCCTTGTGCAGAGAGAGAGAGAGGGGGCCCAAAAACACCTTGATTGCCTTCGTCATTAATTAAACATTAAGCACCTCACCCTAAACGTGAGCGGGGAAGTCTGGGCGAGTTTTGCTGCCTGAAACCCAACAGATGCCAGTGTTTGCGGTGTGCTGGAGTGCCGTGACACAACTCAGGGGAGGAAGTCAACCAGCTGCAGCTGTAAAAACAAAGATAAATCTGAATTCTGTGAAATCTGTTGGTTCAAATGTTTCCCAGTGAACAGGGGACTCTGGGATGTCGGGGCACAGGAACCATGTGTCCACACTGCGGGCAACACACTAATGTGTGAACAGTCAACAAGCTTGTCGGCAGAGAAAACTTTTTGTGGTCATCGGCCAACAGCAGCCAATCAGATTTCTGCGCTTCCTTGTTTCCCTAACGATGTGATTTTCTTTACACAAACAATAAGAAAGAAAAATGAACGAGAAGTTGATTACAGCTATTCAAAGATTCCCAGTTCTATACAACTTTAAAGACTACAGGAATAAGTGTTGACAATAGAAATGTTTTTTGCATTTCTATTGTCAACACTTATTCGTCTTGGCACTCCATGCTGCTGATTGCGTATGTAATCAAAAAATCTTCATATCTAATCAATAAAAGCCTAAAAAAAATATGGAATTTTGAAATAGAGGATTTCTAGGAAACCTGGAGCAAACAGAATGAGGAAGCGAGCGAGCCGTATCCGAGTTGAACCGGGGCTGGAATGGGAACGTCCCGCTTTGCTAGAGCTTGAAGCCTTTTAAGTGTGATTGCTGCACGCGTTGAATCACTTACAAAAGCACAAAGAAAATTGCAAACATTACAAGCAACCAATAGCATGGAGTGCCAGGGTCAAAACAACAGCACCCAGACAATACATGGAACAAATATCCCCGTGTATTTATTCATTTATTTATTTAATAGACAGGGAGCATGCACAACAATGCATTGATTATTTCCATCTGTGGCCAACAAAAAAGTAAAAAGAAAGAGACAAAAGAAAAAAAAGCATTACAAATGTATCAATACATTGCCTTTTTTTCCTACAATATAAAAGGCGCCATTAAAAAGAAGTGCTGGATTGTAAAACTGTCACAGTTCACTTCTTCTGCACTTGCTGTGAAGCTTGCCAAAGTGCTGCACTGTTTATTGTTTATATTGATCGGAAGGGTTTTCCATATGTGAAAACGCTTTAACTGAAAAGGCCATCTGACCAATTTTGTCCCCCTTGTATTGAATGAAATAGTCTCCTCTAATGAATACTTGTTGCCCTTGTATTGTGCCTAAAGACAGGCATCAGCAAGGCATCAAAAGCTTTAAACAAGTTGTTTTTCTAACAATATTGCATTGATGGTAAGTTTTTTTTTACCCCAAACTTTTAATGTTTGCTTATAAAGCTGCTGAAGTGGTTTCATTATCGTATAGCTAGTTTGTGACCAGGATGTGACACAATAAAAAAGGTCAGATAGGATCATCAAATGCATATACATTTTTGCTGCATCAAATCGGAGTCAATAATGACTCCCAACTACTTAAAATGTGACACAGCCTCAAGCCTCTGTCCACTGACAGTTACCGCTGGTTAATAATTATCATTGCCTCTGATGGAAAAGAGCATACAGCTTTTAATGTATTCAGTGTCGGGGCAATTTTATCCATTGCAGCAGTGAGTTTGCATGCAGCTTGCCAGTTTGTCTTAGCATGGATGTAGATGACTGTATCATCTGCATACATTTGCATATTAATTTCTGGGCACAGGGAAGGCAAATCATTCATGTAGATACTGAACAAAAGAGGGCCCAAAATAAATCCTTGGGGGATTCCAGGTGAACAGCTAGAGAATGTTGACAATGTGTTATTGATTTTGGTACAGTGCTTCCTTTGAGTTAAGTATTATATCCATTTGACTGCATCAATTGAATTTGTGCACCGAAAATTTCGACAGCAATACTGATGATTCACTGTATCACATGCTTTCTTCAAGTCTAAGATAACGACTCCTATGACTCGCCCCTCATCCAGGTTTGATCTTATTTCCACAATAAAAGGGCGGTTTGCCTTTTCACTTGAATGCTGTGCTCTGAAGCTAAATTGCATTGGGTGAAGTGGGAAATGATTTGTGTTTAGGTGGGATGCTAGTTGGATAGCTTCCACTTCAGTTTCCCTAAAATTCATATGATGAGATGTGCTACGTAATAAAAGCCAGGTGGAAATAGTTTTTTTTTCTTTCATATTTTATCTACAACATGGAGTTGTTTCTCTGTATCTGGTTATTGATATTCTTTACCCACATCTTATATAAAATCTCAGACGTGACCAATTTAATTTGGTCAGCTGTTCCACTTCCTGACTATAAACATTTGTGTTTTAAATCACTCTCACTAACAACAGTGACATCATTTGAATGCTGTGGTAGAAGGCAGACTACCTCGCTATTTGTCATCATTAGTTGTTCCCAGGTAAACCTATACAAAGGCTCTTAAATTTCTCCAAGCAATAACTTTAAGAAACCTTGACTTCTCTCTCTCTCTTGTTCCTTTCATTTCTTATCTCCTTTTCTCCTCCTCCACAGTAAATGTCAGTCTAACCAACCCCTGCCTCACCTCTCTCCGGGCCTGAGGGCTGGCTGGGAAACCGGGGAGCTTGGGATTGGATTTATGGGACCAGAGCCTGTGGGCAGGACCTTGATGGTTGGAAGTGTGTGGAACCACAGGTTTTATTTCACGGCCGGTGGGCCGGGTGCTGAGGGTAAAGGGCTGCAAGGGAGATCGCTAGTGGAAACACTCTGAGACTGAAGATTTAGGCTGTGTTCACACTGCAGGCCTTCATGCTCAGTTCAAAATTGCTGCTTGTATCTGATTTTTTCTGATGACTGTTCATATGTATTCTTGGATGAAACCCAAATCTGACACCAATAGGAACTGACAGCGATGTGGAAAAGACATACGTGTGCAGAGTAACAGTGACAAAAGAAGTCACATCTGTCTTTGTACCTACACTTCTCCAAGTTGTTTTGAACACATTTTGGTTATGGTATGTTCCTTTTGAATATACTTAATGACAACTTCTGATTTTGAGCATTCAAATGCTAATCGAATGTAGGTTACATGCCTGGGAATTCTGCACCACATATCCATGGAAAAAATTCAACTCCATGCTTTTTGCTTTTCACGCTGATTAGAAAACTTCAGATCTGAATCTGAATTAGGAAACTATCAGCTCCAGCTCCCAGCTGAAGACCGAAAGTGTTGAATTTAAAGCTAGGCATAAATGACATTACGTTTGGCCCCATTTAGCTGTCCCAGACAAGGTTTTGAGATCTTAAACAAAATGCCCATGTCAGAGCGGACAAGCGTTGCCAAAGCTCATTAAGTTGGAGCCGGTCTGAACCGGTCTTTGACCCGTCTCAGACACCCAGAGACTTCCATACATGTTTGATGTCTTCACAAAATCTGCAAGCAGCAGTATGAGCATAGCTGTTTTGACTGGACTTCATCATTTGGGCTTTATAATTTACCTCCAACTCTCTCTGAAGAACAGACAAACAACGCTTCCCAACCATTCTCTCCTCCAACTTCGGTGTCTAGTCCTTTTCTTTTTTTTTCCTTTTTCAGCACAAATAAGTGCACACGCAATAAGCGCTGCGAGCTGCTCTTCTTTCTCAATTTTGCACAACTGGAGGTCTGGAGAGTGAAAGCCAGCAAGGAGGGACAAGGTCAAGACAGACTAAGAACCTGATAATAGGAGGCTGATGTCTGAGACCCGAGGGCCGGGGAGACCGGCTCCTGATTTGGGATGCAGGTCAGACCCAGCCTATCAACGTGCGCATGATAGAAAGCTTTTGTCTCACGGGGGTTGGGGTAAGAGGGCTGGTGGTCCTAATTGGCGGTGAGCTACAGAGCAGAATGCCAGGACTTGTAATAAAACATGTCAGATTCAATCACCTCAGCTGCACCACAACTGGAGGACACTTTGTTTTACTTGGCTGCCTTTGATTGATTCCCCACCACACACACACACACGCACACACACACATAATCCCACTACCCTCCACCCCCGAATGCTTGCTCATCCCATGAATTCACCAATGCTGAAATGGGGAAAACCACATCACTAACCTCTCTGTATGTGTCACTGAAGGCAGGGAAAGGAGCAGAGGAGGGGGAGGCCACCGGCTGCAGTGAAGCGTACTGTTTGAAACTTTGATTCATGGAGAGAACATCAAACTGTCCTCCTTGCAGTGGGACTGATCTGCACCGGTCTTGTCGCACCAGCAGCATGTCAGCGACAGAGTCAGACCTCCGTTTGTGTCCACGCTGGTTCTGCTTTAGTTGCGTTTTAACCGCCACATTCAAAACATGAAATCAAGCACATAGCTTAGAAATACACACACATTTTTCTCCAGCGTGCAACAACAACAACGGTGCGAAGTCTACCATTCATAAAAGTGATTATTTCTTTTATTTAGGGAATTGCTATTTCAGTGATCTTTTACACTTAGCTCTGTATAGGAAAATTAGATTTCAAATGCTACCAATATCAAAGTCAGTCAAAGAAGTTAAAAACAAGTATTGGCACATTTTGGAAACAGACCCTGAAATCGGCAGGGCATTTCAAGTGCCACCAAGATTTTTCTATAAAAGGCAGTCTAATCTGCGTAACTACCTGGTGAGATCTGATTTACCAAAGAGGTCTTCTCACTTCTTGTCTAGTATCCCAAGTGGGAACTTTCCCTGTTTTAATTGCGTTCAATGTCATGGTCTGATTAGAGGTAATCACTTTCCCCATCCTAAGACTGGAACTGTTGTAAATGTTAGAGGCAGAATAACATGCAATACTAAATTTGTTGTATACCTATTAAAATGCCCATGTAACCTATATTATGTTGGAAAAACAAAGCATGATTTAAAAACAAGGATTTGTGAACATAAGTGTTCAATCCGCAATCATGATGTAAAATCATCGGTTGCTAGGCATTTCAACAGCCACCACCACACAACAGGAGATCTCAGATACATGGGCATTGAGACTGTTAAAACTCCACCTAGAGGTGGGGATCGGGAAAGAATCCTTCTTCAAAAGGAAAGTTTTTGGATAAATTTTCTTGATACACTGGAGCCAAGGGGACTCAATGAAGAGTTGTCTTTATCTTGTTTTTTGTGAGGTTTTTTGTGATATTTTTCTATTATGTTAAAACATGGAGGTATGCCTAACCTAGATAATGTTTAGGCTATGCATGGATGAAGAAAACGAATTAATTAGGCTATTTTGCAATGTATAGGACTACATAAATATTTGCTTATTGTTGGAATAGCCTAGAGGTTGTTTCATGTCCTCTGAGTGCTGTTAGGATTACGCCTTATGTCCTCTGAGTGTTGTTGTTAGTACATCTAAAAATGATATAACTAATTTGTGTTTTTTTTGGAAGCTGCTGTGTCAGCCTGATTACTAATAAGAATCACCTGCGAGTGACCGATTCAGTTTGTTTGCCTAAAAAGCGCACTGAAGAAGGGCGTTTTGCCCAAAACGTCTGTGCGGCAATAAATATAAATTAATTAATTGGAGTGCTCTCCTGGAGTATTTCGTTACATATTTTTTGAGGATTCAGCACCCACATAAATAACTGAGGGTTGAGCGCGTTTTTTGGTATATTGTTTTGAATGCTACCAATATAACAGGAATGTAATAAAAAAGTTAAAATATACAAAAATATAAATAGGAATGTTCACTATCAGTCTATGATGAACCACAAGGAATATGGAAAAGAAACTTCATTTTTCAGAGGGCGACCTTGCAGACATGGGATCATTCTCAGCTGTTGTCTGGTTAATAAAGAAAATACACCAAAATACTGGTATTTAAATGGTTTAAAGGATTCTGCAATGGGTGTTAAATGGTGTGTGTGTATGCGCGAAGGTTGAAAAAAAATAGACTTGATGTGTAAAAAGATGCAGCAGGTTGGAGTGAGGCGTGTGATGGAGCCGAGCAACATGATCTCATAACATTTTGTGAAATGAGCACCACCATGAATTTAATTCTGTGATAATAACATGAATTGGACATGACATTTTCATCTAAAGGTTGGTTAACGGTTAAGTTTAGGCAACTAAAACAACTTGGTTAAGGTTAGAGAAAGGCTTTGGTCATGGTTAAATAAGAAAAACTTTACTAAAAATGAAAACTCACAGTAGAAATCTCGTTTGTACAAGCTGGGGATTGAACCCGGGTCGTTGCATACGCCCATCCACCACCCCGACTGCAACACCCTTACTTTCCACCATGCTATTTTTGATGTTTATAGTCCTCCAAACATAATTCTGGAGCACGTATTTGCATTTTAAGACTTTGTTCTTATTTCACGAAATTTCAGGAGATCAGGCTGTACATGAAAAGAGTAAACCCAAACGTGGCATGAGAAAATACCATCATTTGAATCCACAGTTGATTTGAGTGCACAGTAATACATCAGTGTGAGCTATGGGCTGTTGCTGTGTGAGACGTTGCATTCAGCCTGCAGAGTCTGAATGCAACCCTGCAGGTTTCCAAATGAGACGTTTCTCCTGACCTTCAAAAGCCTCCTGATGCCCTTCACCTGTCCACACTGCTGTTCACCGCCGCACATCTCCGAACAGACGCGCTCAACTCCAAAAACTGACTCTGACATATACAAAATTACAGCCTGCGGACACAGAGAAAAACATCAAAAAGTAGGGATTCAGATCTTAAACACACACACACACACACACACACACATCCACTGCTGCATTTGATGTGCTCTGTGTGTAATCCTCCTTGTGAGATATAGGAAGGAGCTGCTTTGCCGTGGGGAAAGCCATCATGTAGAACAGCAGCTTCAGGCTCCGGCTGATCAAATTATTACCTGCCTGATCTGACCTGCCTGCTGCTTTGTAGTTTACCAGCAACCGGAGGTAAACAAATCCCTGGAAAACAGCTTCTGCACCTACAGCGCTCTCACAAGAGTCTCGCTCAAGTCCTTTGAAATGATTTTGTGATGAATGTATTTTTGTGATGAGAAAAAAAAAAAAACCTCCTCTGAGTCACGAACAGGGTGAGAAATCAACAGCAGCCACCAGACAAATAACAGAAAATGTTGTCTAGTGGATGGAAAGTTTGTCTATTCTACTAAACCATTTTAGCAGTTAACCAGCCATCAAGTGAAGTACTTATTTCAATTAACTGGAGAGAATTGTAGGAATTGGGAGTTGTTTTTTTTGTTCTACCAAAATAATTACAGCCATGATTCTCCACAACTGTTGCAGCCTTCAGTGCTTTCCAACAAACACAAACCTCGTTCTGACAAATGCGCCGTCCTCGGCCCACTCTTGGAAACTCTTTTACGCGGTTTTAATCAATTTGAAGATGTTCAATGCATTCCAGCTGTTATTTTGTGATGAAGTGTTGTAATTTACTTCTTTGATGAACCCACTTTCCCTCAACCTGCTTTGTCTACTTCTATTTCAGCTAGTGATTTCCTATAGTTCCCAGAATGCCTTTCGACAACCCCCCAGAGAACGGGTGTGACCTTGTAGCATTGAGCTGTGGAGAGAGCGACAGCAGAGCCGGAGTTTTTCCAGTCGAGAAAACATAAGAGTATGATTGTTGAACGTCTCTTGGTGCAAAATGGCGGCTTTGGAAAGAAACCCTCGCTCTTTGATTCTGAGGGACTGAAGACCGAACTGAAACATTTCCTGCTATCAAACTCCATTGTAGCTGCTGGAAATATCTCGACATGACGTCATGTTTGGTCAGGTATCCTCAGGAATAAGAAAAATACTCCACCGAGCAACAAAATGGACCCAGCAATGCAAGGAACATCGCCAATAGCTGTTGTTTTTAACAGTGTTAAAGTGTTTTAGGGTGGATTTTTCTAACATCCATCTAAAAATGTCACCATTATGATGCTTTCTGCCATCTAAAAACTGCTTGATATCCGTGTCTCATAACACTTGTAACTTATACTTACTGTAGTCTCTTCCAAACTACAAAAGTGTTGACTTCTGCCGCCCGCCATCTTGGTCCAGCCCAGTACAGACAGACAATACAGGTGTGTATACGACCTAACTGGTGTCTATCAACGCAAAAAAAAATCCACTATGTTACTGCAAATATGCTTACTTCAACCAAGAACATAATCATATTTATATAACCAGAGTATGGTGTTTATATGGGCCCTACATTGCTGTCTTAATTGCTTTATAATCACATTTTTGATGTGCATATAAACCACCACTGACGCTGAACTTTTGGATTTACCAGACATTAAAGTCAGCGGACAAAAAAGTTTACTTTCCCGCTCCGGTCACTACACCTCATAGTTTGAGTTGTATTCATCGAAAAGTCGTGATTTAAAGCATCTGTTCAAGGCTCTGTGAACAGCACGCCGAGGTAAACAGGTGTTGAATGTGAAATTGTTTTTCTCCCCTCCAGCAGCGCCGTTGATTACACACCGAGGTGAGCGGTTAGCCTAGCCGCCGACACGACTCATCTAATAGCATACTGTATGCTTTCACGCTCCCATTTGGATGATTGATTCTGGGCATCTCATCCAGCTCAGCTATGCATTAGTGATGAATGGCGGTGTGATTTTAATGTGATTTCTCTTGTGGAAGCACTTGGCAATCAGCTAAATCTGTACACAACACAACAACACCTGCATTCTAGTTGTTTTTCCATCAGGGGAAAGAAAGCTGAGGACTAAATAACAATGACTCTCAAAACACAATTACCGAAGGACACGTACTAGGAAATGTCACTTAAGATTATGAATGCAATGTGAACATGATTTCACACAGAAAGTCGTAGTGCAATACTGAAAATATTGTCTGAAGCTTATTATAATGCCGTATACAGTATATTATGCAAAATGAAACAATTTGATGTGAAATGTCATACTTACCGTGTCGTGTCAATACAGCGCGTCACATGAAATATCTCTAATAAAGCGTCTATTCGCGCGAGGTGTCGATGGGGAAAGTGGCTATATGCTTTGAAGAGATTTTGTTGTCATAGAAATGTCGGGCAGGATGAGCCACAACCCCCGAGGGGAGACTGACATAAATCCTCGGTCACAGTGCACAGTTTTCTGATTTGTAGTTAAACCGCAGTGGAAGACATCTTGTTACATGGAGTGTCAACATTATTATTTCTATCAAAACAAGCCATCGCTTCAAGTGCAAATGACAAAAGAGTGTGTCCTGTGTTTTTCCCGATTGCCACCCGTCCGTGTCCGCCCCCGCACAGGCGGAGGGGGCCGAGTCGAGGAGCGGCAAGTCTGCCAAAGGTTGAGTGTCTGGGAGTACGATACGATACGATACGAAATACTTTATTAATCGCCCAGGGGGGGAAACTGAGTGCCACCATACATACAGGACAGACAACAGGTAGGACAGTAGGAAAAGGCATGTATCTCAAGACAGTACAAAATAAGGGGAGAGCACAACACCATAATACATAGTGTAAACATCAGTGTGACTGTACTAGTATATGTTAGTGGTTATATAAGACATCAACATCAACATATTCATGGACACCAACATTACCACACCATCCTAGTCATCAACATCAACATCAGATCGTCATCAACAACAGTCAGTCCCTCCAGGAACTTGCGATTTTGCGATCGCAATAATTAACGCAAATTCAAGAATTCAAGATTCAAGAGCTTTGCAGTTTTGCAAAAATTGCCGCAACTTTTCCGCATGAAACGGCCAAATCAACAGACCGCTTATGATTTGGAGCAATTGTCGCATTCGGTGTCGTGGTAACTTACGTCATCGCAGCGCGCATTCAGGTGGAAGATGAACAAAACTCACCTGCCAACAAAAATTACTGCCACAGACCATGCAAAACAAAACAAAAGCAGCAAGAATCGAGGTGAGCGCAAAATTCAAGCTCTTGGAAGAGTTAATAGCTTAAACGGAGAGTGGGAGAGAATAGGGGGAGGCTGTGTGTGTGTGTGTGTGTGTGTGTGTGTGTGCGTGTGTGTGTGTGAGTGAGTGAGAGAGAGAGAGACAAAACTTTTTTTTTTCTTTGCTTGCAATTTTTCCCCAATTCCCGCAATTTTACCGCAAAAAGAGCACATAAAACCTCGCAAATTGTATCGCAATTTTTGAGAAAAGCCGCAGCAAAATCGAGCATTTTTGGCCGCAATAATCACAAAAAAACTCTTAACTTCCTGACGCAACTTCCTGAACTTCCTGACTTCCTGAATCTTCCTGAATCTCCTGAATCTCTCTGAAGAGCACCTGCGGGTGCTCTTCAGAGAGATTCAGGAAGTCCTTTGTACATAACAAACCTGTCGCTAAAAGAGCTCTTCAGTTTGCTAAAAACATTGTACATTGGATGATCCTCATTTTGCACAACACTCTTGAGTTTCCTGCCCATTCTTTGCTCCGTGACCACTTCTAGCGAGTCAGGGGTCAAGCCAATAATGGATCCTGCCTTCCTGATCAGTTTATTGATCTTGCTTCTGTCCCCTGAGCTTGAGCCGCACCCCCCAGCAAACAACAGCATAAAACAGAACACTTGCTAAAATGCTTTGATAAAACACGTGACCTGCTGACATCAAAAGACCGGAGCTTCCTGAGGAAAACCAGCCTGGACTACTGGGCTCTTTTTAAAGATGGCACTGGTATTCTCTTTCCAGTCCAGCGTGGAAACGGACTTCCTGCCTCGCCCGTGATATTCCATTCTGTTTAGTGTGTTGAATCAGAATCAGAGATGAGCAGATTTAGAGTTTCAATTCAAAACTATCTCACTCACTCATACAATATATATATTTTTTTTGAGATGTGCAGCACCTCATGGATCCAGAAAGCAACACACTCACTCGTTCATTCATTCACTCACTCACAGTTAGCCTATCTGCCCCTAGTGGGTGTCCTTTGTTTTGTCTTCGTCTCCATTTTTTGGTTTTGCCGCCCTCACACCTCTCATGTGTCGCCACATGGGGATAACATTAAGTTTCAGCTGACGTGCGTTCGTGTTCTGGTGGGAAAATCAGAAAACCGGGACTTCCAAGTCGGCTGCTAAACAGCGGTGCATTCATGTGCTGATTTGTCTGTAAATCAAACCCGGAAGACAAACAATAAACAAACAAACACAGATGTCATGCAGCTTAACAAGCTAATTTGACAAACTTCATTCAAACAAATGTTAGGTTAGTCTGGCTGACGACAAACTTGCAATAAAGCAGCATCTGTGCTTTCTTACTGTTGACTGACACAAAACTTTATTTTTCGCCTTGTTGAGAAGGTTAAAGGTCACCGTTCCGTCATAACTCAGTTTCCGATTTCCGATTTCCAAGCAGGAAATTCGTTCTTCCGATATATCCGATAGCACCTGAACGCATCATATTTAACCATCCAGACAGTGGAGGAACAGAACTTGTTACTACCTTGTGCAGAGCAGCGTAACAGGCAGCCAACCAGCCACTTTGATACATCGGTTTGCTTTGATTTGATTGGCTCACGGTCAAAGAGAGAGTATGGTGGTTTGTTAACAGGGGGGAAAGACCAAAGCCTTTATATAAACAAGCAAATGTTAGTCTCAAAAAGTTACCAGCCCTTATTGTTTTATCCACCAACAAAAGACAAATTTTACCGGCATTTGGCGCTTGGCGGGTGGTGATTTTGGACTCTGGCTGCACAGCTTCAGAGGGACAATTGGTCATTAACTCAGCCAACAATACTGTTGGAAGAGCCACCTCCCTCTGCCTCTGCCATCCATTATAACATAATGAAACCAATGTTGCACATTTAGGTTCATTTTCATTCCCAGTGTTGGAACAACAGACAGCCTGCTGAGCCGTCTCTCTCCCTCTCTCTGCATGTCTCTCTGCAAATTAATTAATCTTCTGCATGAAGTGCATTCACACAGATGTTGACAACAATATTGAAAGACAATGAAGAGGATAAAAAGTAATAACCCCTCTAAAGCCCTATTCACACGGGGATAGCATTATGTGGGGACCTCATGTAATTAATGAACCGCTGCGTTTCAGGAGACGCATTCGCACGGGATAATGAAATCCCCTGAACTCACCACAGGCCTGGATACAGTTGTATAAGGACAAGATTTTACAATCTGTCACTTCTTGATGTGGCACAAACAAAAATCCTTCCTCTATACCACTGCCTCCATTTTTCATGACAGGAGGAACAGGAGCAATTTTGTCTGAAATTACCGATAATTTGATTCACATGAGAATAGTGCAGGAGATTTAGGTTTACATATCATCACCGCAAATGCACCATGGTACCGTCCAGAGTCAAAATTCACATGCTGCTGTACTGTTAATGTTTCCTAACATAATGTACTGTTGTTTTTCTTTTTTAACTTTATTGTAATTGTTATGTTGTTGACCTGCCTGGGGACTACAGATGTAAATTAGCCTCTTGGCTAACTCTGACACATTTACATTGAAGTGTGAACTAAAATGTTGATTGATGTGTACTGTCCCTGCCAAATAAATCTTAAAATAAGTAAATAAATAAATAAATAAATACATAAGAGAAGGAATGCGGATCCTCCAGGAGCGGTGAAAGAAGCGTCCTGCATTGGACACTCAACAGTAGCCGACAGCGCTTTAAAAGGTAAACACATTTTTGTCAGCTCTGAATATTTCTTATACTTTTCATACAAAGAGAAGAAAATAGCAAATGAGCCTTGGTAAGATTGCAAAGGCCAGCTGAACAAAGGGCTATTCTTCATTTCATCAAGGATGTTTTCCTTGGATCCTTATATCCCACTTTAAGAGCATGTGTTAAGAAATATGATGTTTGATATGCCTTTCTAAAAAGACAATAAACTATAATAAAGCCTATAAACTGCTGTATAGTTTGGGAGCTGCAGCAGAGACTTGGTGTAGGAGGAGACAATTTCTACTGGTTGCCAACAGAAGTCATAGATTACTTAATATCCCTTTAAATTAGAACAAAAGAGCATTTCAGAGCAGTTCATTTTAACTGTTTCGAGTCAATTCCAGTCAGTTCAAATTCTCCAGCCTCCATTCAGTAGGTTTTTGCATTAGAAGTTGGTGCTGTCTACCAATCAGGGTCCAGATCTGTGACTTTTCTGCATCTGCAAATTATTTTGTTAAATTCATTCAGCAAATATATAAATTCTGTTGTCCAAAACTGTACTTGGCTGTCTGAACATAAACATGAGATCCACGTTGCACTTTAACACCACAAGCTGTCGTCTCTCTCCACATAATGAATCAGGGATTGTAGCCGACCGCACCGCTCTGCTCCGGCTGTGATGAAATGATTAGCATTATGCTGATGCTGTAATACCTGGGCTTGTAAAATATGACCAGAAAACACAGAGAGATGGAGTTCGCTGATCCTTAAATGACAAAGACAGGGAGCGGGGACAGTATTAACGTTATGAGCCGGATTTATTGCTGGCAATTAATGTGACTTTTCGAACAATCTTTGTCAAGATCAGACAAGGGCTTAATCTATTATCTCAGGGCCTGTTGGGAATATATCAGCATAGCCATTTATTATCAAGATACATTAGAGCTAGCTGCATCTGACATTACATCTGGAAGTCACCAAAGATGTCACTAACGCGGACTAATTTGAATAAGTTGATAAAGAAGCAAGAAAAAAAAAGTACCAGAAAGGATGTGACATTAACAGTCACTTAGGGTCAGGTGGGACTCACAGCAAAGTGACTCTGACAGTTCATTGTGACCCAGTTCAGAAATGTACATCAAGTCCCATCCACTAGAGGTGCATGCAAATTAGAATCTGACTCTAATTCTTAAAGCGGGAGTCGTATTTTCATTGGCTACACAGAATGTCAATCACCAGTTTTTTTTTGGTTTTTCGTCATTTTTGTTTTGTGCCACTGTATTAAGCAATCCAGTTGAGTTTGTTATTAAAATGCAGATGTCAGTTTGAGACTCTGTCCTGCCTCAGGTTTGTGCTAACATCATAATACAGATGAAGCCTTTACAGAAGCTGTTTACAGGAGTTAGATGTGTTAGCATGTCTGCTAACAGGCTACGGAAAAGGCTTCTTTGCTCGATTCTGATTGGCAGAGGTGTGACCAAGTCAGGTCCAAGTCAAGTCCATGTCATTAATGTCAAGTCTCAAGTCTAAATGCACACCATGAACACCGAGTCAAGTCAGAACAGATCAAGAGTCCAGTATCAATTTAATATCTTAAAGAAAACTAAATATCTAGGACTTTTCAATGCAATATGGTTTTAATAGGATAAAAACTTGGTAAGAGCATCATGAGTTTGATTTCTATAATCAGTTTCAACTTCAATAAATTCAATCGTTCCATACAAATTCAGAAAACAGAATTTAAATTCGAACAAATCTCATCACCTTCAATCTAAGTCATTTACACAAACACAAGATCTCAAGTCAAGACTTTAGAAACCTTTTCAAGTCATCAAAGTACAAGTCAGAGTCAAGTCCCAAGTCACCAGAACCCAAGTCAAGTCTCAAGTACTCTCTTAATGCATCAAAAGTCAATTCTCAAGCAATTAAAACTGTGACTCAAGTCCAAGTCATGTGACTCGAGTCCCCATCTCTGCTGATTGGTCATCCGTTTCCTTTGCTAATTCTCCGCCCCTTCTGTGTGAAACAGGTAGGGAGATTGAACAGGGTTTCTTGCGTATGAAAGCCTGGTAGAGGTTGTAGTTGTTGTCAGTCTCATTCCCGCCCAGATTTCCCCTGCGTCTATCCTGTGACTAATCTCCACAAGTACTGCAACCGCTCTGTGTCTCTCTCAAGCATCACAGATAAAGCAGAACAAGCATTTTGTAACACACAACTAGAGTCTTTCATACTGACTCTTGCCAGGTCATTTTTTTTGCACCTTCTGGAGGCTGGAAAGGAATTAAAATTTGAATTTGAATTAGCTGGTTGAGAGACATTAGATTGGATTATTATATTGTTTCACAGTATACCAATTAAAATGAAATATTTTTTGCAGTACTTACACAGGATAGATGCAGGATAAATGCATGAAGCAGGAATTCAACAACCACTTCCACAGATGACTAACAACAGTCATTACATGTTTCCCCCTGTTATTTCCACATTTTCTTCTCTCCCAGTTACCCATCCAGATAATAACCGCCGCGGGCAAAATCATCAACAATGTCTCTTAACACCGCTGAGCAAAACACATCACTGCAATTTACTGCAGTTTTTCCCTACTTTAATTCTAAATTTGCATTAATGTCATTTATGTGTTGAGTGACACTGATGACTGTTGGGCGCTTGAAAACCTGTTAAAAACACATTCGGTCCTAAAAAAAAAAAATGCATGGGTGTTAATGAGAAAATAAGCTCTTTCACATGGTTTTCATCTGACGGCGGCGTTTACGGATCACGGCCTTTTAGAGTCTCTGCGGAAAAGATAAGACGAGACGTTGAGTCAGACCCTCGGAGAGCAGGACCGGAGCCTCTACAGCCTGCAATCACCCAGAACAATAACAAGCAAATGTAAATCATATGCAGAAGTAAACATATGACAAGCAAGATAACCGCGAAGGAGACAATGAAGGGAGCAGGGAGCGAGAGGAAGGAGGGCTCATTGGAAATGTCATTACGGTGCAGGCGATGGTTCAGCTCCCCTGCTCGCTTAAGTGCCGCATCTAGATAACAAATTGACATTCGAAGCCCGCGCCGCTGAGCAGACTGGCTGTTTACACAGTTTGCTTATGCGTGGCTAATGTAATAACTCAGCACAGCCCGTACACAGCCTGAATCAGCGCCATCATTCCTCACTTGTAGGGAATTTGCTGAGATTAAAGCCCTTTGCGATGATTAATGGGCACTGTTTTAAGTTTTACTGCGTCAACAACTTGTCAGACAGCAGCTAATTTTCTTGCTTTTTCATCTAAATTACCAGCCGAGCGCGCCATCTGTGTCTTATTGGACTCGATGAAAGCGTTCTATCTTTCCGAATGCAATCTGTGAGCGATGAAAGAAAATTAAAATCAACACGTGGTCGCGGTAAAGGCCGGGACACAAGCAGTTGTTTTCACAGCGCTCTTGTTTATGAAGGCAGAGAAATTGATTGGATTTGTCTCGCAGAAACAAAACGGCCCGGGGACACATTGCTTTGTAACATCAGTCAGTGATATACATGCAGATATGCCTTCATCTGATGAACTCAATGACACAAACCAAGCTGCAGTCGAGCTAAAGTGCATTTCAGAGTGTATCCATATTTTAAAATGGTATAGACAGCTTGGAGAACAATCGTGTTTTTTTTATGTTGTGGTGACATTTTTTGTGAACCTTTTATGAGTTGGGTTTGGTGTTGCCGAGGCACGATTGGCTGTCAATCGGCCAATCAGAGCCCATTTTCCAGCTACAAGTTGTTTTCAGCTCATTGTAAGTGTGTTGCGGTGAGAAACAATAATTAGTTCATGTTCTTACTCAAATTTGCGGTAAATTAAAGCGGAATCTACAGTGTCACTCTGGAATCACGTATCTTACTGCCATAACTTGTGTTTGCCTTAGAGCTCTGTTGTATTATTACTCCCTATATTTAAGTGAGCCATTTATATTTGTTTGAACCTAAATATAATTGGTGCAATAGGCGGCATCGGCCTTCAGCTGCGACCACCAGAGACAGAACAGACTCAGACAGAGTTTTAGACTGAGAAACTCACTTTCTAAGGAGCGGTAATGGATCTGAAATCTATCTAGTCTGCAGTTTATGTTGTGTATGTGTGTGTGTGTGTGTGTGTGTGTGTGTTGAATTGGGAATGAGATGAGAGACCGGTGTGTATGCTGTACACTGTATTCGGTCAAAAGTCTGTTGTCGAAGTGACTCGCATTTCAAGAAGTCTCGCCTCTCTGCGCGGTTCTGTAGAGTTTTTTAATGTAATATGACGTACTTCTTCTTCATCTTCATTATGACTGAAACGAGACTCTTGGTAACAAGCATCTGTTTGTGTGGATAACAGGTGGAACGAGTGTTAACAGCCGGTAATGACTGCTTCATTAGCCGTATGAGTCGACTCAACTCATAAGAACTGGAGAGACGCAACATCAGGGAGAGCCAGAGGAGGAGTGAAGTGCTGCGAGTTTTTAACAACAAGCTTTCATGTTGCAGCGCATACAGTTGTAGCCTTTACACTCGCTGCACTTTGGCATTTCGGTTGTACTGTATAAGGTTCAGGAAGGACTTGGTCTGCAGGACTAATGTCATATAAACATTTGAAGGGCGACGCCTACAATGGCTTCCAATTTTAAAGGAAAAATCCACCTGAAAACACTTTAACACTGTTACAAACAGATATTGGTGATGAATCTTTTTGTTTTATTTTTAAACCTTTGGCGGAGCGGAATTCTGTGTGTGGACCTATTTTAAGACATGAGATATTTTTATTATTCGAGATATTTTCAGCGCAGCTACAATGGAGTTTGATATCAGAAAACGTTTCAGGATGTAAAACATCAGCGGTAAACGTCAGGTTTTGGTGTCAGTCCCTCAGAATCAAAGAGCGAGGGCTTCTTTCTAGAGCCGCCATTTTGCACCGAGAGACGTTCAACAATCATACAGGGAGAAATCCATCGTAGAAGAGGAGAGAGACCAGTTTCTCCACCCACAGGAGCAGGAGAGAGACCAGAATGCAATGCAGCATCAACACAATGTTGAGTTTTGAGTAAGCGGGACGGCCCCGATCATAGCCACACCCCGATGTTTACAAACTAGTTGGCTAACTGGCTATATTTATATGCCAACATGCCCACCTTTGATTGAAAGCAACAAGTTCACGTCCTTTCTGTGGGGGTTGTTGAAAGGAATTCTGGGAAACAGGAAATCACTAACTGAAGTAAAAGTAGACGAGGCAGGTTGAGGGAAAGTGGGTTCACCAAAAAAGTAAATTACAACCCTTCATCACAAAATAACTCCAGGAATTCGCTAAACATCAGAGAATTGATGATATCTAACAGCGTAAGAGGATCTAAGTGTAGATTTTTCCTTTAAATGCGTCCTTTACACTCATATTTGCGGCATCAATTCAGCTCCCAAAGCACTGCCAGCACAAAGTGTCTCGGCTGCTTCAGGGAAAACTTCACCTCGCTACATCAATCGCATAGAAAGCCCCATTTTTAGCCCCTGCTCTCCTGAAGTCGGAGTCGCGCTCCACTGCGATCGGCGCTCGCATCTCTGCCGGCTTCGGTTCTGCTCTTCAACTTCCTCCCCCACATGAACTTTCTGTCTGTTTGCCTCGCTGTCAGCAGGCGTCGTCACCGGCATCCGGCATCCTCTGCATCCGCAGTGATGGAGGATGGAGGCCTTTATCCTCCCACACAGATTATTGGAGGGTTAGAGAAAGACAGAGACAGGGACCAATTAGCATCTGTGAGGCAGCCTTAAACCCCAGAGAGGTGCGGGTCGTCCCAGGGTTTTCATTATGCAGGAGCGATCTTGTTATTTTCCATAGAGCTTGCTGTTTTAACTCACTTCAGAGAACTCAAAACTTTTTCCAAAGCAGTTCTTCCATATTTTTCATGTGCTGAAAAACTGCAGCTGCCAATCAAAGCAAAATGGGAAAATGCCATTACAGAAAAATCATGACTCCATTGTGTGAAGGTTACTGTTTATTATTCCATTCATATGAAGGTTGCTTTTTCCACATTAAGCAGCACAATGAAGCCATACACTACCTCAGATATACATGCTTTCTTATACTGTCATAGTGACACATCCCATGGTCCGTCTCACCTCAATACTTTTTATTTTTCTGCCGCTTTCATTGCTCTTGTATTTGTGTTTTTTTACAATTATACTTTGGCCTTGCCTTCTTACATTTTATTGTTTTTACCCATGTATTGTTGCTCATACTAATGCTGCTTTGCACTGTAGCTATTGTGCAAATGTAATGTTTTTGTCTCGTGTGAAACGTTGAAAAGTGCTATATAAATAAAGTTTTACCTACTTACTTAATTACTTACTTTTACCCTTGCTTATTGTACAAGTGAAGCCATCAAAATCTCCCCCATCATGCAGCGATCCACTCAGCTCCACCTGCAACAACAGCTGCTGGCTATTCTATCTGAAATGTGCTGAGCTGAATAAACTCAAATATTTGTTTCTGGTCAGATTCTTATTATTCTTCCCCCTTTGGTATTGGCTCTAGCTCAGCATCTGATTGGTTGGCGTTTTTCAAATTTGGCGCACACATAGCATACCCCAGTAAGCAGGTGTCCAAACAGTTTGGTGGCACTTCCGCCACAGGGGGCGCTATAACATGCAGTCAAACTTAAACGGTCAGCCCCGCCGCCCCGTTTGACCTAGACACTTGAAACTTGGTATATAGCTGTCATTTGGCATGCTGAACAAATTCATCTTGGAAATTTTGTGAAATCTTTGACAATCTCCGTCTCCTGAACCATAAGTCCAAACGACACCAAATTTGGTGAACAGTACTTTGTGTAATGATTGGGCTTATTGGGCTTGAGTTATTAGCCAATCAGTTTCTGACATCCAATCTATCACAAGCCTATGACCTTGGAACTTGGTGGGCACATTAGTGACAACACGCTCAGGGACTGTACCAAGTTTGGTGTTGATAGCCCAAAGTACGACAACATAGTACGAATTTCAATTTGTGCTATGCTAACCGCTAATGCTATAAATCACACATGAACAGCATCTACTCATAAACCGTGACTCGGATTCACTCCTGATTGCTTGTGGACACTTCTCACACCGGTCCTGAGTGATTTTCAGAAGCGGTCGCTGGACTAGGCGGTCGTGCGCTGTGAATACCTTTCGAGGCTGCTTGCAACTTGAATTAATCTTAACCTCTTGTCAGATCATTTTTTGCACCTTCTGATGACTGAAAAGGGAATACAATTTGAATTTTCCAAACAATTCCTCTGTGAGGCAAATTAGTGCAGCAGCAGAAGTCATTACATGTAGAAGTCCCACTTTTTACTATAAGCTTATTTAGCTCCATCACCAAAAGGGGAAAAAAATCAAGTTCTGCTGTCTTTTCTGGTAAGTTATGAGGATTGGTCGGTAGAGAGACATTAGTTTGGTATTAGAAAATGTAGGTTCTACTGTAAAACACTGAAGAAAGAATTGTCTGCAGCAGTAATGCAAGAAGCTCTGTTCTCCTGTCCAGACTGAGACAGGAGAGCGGACTGAAGTGAAAAATATCTGATAGATGAATCACAAAGCGTGGCAGGAGTGAAGCAGCTGAGCCTCCCATGATAACGCTCCTCACATGGAATTGTTGAAAAGGTCAAAGTGTTGTTTATCTGACACCCACTGACTGAGATACAGTCCACAGCCTTCCTGTCATTGTGCACAGTGTGGGGGGAAAGTGCTGCTCCGGTAGCAGGGTGGCGGCAACGAGATCGCATAAAGAGTCGGTAAATGAGCACGAACTCGCAGATGTAATTCATGTGGACATGAATTACGTGAAAATTATATTCCTCCTCCACAAAGGTCACAAAGCATCACAAAGGTTCGCTCATTATCATTTTTGTAAGAAATAATAGACTAACAAAGTGTTTTTTTCAAAGCGGTTGAGCGGTTGTCATTGTTTATTTACCGGAGAGTTTTCCCTACCTGTAGCCGCCGGGCCGCGGCGTCTCACGTTTCACTCTTGAAGCGGTTAGCCAATCGGAACAGAGGGGTCGTTAATATTAATGAGCCTTAAAGACACGGCGACAGAAACAGCCTGTTCTTGGTAAGGCTCAGAGAGATGCTGGAAAATGAACGTGTAAAAATGGATTGAGAGTGTTTTTGGTACATGACACCACACACACAGCTTTGAATGGACCTCAAGACACAAAATAAAACACTGGAAAGTAGAGAATATGGGACCTTTTACACTTTACATGCCACCAACACGCAATTTGGTGTTAATAAGTCATGTTCATCTTATGTATTTGTGTGAGATCAGGTCGGGTTGGCAGCCATCCGCCCCGCTGAAGCGTCCTGAAGAATCCCTGCCAGGTTCAGCGTCACTGTGCTGATCCTGTGATCCGTCCTGCCTGAGGAGAGGGAAAAAGAAAAAGGCAATTTCAGCTCAGGGATCGATACTGTATCACGAAAAGGGATTCATCATTAATGAGGCCGGGCATGGTGCTGCAGCATTGTATTTATTGTCACAAACTAACTGTCATAAATCAAGGCTTTTTCTGTTTGCTTTGTGCTCTCGCTCTCCTCCTCTCTGCGTCTTCCTCCCTCTTGTATTTTTCACTCTGTCTTCCCTCTTCCTCTGGTTTATCCTCCCTGTGCAGAAGCATGCACAGCTAACTGCGTAGCCCTACGCCTCCATGACATTTCCCACCGCTCCCTGCTGTGTGTTTCTCACTACAATACAATACGAAACGATAGAACTTTATTGTCAGATCTCTCTGGAATTTGTTATGCGTCATAGCGGCGCCGTTTTAAAAAAGAAACACACATCGTAGAGAGGGTGAACACACAGTCACATTGCACATGAAACACATAATCGCACTACATTCAATTACACATAAACATCAACACTGATGCAGCACATAGTAGAAGTCCTTGATCCTGCATTTATCCTGTATCTATCCTACATTAGTACTGCAGAAATTATTTCTTTAAAGATCCCATATTCTACACTTTCCAGTGTTTTATTTTATGGTCCATTCAAAGCTGTGTGTGTGGTGTCATGCACCAAAAACACTCTCAGTCCATTTTTACACATTCATTTTCCAGCATCTCTCTGAGCCTTACCAAGAACAGGCTGTTTCTGTCGCCGTGTCTTTAAGGCTCATTAATATTAACGACCCTCTGTTCTGATTGGCTAACCGTTTCAAGAGTGAAACGTGAGACGCCGCGGCCCGGCGGCTACAGGTAGGGAAAACTCTCCGGTTAATAAACAATGACAACCGCTCAACCGCTTTGACCGCTCAACCTTTTTGACGCCACAAAGTTACGGAAGTCCAAACGGATTTTTTTAAACAGTTCCTCTTGGTGATGAAGCAACTGTAGCTCAGCAAGCATGGAGTGAAAAATGGGACTTTTACAATGGCAGTCAAAGGAGGAGGGAGCCACCGATAATGCAAACAGACGTTTATTTTGGCATCTTACACACTTGAAGTCCCAGTACTTCCCAGTGTTGTTGTACCTGCAGAAGCCTCCTTGGTGAAACAGCTTGTTTTTTGTTGTGTCCATGTCAGCCTCACACTGTATTGAACTACTACGTATTTATCTGAACTACTGTCAGTGCGCCAAATAAATGTCTGTTTGCTTTATTCCTCCCTTTTTGATTGCATTTCCGCCCCCTGAGTGCCTTGCCCTTTGTTTTCCACACTATTTTTTGACTTTTTACCATGGCAACATCAGTATACTGATAAAAATCAGTAAATATAATGATATTGCATGGCTGCATTCTGTGGGTAAAAAGCAGTTTGCTTCATGTATTGAAGGCAGAATTAGCTATGTGGGCAGAATAATGATAAAAATAATAATACCAATAACTTGATATGATAGAAAATTGAGATGAAATCTGCTGAGCTCTCTTCGGGTTCAGACAGATTGCATCTATAACAACTTCTGACGTGCATCAGAAAAATAACACTCTCCCTGAAAACACAGTCCCAAAAGGACTTCATTATCCTCTGAGTTTCTTGCTAGCAGTGAAAAACCCTAAATCAAAAACAGCAAGAGCTAAAAATGGAACATGATTGATGCACATCTACATGCAGTAATTATCCCACTCCTCTGATAACAGGGAGAGAAGACAAGCTCATTTCTGTGAATTATTAGAATTTTTAACCTTTAAAATAAAGGGATCAAAATGAGATGTTGTCTGCTTCAGCTGCCACCGCTGTCTCCCTTTTTGCTTTTCTAAACCTTCCCCGCCTCTTCTTCCCCCTTTCTTTTTCTCACTTCCTCTGTCTCTTCCCTATTCCTCCCCTTCCTTCCATCTCCTCGTCATCTTGTCTTCCTCCTTCTCATCTTTCTCTCTCTCTCCCTCACTCACTACATTACTTTTGTCCCATATGTCTCCATCCTCCCCATGCCTCTTCAGTCTCTATCATCTCCCGATTCTAGAGCCTTATAAAATCAGTTTTATTTTTTTCACAATTTCCATGTTATATTTTCTCAAATTCTTCCTGGTTGTCAGCGGTTTCATCCATAACAACGCAGAACTCTTTGCCATGCAATGAGCATTGCATGGGTTGGATTTATCCTACTTTTGCGTTATAAATGCATGCATAAACTAAACTTGATATTGTCAAAATGTTTGTAAAAGTAGCAATAAATGTAAATAAATATTCAACACAAAACATAAAGATTTGTCATTTATTGGTGAATTGTTGTTTTCCCTCCATAATAGTACTTGATTGATGATATGATTGATACATTGAAGGGAAACTAGATGAATAAAACCCATACACATCTCTGCGTTCATATAATTCAGGAGATGGGACGCTCATCCATTTGTTAGACCGCTAGTCAAATGCAGATAAACTTTGCATGCTGCTCTGTGTGGTCTGTACGTAAAGACAATACAGACAAATACATGTTACGGAAACAGTGTGTTGACAGCGTGACAGGGGCAGGGCTCTCTCTCCTTGTTTGCAGTGCTTCATGATTAAAGGACAGTTTTTTAAATTTAAGTTCCTAACATACTACCAGCAAGCAAACGCCCAAAGATATCGCTTTGGGAAATGACTTGACATCATCCAAACAATGTCGCTGAGGTACAAAACAAATGAAAATGAGAAAGAACAAATGATGCTTTTCTTTTGACAGTTTGTAAACTTATAATGCAATCTTATGCTCTAGAAATTAACATTCAGTCAGACTTCTGACAACTGTACCAATTCTGACTTAATTTCCTGCAAGTTGACCAAACAGTAGCTAGCCCACAGGTTTCTTGAGTGCAGAGTTAGGGAATACAGGAAAGACTAGTGTGTGTTTCAACCAAGCGGCCAAAACCACGGGTGAATTTTGAAGCCAATAAGGAAGTGGCTGGAAGCTGCAGTTCCTCTAACGTCCGCTAGAGGCCGGCTCCAAAAAGACTCCAAATCCCGCCCGACTCCATGAAGTCGATGGGACCACAACCCAACTTCTCACTCAAAATATAAAGTCAATACACTTTTTGACAAGAGGTTATGGTCTCTCGCTAATTTCACTTCTTCTAATATGTGTCCTTATGGCGATTTTCAAAATAAATGCGTCATTAATATGATATAAATGATATAAAACGGGGTTGTTTTCCTAGTGTTTGACAGGTCGCCTGTCCAGTGATCGACAGGCCGTCAATTACGGGCCAATAGCAGGCAGAGCTGCGGCTCTGTGGACGACCCTCGGCTTCGCTTTGGCTATGCTGGCTCCAAAAAAAGTCAACATGGCGGCCGCTCGTAAAACCCAACTTCTGGCTTCAAAACGGCCCTTCAGAAACCTGTGGATGACGTCACACTCACTAAACCTTCAAAATGCTGCTGAAATAGAGACAACTCGACTGATTTTTGAGACCACAGCGACTCGGCTCGTCGGTGTGGACGGCTTCATTGAAAAAAATCTGGCTTCAATTTACTTTTCTGTTCTGTTGTTCACTCACCTGCAACACTGCATGTTAGAAACCGGCGTTCTCCTTATCTCAGTCTCTTTTTCCTCTTCTACCTCCCTCCTTCTGTTCCATCTCCTCCCTTTCTCCCTCACTCACTCACTCCCTCCTCTTCTTTCATCCCTCCATCCCCCTTCCTTTCCTTTCTCCTTCATCTCTGTCCCTCTCTACCTCCACCCAGCTCCACCCTGTCCTCTCGGCCAGCAGGGATGCAGCCAGGCCCTCTGCCATGCTCTTGTTGTCTGCATCATCAGGTCCAAACTGTTCCTTATCTCCTCCGGTCCCTGGCAAGCTGTCCGCGTTAATTTGATAGGCTGAGGAGAAAATGAAAACATCTGTGGGAGCGGACAGGCTGCTGTGTGCGATACAGACGACTTGGTCTGGTGTGACCTAGTTTGGTTTGGTCTGGTTTGGTTGGAAAAACTCTGACCGAGGGTGCGTTCACAGCAAGTGTGTTTCAAATCTTGATCGCTTACTCCTCTAGTTGGGTTAGTTTGGGCAGGTGAACAGTGCCAGTCAAACTCAGGTGGCGGTGAATAAACGCACCAAAGCGCCTGAAAACAGGTCTCTCTGAAGTGAACTGTCCCACTGGGGATTTTTTCATACATTAGCCATTTAAAAGATGTCTAAACGGCTAAAATGAGGCTAAAATGAGGCTCCATAGGGTTTAAAGCAATATTCCACTTAGTTTTATGGTGGCTATTTGCCACTTAACTGCCATGAAAACCAGAATATAATTTACTCACCAAGATCGGATGCAGCTGGACGAGTTTGTAGTGGTCAGATTTAACATGTTGGTGAACAGACTCTAACATATTGAGTTAGAATTACACATGAAGCATTCACACATGATGATGACGACTTCAGACACTTCCAGTGCTGTGGTCGTTAAAGCAATAAATTACACATTACTCTTTACTTTTCATAGAAGTAATGAACTATACTGAGGGGAATCTTTCATAGATATTACACCAATAAAGAGGTTAAAGAGGCTGAAGAATGAAGGGAAGGCAAGTTTATTTATATAGCACATTTCATACACACCGGCAATTCAAAGTGCTTTACATAAATAAAAGAAAAATACAGATTAAAATCTCATTTAAAAACAGTGCAAAAGATAAAATAAAAAAGACATAACAGAGACATAAAAAGACATTAAAAAAAACAGAAAATAAAATGATAAATTATAAATATTCCAGTGAAATGATTGAATGAATGAATGAAACACAACAGCTGTTAGATACTGAAACTGGAACAGTAATGCCTTACTTTACTCTGTTACAGGAAAAAGTAATGTGATTACAGTAACACATGACTTTGTAACACACCACCACCACCGGTCACTTCCTGTGTGCAGACGTACTTCAAGGTTCTGTGAAATGACTCTCCTCTCCTGAGTGGAATCAGCTCTTTTTCCCCACCTTGAGGAGAGAGGGGAGAGCGGCCGGGCGAGTGTGTCCGGGTCGACCGTGTTTCTCCGTCAGCGAACAGATTCACACGATCCACGCTGCTCGTCTCAGCGAACCCGAGGCCACCTCCCTCCCTCCCTCCCTCCCTCCCTCCCTCCCGCTCTCCAACCAGCAGAGTCCTTCACAGTTGAATCTGACACATGCTGGATGGGCTCCAGTGCCCTCTATTTCTTCCTTTCGACCCCCAACCCTCCTCCTTCTCCCTCCCTCTCTCTCCCCCTCTCTCTCTCTCCATCTGTTAGTCAGATAAAAAATTGGAGAAACGTTGTTCTAGCCGTTTCCCATAACCCAAAATAGCCCTGGCCTAATAAAATGACCTGTTCTCCACCTCTCCATCTGAACCAAGCCAAGAATATCACTTCAGAAAAATAGGATTATGTTATTGAGAGACTGTAACCTAAAGTAAATCTCTCTCTCTCTCTCTCTCTCTCTCTCTCTCTCTGTCTTTTTTTTTCTCACACAATGAAATTACTTTTACGATTACCTCCTGGCGTACTAGGTGTTCATAAAAAGTCCAACCAATGATATCACACACTCACACTCACTCAACAACTTTTTCACAGCCCCTTCCTGTGTTTTGTCCCGTCCCGACATCCTGTTTCAAATAACACGTCAAAAATATCAAAATGCGTCACATTACCGAAGCAAGAAGCATCGAAATTCTGTTTCCTTGCGACTTTAAAGATGAAGATGAAGTGGACTTCACAGAAATCATGGAGTGTCATTTTAGGGAATAACAAAAAAACTAAAAGCCCATTAAAAACCTCAAAATACAGTCATGATGAGTTAGATTCCCCTCTTTTGCTATACATAAAACGCATTGCAGACTGGATGAAACAAGTGTATTAACTATTAACTACTGTGCAAAAGCTGCTTCGCCGCCTCTGAGTTTTGTGGTGTCCAACCAGCCAATCACAAATTAGAGGAAAAATATTATTTCAGACAGAGGCTGGCGGGCAGTTTGGACCCTGGACAGGTGATAATCTGCTTTACAAACACTAAATCTGTTCATCCATCCGTTACTCCATCTGTCTGTACGCCCGTCCACCCAGAGCCTTCTCAATCCCTCCAAACCAAACCGAACCACAACCACCGGATCCCAGAATTCAACACTGTGAATGTCTAAATCCTCAAATTCAATTAACAAAACTCTCAGCGAATGCAGCGAGAGAACAGCAGATTCTCTCTCATAAGCTTGTCTTGTTGAGTGCAGATAACCCAGCGCTGAACCGGGGCAACAAAAAAAACGAAACAAAAAACAAACATCACATTATGCATTATTGAATATTTAATATGGAATATCAAATTTTCTGCTTGTTTTCACGCCTAAGCTACTGACAGCAAACCGCTGAGAGCGAGGCGGCTCCGCAGCACAGCAGTCAAAGTGGTTCACCGCTTCAGCCTCGTCTTTTTCAACTTCTCCCCCCCCCCCCCCCCCCCCCCCCCCGCAGAGGAAACCTTCATCCTGCTCATCCCAACTCGCCAAGACCCTGAGGAAAGTTTCCGGTGTCTAAGGAGACGCTTCTGAGGAGATGAGCATCAAAGTGGCGATATCCTCTGACGCTGAACTGCATGAATGTGTGCTAACTGTAGCTCAGACACTCCAGGTACAGTTTCCTGAGGATATTATGGCGGAAATCCAACTTCAGACACACCAGGGATTTACCGTATTTCCTCTAATAGTGGCCGGTAGTCAGTTAAGAGCCGGGTCTCCGATAATGGCCGGGGCCGTCGTCGACACGAACAAATAACACGAGACACAAGCTTCAGTTAGCTTCAGTTAGCTTCAGTTAGCTTCAGCTTACATGCAAACAACGGTGGATACCGGTAAACTCCTGGTGCCTGTTATATAATGTAACTGTAGTTTGTAACGTACAAGTACCACAAGACGGCTCGGCCGGCGGAAGTCTCTGGAGCGTGCCGTCGTCGATTACCGTAATTATCGTAATGCATCGCAGTAACAAAAAAACGTCTACCTAACGAACCCCAACAGAAGCAGATCAGAAAACAAGGAGGCTTCGTACTAAAATATGAGCAAATATACTTATCAAACAGAGGGAATTAGAAATAAAGGCCTGTCTCTAATATAAGCCTGCTTCCAATAAAGGCCTGGTACCCTCTGCAGTTGAGGTAAATAAAGGCCCGGGCCAATATTAGAGGAATTACGGTATATGAAAATTAATAAAATTCCTACAAAAAAAGTAATATGTGAAAAACCACACGTGAATTCAAAGCACATGGGCTTTTTGGACACATGTTGGTTTTCCTACATGATTGGGTGAAATTTCCCATCGCCATTTTCATCTGCGAACTGTCATGTGAAATGAAGTTTTCTCATGTGAAACAGATATTGACAGATCTAATGGCAGGTGAAAATGTGGGGAAAAAGTTCACATGTGGAAAAGAAACACTTCTAGAAAGTGAATTTTTGAAAGTGAAAACTGTCACATAACATCAAAATACGTGAGAAAAACTGTTCACATGTGAAAACCAACATGTGCTTTGAATTCACATGTGGGTTTTCACATGTGACTTTTTTGTAAGGATGACGGGGCAAAAAATACCCCCCAATAACTGGAAGTAGCCTTTTTTGCATTTCAATGTTTTTTTTCATTGATTTGTCAAATATTCACTGTAGGTGGTTTATGGAAGCCTGACTGGACGATTTATTTATTTTATTTTCCCACACATGAATCAACAACAATATAAGAACACTTGAAACTGACAGTGTCTTATATGTTATATGTTATGTATGTTGTAATACAAAAAGGTTGGTTACATAAAAAAATGACTGGGACAGTGTAATAGAAAAGACAATAACATACAAAACAAACAAAAAAAACAACAACAATAACAAAAGAAACAGTTTTCACATGCAGAACACATTCAATACATCAGATATTTATCTCACATAAACAGAAATATATCATCATTACCCTTCAGGCTAAAATATAACCACGCTGGGTCTTTACTACTAAACTGGAAAAGTAACTTTTTTCGTGGCTGGACGATTCTTTCGAGCGCACTCTGGGAAAGAAAAATGATCAGAAAAGCCTGAAGCAGAAGAAAATTTTGCCACCACAAGGCCAGCAGCCGAAGTAAATAATGACCCAACAACAAACCATCAACAAAAAAATGAAACAACCAATATTGGAAAAATTTTCTTTATAAAAAATAATCGATGGGTGGAAGATGGACTGGCTGGGGACAAAAAGGGGAAAACAGCAACATCCTCTCCTGAAAGGCCTACTGCCAGTGTCCAGCAGTGGGGAAGATGTTGTGTGGTTTATTATGACTTAAAATGAAGCAAATCTTAATGGAACAGACTTAAGTGTTTATTTGCCAATACGCAATGCTAATGTATTATTTCATTAGTTCAAGAAAATTGCCCCGGAAAAGGACCAGAATGCCCCTAAAAATAATCAAGATCAAGGGGCCAAAAAATGTCCTCTGAGTTAATTTCTTACCCTGATATATATATATGTACACACACACACACACACACACACACACACACACACACACACACTCATTCAGGCATACAGCCATACATATTCAACACCCTCTATCCTTGTATAGAGGCACTAGACCCAATCTCCGCCTCGTACTGCAGGGCGCAGCGCCGCATGAAAGATGCATGCACGACATTTTGGGGAGAGGCCGGCGTCCCACGAGGGAGACGCCACGCTTCCCTCCTCCTGCCGGCTCCGATTGGTGCGTTGCGGATTTCCGAAGCCGGTTTGAATGTGGAAGCTAAGGTCAGTGTGCAGGTCCACGAGCAGAGTGCCGTTCAGTTGAAAGGAGCGGAGTTCTATCGACGGGTTTTTTTACTGTAGAATGAAGGTCGACTTATGGGCTGTGAATGGGTTTGCTGTGTAATGAAGGTCACTCTGTGGGTTCAAAACAGTGCGCTCCTCTGTAGAGATGAAAAAAGAAAAGAAAACGGATGGAGGTTTATCTATGAATTTCAAATGGGAACGACCGCGGAGTCACTCTGTGGGTTCCATAATAATGTAGCCTACTGTAATGCTGAAATTCATTGAGTACTTTCCACAGCTTCTGAATCTGTTTATGGATTTCCCCCCCCCCCCTTATTAACAATATCAAAAATACAATGATATTCTAAAGCATGAATGCAATAACAGCCATTATGGATATTGACTGTGGAATTAAGTCCATTCTACAGGTTCTAGAATGTATCATGGTAATCATACTTTTGCTATATTTTTACTTGTGTATTATGTCATTATACCTTTATTTGTGGCTCCTCTGCACATTTTTTTAGTGTTCGTTCTGTTTTATACTGTTCCGACACACTTTGTACCCTGGTTGTTTTCTGTTTTCTATGATTTTAATTTTGTGAAGCACTTTGTAACTCACTGTTTTGAAAGGTGCTATATAAGGTTTACTTACTTACTTACTTACTGACACTTGTGGTATGCCTCTAATGGCTCAGTCTGATGAATTATCAGTATATTACAGTAAACTGGGTAAGTCACAATATACTAGGACATCATTTGATCTCTATTCCTACAACTTTCATTGACTGTTTTGCTCCCACAAGTGTGCGATACCTAGGACAGCTGCCAGAGAAATTTGGGTAACGGGGCTTTCACACCAGAAGCGACAGTGAGCATATATCTCGGTAGGCTACAGAAACATATTTTCGCCTTTCCAGATGCACTAGCGGGGTCACCAGCAGTTTATTAAACAATTTCAACAGCCTATGGGTTAGTTTTCTGTAAATAGTCTGTTTTAAATGGTGTAGATAGATTTACTAATGACATGAATAATGTGCTAAGTTAATGCTTTCAGGTCTTAACATCGTACAAAGCAGCTGAAATAATTCAACAATGATACTATCTAGGCTTCTTTTGAATATGTAAATAACGCAATATAATTTTTCTAACCTCGTATCTCCATCCTGTCGGATATTATCTGCCATGCCTGTGACTTTTTGGCCAGGTTCCGATATGTTTTTAATGTGGAGTTATATAACTCTTTGTTGCTCCGGCACCTACAAAACTTCCGCCTCCTGTAAATGTCGGAATACCATTGGACGCGCCTCGTAGAGGTCAGCGTATTTGGAGGTCAAAGTTCAATTTTGTTGAACTTTGGGCGCAAAACCTGCCGAAAAAATCAAGGTGGTGCGCGCCGCTTTCAGCAGCGCAGCTGTTTACGGGAGCGCTGCCACGTCCCTCATTTAAAACTCACACTGTACCTGTATCATCTACCATTGGATTTTGTCCGCTCATGTTGTTTAACTGTATTGTATATGCTTTTTATCACAATTATGTTTTTTACTATTGTATGTTTTATTTTATTACTCTAGGATGCCTAACAACATCAGGCAAAGGGACTGCCGATGAAAACTAGTCTTTTGGCTAACTCGGGCACATTTACATTTGCTTGAATGTTAATTAATGTACATTGTCCCTTTTCAAATAAAATAAATTGAAATTGAAAAATTGAAATAAAACAATGGCCTTGCTCTGTGCAATGCCGCGGTTGCGCGTTTGGTGTGAAAGCCTGGTAATGCTTTACTTGAATGAATGAATGAATGGATGAATGGATGAATGGATGAATGACATTTTATTTTCGTGTTATGTCAAGTTAATGGCCCATCCTGCATGAGATCATATGACACAGTGTTGAAGAAATCATCATGGGAAACCTGCTTGATTACTTTACGGCACAAAGCAGGAACCGTTTTTACTTTGCAAATAATACACAACTTTATTCTGAGTTTCAGCTTCACGTCAGCCGACCTCGTCAGACTGCAGATCGGCTCTTATCCGACACAAAGCAACAGGTTTTGGGGAAATATGGTCTTCATTTTGAGAAAGTGCTACACCTGGCACCTTTTAAGTATCCCCCCCCTCTAAATTTGAGCTTACTGTGTTTATTATATCATGCTCTGATTCTAATAATTATCATGCACTCACAACATTCTTATAATGCACTTATGATGCCTTATAAAACCTTTAGCTCACCACTTCAAGTGAAGACGTAAATAATTTTGTTGTCTTCATGAAAACAAACCTTTCTTTGTGTGTCAATGTCTCTCGTAAAGAAGAAGTTGTGACCGAAATGTGGCCGTGAAACGCCTTGAAACGCTGTGCCCATTCTTGTCTCCATGACAACATTATTAGACTTTCCTTGGCGGCTGCCATGACCTGTCATGGTTGCTGATTTAAGTAGGAATTTACTTTCTATCCTTTCTAATTCTGTGTGTGAAATGATGGGACTTAAGGCGATGACGCTGACGTCCCCCGGCCAAATAAACCTCTGTTTGGGAATCACTGATATGAAAAAGCACGGAGAACTCGTCCTCCACAGGATATGAGCTTCTGAGGAACAGAAAAGGACAGACCTGGTAACGCTGGAAGTCCATATATATCCAGTTCTGATTGCCCAGGTGTTTAACTGGTCAAACTGGTTGTTTATTAAGGTTCAGTGTATTAGGACAGCATACAGCTTCTCTCCCCGTCTCTGCCTCGTTTCATTGTGTGGTATCTAGAAAACTAATAAAATATATGAGAGGGGTGGATTATATATTTTCAATTTCATATATTCTCACTGTTTATCAGTTTTGAATTCACTGTATGCCCCATGCATTTCTAATGGATGAAGATCACTTATATTCCTACTGGTCTATCCCCAGAGGTACACGCTTATCTCTGAGTGTCGATCACAAAATAAATTGAAGAGAGATTTGTTCCAAAATGAGATATCCACCGTTTGAAAAAAGTGATACCTACACTTTGATTGATAGTGGAAAATGAATACAACTGATAGTTCTTTTTAAAGGATAGTGGGTGACTTACAACATGATAACACTTGCAGACTGGATTGTTAATATTTTAGAGGAGAGAGGCGCTGAAATACCTGCTGTATTGGCCTTATATAGTTGGTATACAGTATATTAAAAGATCTGAAATGTCACACTATCCAAACTGTGAAATCTAAAAAAAAAAAAAGACAAATTAACATCCTCCACAGATGATGCAGGCACCCTTGGGCCAATCAGGAAGAAGATGCATCATCCCTCCAAGTTTAATCAAAATCAGCAGTTATGGTCTTTCAAAGTTTGAAATTTTGACCTTTAATTATCCAATCAATGTGTATTTTTTTTAAATCCCACAATAACACACAACAAGATGCATCTTCTCAGAGTTTTGTCAAAATTGGACCGGTGGTGTCTGAAATATGATGTTTTTTTAATTTTTTTTTATTATAGTGCCCCCATTAGGCCAATCAGTGTAATTTGTAAGGATAGCTGGATTTGTGTAGCAAGTTTCATGTCAATCAGACAGATGGTGTAGGAGTTATCACCAGTGGTGTCTGGGACGGCCCATCACCTGAGACAGACAGACACCCCCACTCCCACTCCCCCTCCCCCTCCCCCTCCCACTCCCCCTCCCGCTGCCCCGCCCCCAATAAACAGAAGTGCAGGGTTCCTATCAGTCCTGGAAAAAAAATGGCGATATAAATAGTCCCGTTGCAGTAATGGAAAACACACAGAAAAGACAACAGGCTCACACTGGCAGCTTATTGCCCACTTACCGCTCAGAAGTAAACCAGGAATTTAGGAAATTGAATTGTCAGCAGCACATTGCTTCTGTGTCCATCAGCTAAATGATCCTTTTTACACGGCAGTTAACATCAGCCAGAAAATAGCAGGCACTTAAATACTACAATCTGGTGACTCTGAGAAAAGATATGTCTATTCCATTATTGCAATGACCATCAGACATACACGCCCACTCATACATCTTTCTATGATGGCCCAATTAAACTAATGTGTTTTAGTGTAATGTGCTGGCCTTGCTATATTGCAAAATGAAACAATAAAACACAATAATGCTTTTTGTCTCAGACAAACAAATCTTTTGCCTGGCTCTAAACTGCTGCAGCTTAGCCAATTACTTGCGGACTGCCAACGAATCGGTGGCTTGAGGGCCAACATTGTAAACATAAACATAAAGTGTAAAAAACAAAACCATACCGCCTTAAAGTAGACCGTAACATCCACAGGCCAGTACCCTGCTCCCAAAAGATTTCATGAATAATAAATTCTTGGACAGATGCAGCCTTTGCCCTGCCAAAGTCCCACTTTTCACTGCATGCTTCCTGAACTAATGCTGAACTTTCGCTCCATCCCCAAGGGGTTCTGTTTGGAAAAGTCAAGATTTGCCCTCTTTCTGGAGCTTACAAGGTATGGTCTGGTGACTAATAAGTTGAGAGACATAAAAATTTTCTCTTACAATATACTTGTTGGCTTCTACTGTATAACATTGAAGAAAAGCTGGTCAGCAGTATTAATTCAGGATATGCAGGATGAAAGCAGGAATGGCTACCACTGAAGAATATGCTTTCAAAAAGCCTCAGAATTAAAAAAGAAAGGCTCCGTATTTAAAGCTGCTAGCAGTAGAATTAGAAATTTGATGATGTTGTCCTTAGTGGAAGTGTTATATAACAATAGTTGTTATATAACACGCAATAGTTGGATCATGTTAGCTAAGCAGTGCTGCAGCTGACATTAGCTAATGTATCAGTTTGCCTATTGTTTCTAATGTCAATATTGTACCATTTTCTAGTTTGTTGGAATTTGAATGAGCAGATTTTTTGGGGCTAGCTTTCAGTACATAGACAAAATCGTCCTACTCACAAGCTAAAATGGAAAACGGTAACGTTGGCTCACAAGCTAATGCTAGCTATGTTAATCTAAACTAACCTTAAATTAAAAAAAAACCCGAATGTGGGCTGCCAACACAAAACCCAGTGGGCCCACAGGTAGAAAAGTTATTGTGGGCCTGTGTGGGCTTTCTGTGGGCGGCCTGCTAGTGTGGGCCGCCCACAGAAAGCCCGCAGGGAGCCCGCAGGGAGCCCGCAGGGAGCCCGCAGGGAGCCCGCAGGGAGCCCACAGGAAAAGTTCTGCTGTGGTCCTCACCCGGGCAAGGCCACACTGGGCCCGTCTGGGTTTGATGTGGGTTGGCCCTAACCCACGGTGCCCACAAAAAGCCTGCACAGGCCCCGCAGGGTTAGGGTTAGCAGGGAAGAAACACAGAATAAACCAATTGTCACAGCGATGGTCTCATATTTCTACAGCCATTATACTGCTATCAAAATGAATTTGAGAATGATATATTAAAGTAACTATTGTACACGTAGCAGTTTTAAATGTATCCCGAAAACAAACATTTGAATTAATGCAGGACACAGGCCAACTGGAGAGAAGCTTGTTATTTGAAGCCACCATATCAATGCACAATTATCTATGTATAATGCAGTTTTGCTGATGCAACCCAGACCCAATCCCTTTCTGTCAATTACCTTTCCACTTTAACGTATTTCTCTCTCTCCCTCTCTCTCTCTCTCTCTCTACTGATTCAGAGTCAGCTCTCCTCTGGCTCCCAGTTATCAGTCATTTATTCTCTAATCTCTCCATCCAGCAGCAGTCTTGGTCTGGCTCCATATGGCAGAGACCTGAGGTGGCAGCTGGCCTTTTATCACACCCTAGAACCTGGCCAGGTTACACACACACACACACACACACACACACACACAGTGACAAGCAAACATGCATTGGGACAAAAACATACATGTAACAAGGCACACAAAGGAATAAACAAACACAGACACAAATAGACACAAATAGAATGAAAAAAAAAAACAGGCAAGCACAGATGAGAAGGTAGACATGCACACAACACACTCACTCACACACACACACACACACACACACACACACACACACACACACAGAAAGGAACTAGAAAAGTGTAAAATAGTCAAATGAAAAAAATTAGCGCACGCTCATCCAGTTGGCTCCAACTAGTACAAATTTGAAAATGAGCAGGATGGTCCTGGCAGACGGATCGACCTGTCTCTACTGGGGGCGGCAACAGTTTTCTACTTGGATCAGATTTCTATGCGCTCAGTAGTCGAAGCGGAAGTGTGGGCCGAAGCCTTCCCACGGTTAACAAGCAGCTAAGTGGCAAGCACGATTTTCCATTGACCGCAAAGTAGCATGTCATCTGCAAACAACAAACAAACAACACAGCAATTAATGGTTTTGAGATTCACTTCTCCGACTGGAGGGTGAACTGAGCCATGTTTAGTGAAATAAATATGGTCCGACATTGTATTTCATAACTAAATAGCACTAAATACCAGTTTACAACTCAAAAAAGTGTTGTAGTGTGGTCTTCCCCCGGCTGTCACTCTCCTTCTTCTCTCTTTTTGCCTCCTTTATCAAGACGTTTTTTTGCGTTTTATTGAAGAGGGTACAGCTGTTGGGAGTGATGTGTTTTCAATGGTTCAACCATCTGCCATTTTGAGTAGCTTCACACTGTTCATTCATTGAAAGTGAGGCAGTGCCCTTGTTTGTGCTGTAAGTCAATCCCGCACAAATCGCACCCGGGGACAAATAGAATTAACACACAGAAAGAAACACATAGAAACACACAATTTTCTGGGCAGTGGTCTCATTTTTCTATAGGCAGCTTTAACGCCTCTGTAAGTTGAATTTCACTGAGCGTACAGCACATTGAAATACAGAGTTGATACAGAGTTGAGCCCCCTTTTTGAAAAATCAGCAATTATCTCAAGGCTTCATCTGCATCTCGCCTCATGGCTGAAGTGGATGTAATAGGTCTGTAATGACACTGTTGAATGGAAGCTAATGGACAGTCTGCTGTATTGAGGCCTGGCCACAGCTGTGAGGGAAAAAAAAAAAAACCCCAAAAGGTGGAAAACAGAACGTCCTTAATAACCATAATGACCGTCCCTGGCCTGGAGAGCAGCTAATGCAGTAATTTGGTTGTCTGGCTGATTTGGTTTCCCAGTGATTTCAAAACACAGGGTTAGGAATCCACAAGTGTGTACCCTGTTGGTGTGTTATCACTGGTTACTTTGCATTTTTGGACTTCTCCATGTGTTTCTTTTAGCAATGAATATTGACTAGGATTGTGGACATTGAAAACTCCAAAGTCCAAGTCCAAACCGGCATCCATAACGCATGATGAATATGGACGGGAGTTTGCTGGATGAAATCCCGTTGCTACAACTTGGAAGCGTTCACGTGTTTAACTCTAAAATCATTTTTATTTAGAAATTTTAAATCAACCATAAATGAACTGCAGCAGATATTGCTCGGGGTTCATTCTGTTCGTGTGAATACAACTGCTAATTTCGATTTTTTTTTTTTTATTACCTTGAACTGCCGACACTGATGCCCGATAAAGAATCTTCTTCTTGTAATTGCTGCTAAGAGGCTGATGTGAACCTTTTTTTTCCCCCCAGTCGTCAGCTCGTATTTACAGTAAATCTGCTGCTGAAAACTACAAAAGGCCAGGGGGGGTAAGGTGACCAATCCAATACTGGTCTGTTTAATGAATGGGAGGAGAGTGAATCTGTGAGTACTGCACTGTAGCTGATGAATGTATTATCAATAAGTCCAGACAGTGGGAGACTGATACTGGAAACAAGACAAAATGTTGGGAAGTTTCTCTGTCCCTCTCTTTCAGTCTCTCTCTCTCTCTCACACACACACACACACACACACACACACACACACTTTAAAAAAAAAAAGAGAATACCATTCCTCAAAGCTTTCCTTTCCCTCAAATGTCACTGCACACAAGGCAGCACTGAAGTGAATAGCGTACTTGCATATGCACACATAGACAAAAACACATGCATTTATGCACGGACACACACACACACACACACACACACACACACACACACACACACACGTTTGTTGGTGTTACACACATACACACATTGCATCAGAGAGAGGGGGATGTTGTGAATACCAAGCACATTATTACAATATTTTTACTGACAATATCTCTTTCCACATGTTGGAGCTGCAACGATTTCCTTTTTAGAAAGTATTATAAGCGAAGGAGAGAAAGTAATGCATAAACGATCGTTTCAGCCTGTTCTGCGCTTACAGCTGAAAGCATTAAGAGTAAGTAGCTACAGCAGATATCTGTTTATCTCTCTCTGTCAATCAATGTGGAAATGAAGATCGCTTTGCTCAGCTTTCATGGTGGAAATCACTGGGGAAATAAAAGCAAAAAGAAAAAGAAGGAATGGGAAAAAATTCTCATTCATGAATTCATTTTATCCATATCTCCCTGCGCCCGAGTAGTTCATATCTCTGCTTAATGTGGTTTCATGCAGACGAGCGTCTCCAGCGAGGATCTGAAGCTGTTAAATGCACAAGAATCTGCACAGTTGCAGATACCATGAGAGTCACTCGGAGAGAAAAGCAGGACTTAAAATATGCGTGGAAGGCGTTTGAAAGTGTATCACACACTGGAAAAAAGTGTGCTAAAAGGTGGGAATGTTTACCAAAGTAAGAAGGAGTAAGGCTTGCACACTTGCTCCATGCCACAAAAGTTTAATAGTGACAGTGTTTCGATCCTACTTGGATCTTCGTCAGGTCAAAATGTTTGAAAAATGGAAACCACACCCATATTTATACATCATGCACACCCATAGGCTGACAAGCAACATCCAAAAATGATTAACAATTCAATAAAGTACATAGAAAACAGATACATAGAGAAAAAAACAGTAGTACAAAAGCCATACTTCAAAAATATCAAACATACATGTATATCTTATATATAAGCATAAACATAATATCAGATACAACATCCCATATATCAAAATCTACATCACCTACGTTCAAAAATATTGTATTAAGTTAGAGGAAAAGAAGAAATCTTAAATTCATGTAAGAAATTGGGTCTTAACACCCTTCTATAAAAAGTCAGCTGGATCAAATCACAATAAGGAAAAAACACACAATAAGGAAAAAAGACACAATAAGGAAAAAAGACACACCTGTTGTATAATTAAACATTTTTACAGATATGTGTGTCAGGGTCTAGAGAAATACCTATATATGTAGGGCTAGCCATCATGATACTACCACCATTTTTATTTTTTATTTTAGAGAAAATGTTTGATCTCATACTCTTGATTCAGACCTCTAGGTGTGAGAGTCTGGAGAGTGAAAATGGAGTAAGAGGGTATTTAAATCATCTCCTCTTCTCGATGCCGATGTGTCTGAGAGAGGCCACTGGGAGATTTTCCTCTCCGGATGCAGCTCCTGTGCTCTGCTATCCTGGTTTTTAGTGCTCTTTGTGTTTTTCCTACATATGCCAAACCACATGGGCATTTTATAAGGTAGATTACATTTCTTGTGGAACAAGATATAATGCCCCTTACTTTCATTGTTTTTCCTGTTGTCGGGTGGGTGTGTGTGGTACATCCTACTATAGAATGAGGAAAACTCTGTCCGTCTGTCCGCATCCATTTTGCTCCTCAACGGGTCGGCCAATCAATCTCAAACTGCACATGGGCATTGAGCATTGGCATAGGCAGGGACTGACGGAGCTGATTTTTCCATTTTCCCAAATTTACGTTGTTTATGCGCCTTTTTGGCAAGTCTGCACGGAGTTGTGGCGCGCGCATCCCCGGACATGGACTAGTTTATATGTAAAATTGCACTGAGTGGATGAACCACACCGATAATTCCCTGGTGGAAGATCAAGGAAAGTAGTGTAGTTTTAGCAGGGATGAGATCAGATTTCACCAGCATTTGTCTCAAGTTAGGGGGACGTTTGTACACTACTTTGGGTAAATCTTTGAATTCATTTTTAAGTAGTGGATCAGAGCTCAAAATGTGCCAATGTTTACCGAAGTGAAATATTGCAATAACTGGGTTTCCATCCAAGTATTGTCAGCGAATTATGATATAGGATTAGAAAAGCTGAATGGAAATGGCAAAATTCGCTAAAGTATCCCCAAATTACAGCAAAAAGTTTTTACGCTCTCTTGAAGCAGAAAATAAAGATATTATGTAATAAACAGCAATGCAAATGCATTTGTCAAATAAATAATGGCATAAGCTTGACACGATCGGCCAGACAATCGGTTTAATTTCATTGCATAACGGTTCAAAAGCGGCTTTGGGCGTTCTGAAATGTTTTCTGTAAAATATCTGTCCACTAAAACCTCCAGAAATTTCAAACCTGCTGTCTCTCTTGTTTATAAGGTCGCCATCCTGGCTGAATGGTCATTAGTCGGCACATTAGAATATTTCCAGGTGCTTTTCTGTTTTTCATGTTGAGATGAAAGCGGGAAATATGACCAATATTAGTTGAAACTAAAGAACAATAACAACTTGTCCAATACTAATTAACTTTCCATTTTTCTCATGGATGTGTTCAGGAAGTTTATTTCAACCCAGCTGATGGAAACGCATCTAACTCACATTTTATTTTTTGTGACAAACAGTTTGTGTTGAGAAAGGAATAGAATCCCGAAAACTGTCTAAACTTGCATGATCTATTATGATTTATTACGACGTTTCGGTCATCGGACCTTCATCGGGCAAACATGAAAACAACCACATGACATCATAGGATAAATAGGGCGGAGTAAGAGGTTACAGACCAATGAGGAGAGGTTGTTCCCAATGAGACACCTGTAGGCCTCAATCCAGGTCACATACCGTACATACAGCTTGTGTAAAATGCTTGACAGTTGGACGGAAACGTATCTGTTGTCCCATGCAGCATGCGGCCCTGCAGGCATCAGGACTGTTGGATGTGGGCCTTGCATCATTTGACTTTGAGGAATAACAGATGAAAGGCTCAATTTGAAACTTTGACTTGAAATATCTACATCTTTTCTATTACAAAGACAAGGTAGAATGGGAGCATGGGACCGGGGCGAGGAGGTGCTGAAGCGTATCGATATGATCTCATTTCTAATCTTTTTATTCTTTCATTCTGCGCTCTCTCTCTCTCTCTCTCTCTCTCTCACACACACCCTCACACACACACACACACACACAGAGAGAGACATACTTTGCAACCCAGAACACTCTCTCCTTGCCACCTTTTGCCCCGTTCCCCACTCTGTCTCTTGGCCAGGCATAATGAATCGCTCCCAGACTGATGTTTACATATTCTGATGACAGGAACAGAAGGAAGTGTCTCATATTCCCCCGCCTCAGCACAAGAAATTAATCTCAGCAAAACTAGTTAGCTCTCGGTGAGTCCTAGAGGGGAAGAAATTTATTTTTTGTAAATTCAAATTATCTGGCAGAACTAAGCCTGCTGTTTTTTGCTTGTTTTTAATATTTTTTTTTTCATTTTTTTAGGCATGTAGCTGACTTGCTTATCCAGAGCGACTTAGAATAAGCAGAGAGCATATAATGTAAAAAGATATATATAAGCAGCATTCATTCATAACTGTGGAAGACATTAAGCTTTAATCATTTATATGCATTAAGTGCATCATTCTTTCTTTAGTGTGTATCTGTTTGCAGAGAGGAAAAGTACTGAATCCTTTCATGTTTACAGATCTTTGTGCTCTGTTCCCGTCAGACAGTCAAGGACATGTGAAACTCACAGATTGCACCCCAGTTACACTTTCCACCCTCCTCTATCCACTCCTTGTCTTTGTGTTGAAAATCATACTTATTTGCTCTGCTTCACTATTCAGAGAACTGATTTGCCACTGCTGTGTACCTCTCTCCCTGCTGCACACTAATAAATAACCTTTTGGAAGAAGAAGAAGAAGAAGAAGAAGAAGAAGAAGAACACAGATATCTCAGCTTGAATTCCGTTATTGAACAAGTTTTCTCTATCAATAACCATGGCATTCATGATGTTGGAAGGTCAGCAGCTAGCTAACTAGATCAGTGGTTCTCAACGTGGGGTCCGGGGACCACCAGGGGTCCTTGAGGGGGTTCCAGGGGGTCCCCAGCAACTTGATGAATTGTTAAACTTCACCATTATTTCATTCACAAGAAGTTAACACAATTAGAGAATGTAGAAGAAGGACTGTTTTGATCATAGTTTCTCTGTTATCTCTCTACCTGCAATACAGATAGTCATGGGATTCTGGACAAAATCATATCTAACAATACAAATATTGTCAGATTTGGGTTCAAGAGACAAAATCTCATCAAATGGGGGTCCGTGGCCCTAATGTGGACTAAAGTAGGGGTCCATGATATGAAAAAGGTTGAGAATCACTGAACTAGATAACTTAGTATGACTAGATTGCATTTTTTCAGTTAGTAGCAGAGCTCTAGGCTTCATAATATTAGCTTCTTCCTCTCTTACCTGTTGCCTTTTTCACCGGGTGTTTACTGTGTGTTTCAGACATCTGGGACCTCCAAGTTGTCTGCTAAACTGCGGTGCATTCATGCGCTTCTTTGTCAGAAAATCAAACCCGGAAGACAACCAGTAAACAAACACAGATGCCCCGCAGCTCAACAATCTAATTGAACTTCATTCACACAAATGTTAGGTTAGTCTGGCTCACTTCAAACTTGCAATAAAGGTGCAGGGATGTGTGTTTTCTTGCTGTTGACTCACAAAACTTTATTTTTTCGCCTTGTTGAGAAGGTTAAAGCGTTTCCAACTTAATTATCTGACTTTGGAGGGTGTTCATGTGAAATTTCCAAGTATTTCCAAGTAGGAGATTTGTCTTTCTTATATGTCCGATGAATGCATAATTAGCCAGAAAAACTGTGGGTTTTTGGCTCCGCCCATTGAGGTTTAACTCAACCAATGAGATTATTTCTGCCCTCAGAACAGCTCTACTTCCTAGAGAAACTCCAATGTGCCAATCACTATGTGCACTAAGGATGTGTGGTGTGCAGTGGGTTGAATGAGCCTATTGAGTTCAATGCATCCATGATCGTAACTCATCAGAGACATTGGAGTCTCCACACAGAGGGAAAAGAGAAGGAAACAATCTGACAAGAGGTCAGTAGATCCATCCATCCCTGCAACTCACTTTGAGATTAAGATTCACCTTCCTCAGACAGAGGCATCAGCCGCACCATCTGCCGAACCCATTAAGGCTGCATTTGTTTAGAGGCTGATGAAGGTATTAAGGAAGCAGTGGGAAGGAAATAAGTTAGAAAATGAGATGAAGGCTGAATGGGCCGGCTGTGATCAGCATTATGAGAGAGAGAGAGAGGGAGAGAGAGAGAGAGAGAGAGAGGGAGAGGGAAGCTAATGGTGTTTGGATTGCAGGGAAAGAAATAAGTTAGAAATTGAGAGGGGGGCTGGATGGGCTCGCTGTTATCAGCATTCAGAGTGGCTGATGAACCGACAGAGAGATAGAGAGAGAGAGAAAGAGTCAAACAGAGGGAGACAGAGATAGACAAACAGCGGCAGAGAGAGGCACACAGAAGGAGAGAGAGACAGACGGAGAGAGAGAGAAAGAGAGACACTGATGAAGGTATTATGGTTGCAGGGTTGGAAATAAGTTTGAAAATGACAATAGGGCTGGATGGTGTGGAGGCGATCAGCATTCAGAGCGGCTGGTGAAGCAGAGAGAGAGAGAGAGAGAAAGAGGGACAGAGAAAGAGTGAGAGAGTGAAACCATCTTGATGCCAGCAGGATGCAGATAAACTCATTTTTGTTCATAATGGCAGTAGAAGAAGTCATTCACTGCAAACCCCAGGGTTAGTATTGTCACTGTACCACTCAGGCGCTCTCACTGGTAATAACCCTTATCCCGCCTGTACTCGTGCTCACATTAGAGAGCTAAAAGCAAGCAAAGCTCTCAGCGGAGTCAGGGACATGCAGTTGCACATCCATTTCATTGAAAAGCTGCAAGCCGCCGCTGTAAAGAGCTCTGCCTGCTCGACACACAGTGTTCCTTCTCATCTTGTAATGTGTGGCCGCTAAAGACCTTCAAAGTGTTTCAAGCCAGTTATAGAAGGTAAATGGCACCGTTTGTTCATGACTGCCATCGCAAAGTGAGGAGCCCCATGCTGTTCTTGTGATTGTCAGGATCCTCGCATGGTGACAATCAGAGACGGCGTCCCCGCGTTCACACGGCGGGCAACTTGATTGATGGGTCGCTTTATTCTGACCTGTTGTGGGCGGGGGAAGAAGCTCTGATTGCATCTATGTAGTGGTCTTGTGTACATACTGTAGTTCTGAACAGTCGAATCACACACTGCTTCGGTATACGCCGGGAAAGTTAACATGCCACTTTGTACTCAGGAAGCTGACGTCCTCATCCTCAGACAAACTGTCCCGCTTTTACGTCGACACAGCAGACACAGCAGCAGCAGCAAAAACAGCCAGGTAAGTTAGCTAGCTAAAGCTAAACTTAAGGTCACTGCAGTCCGGCTTGTAAATATTTGATACGGAAAGTAAGGGTGTTGTGGTCGGGTGGCGGATGGGCGGATGAGTTTGTCTTTGATGCCGACGACCGGAGTTCAATTTCCAGCTTGTACGACGGAAATTTCTAAAACAGAAAGCGTGCCCAGTTGACTTTCCCTTCATAAATAAAGGCTAATAATTTGTTGCTTTATTGATCTCTGTAGGTTGACGTGGGAGTTTGAGACGTGTCTTCCAGCTGAAGGGTTTTCTCTCTGCTCACTACACCACCTTGCTCCCAAGCCGAGAAAGATATATAGATACATAGAGATAGGTAAGGAGAGCCTTCCTCAGTCACATGCCCCGCCCAGATTTTTCCAGACAGTCCGGGATTCGAACCGAAAACCTTTTGGTTGAAAGTCTTCTGTCCTCATCGTATTATGTGTCGAGTGATGGAGTCATTTTACAGAGTATGCAGGAGCCTCTTGCCTTACTAATTCTACTTACTATATACTATTCACTGTTGTTTGTGTTTTGTCAGCCTGTCAAAACAAAACATTCCCTTCACTGTATACATTTCCTCCAGATACATGTTTTTCCAAAACTCAGAAAAAATGTCACAGAGAGAGTGAACAAGAACAAAGAAAAAAAAAGGAATAAAATCATATAGTTAACACTTCAGCAGTTTCTTGCCCCTGTCGTCCCACAGCACCAGTCTGTCTTTGCAATGGAAAAGAGAGAGAGAGAGAGAGAGAGAGAGAGAGAGAGAGAGAGAGAGAGAGAGAGAGAGAGAGAGAGAGAGAGAGAGAGAGAGAGAGAGAGAGAGAGAGAGAATATAGGGAATATAGAGAGTGTTATGGGACCAGAGGAGACAATTAGATTTACAGTGGGCCGGGGTCCAAAAACAAATCTCAATGGCCTGGGAATGTAATGGCCTGATCTCTCTCTCTCTCTCTCTCTCTCTCTCTCCCCCTCTCTCTCTCTCTCTCTCCCCCCCCCCCCCCCCCCCCCCCCCTGCCAGTTACACCTCATGAGTCTTCGGGGGACGCTGATTGTGCGTAATTAATTGATATAAAAAGAGAGCAGAGTCCTATTTTCAGCAGAGAAGGAAGGGAAAATGTTTGATTTGGCTTGCACACACCACAAAGTGGAAAGTGGTGTTTTGATTGTAAAATAAGAAAAATACAGTCAATGGACCTTATATTATTTCTCAGAAATAAAAAAATGAAAACAAACAAAATGTGACCGCATATTTTGTGTGTTAAAGTGTTTTGGGGTGATTTTCTGTCCTTTAAACTATTAGGACAGCTTTCCCAAAATTGAGTTACATACATCACATTGAGTTTGCACATTTTCTATCTCTCAAAGCGTAAAATTCCCTTCCCCTTCATCTTCATCTCCCCCTCATTACTGAAGTGGATTTATTAGGCAAAATCAATAAACGAGCAAAGCTTTCACCTTGTCGTTTGTTGTTTGTTGCTTCATGGTAAGAGCAGATGGTCCTAATAGTTTGTTCACTTTGGGTATATCAACAGGGAAATCCAGTAACATTCAAAATATCTGTAGCGCCATAAACCTAAATGAGCAATAACTCAGAAACCTTCCTCAGCTGTTAATGGGGAAAAGGGGGGAGTGCAGGTATGAGTGGATTTCAAATATTGGATTGGAATATTGGTTCTCAAATATTTAGGCCCATGATTTCTCTAGAAGGCTCATAATTCACATTTCAGGGTTTCCACACTCAAAAGGTTGCCAAAAATCACACACAATGCAATAATTATGTAATTATGGTAGGTGCATAGAGAAATTAGTACAAAAGTTTGAGTGTTGAAGCCGTTGAGACAGACACACGTTTGGCAGCAGATTGGAGCTTTCTTCAGTGGCAGAAATAATCTAATTGGTTGAACTCAAAGGGCGGAGCCAAAGAACCACAATTAACTAAGTGGCAAACTTAGATGGCAAAGCTGTAACTGAAAGTGTATATGAATAAAACATATAAATGACTGACTTCTTTTTTTCAGTCATTCATGATCATGGCATTCATGATGTTGGAAGGTCAGCAGCTAGCTAACTAGCTTACCTAGAGAGCTAGAGGCTAGTATGGCTAGTTTGAACTGGGAAGGACGTCTAAGTTACGCTGATGACAACATCATGCAAATGGCAAAAATCAAGAAGACCCAGGCCCACACACACACACACACACACACACACACACACACACACACACAGTCTTACTTAAGTCACTTTTGGGGTATTTACATAGACTTACATTCATTTCCTGGAGACTTACCCTAACCCTAACCATAACCACTACTTGCCTAAACTTAACCCTAACCCTAACCTTAACCTTAACCTAACCCTAACCCTAACCTTAACCTAACCCTAACCTTAACCTTAATCTAACCCTAACCCTAACCTTAACCTAACCTTAATCTAACCCTAACCCTAACCTTAACCTAACCCTAACCTTAACCACTGACCCAAAAATCAACTTTTTACCAATTGGGGACACGGCTTTTGTCCCCAATTGCACAAGCCGTCCCCAATCAACTGGTCTTAAGTCTGGTGTGTGTCCCTGAAAGTGACTTAAGTCATACCACACACACACACACACACACACACACACACACAGCAACAAGAAATATAATAGGTGCTCCAATATCAAGTTTTGATAAACAGCCTAGATTATATAAATAAACTTGACTTGGAGACTTCTGAGACTTGGAGACTCAAACCTGGCTCCCTTAAAAAGAAAGGAATTGTCCTTTAAGTAGCTTGTTAGATGAAGTTGACACAAATTTTTGGCACTGCGTCATGGCAGCTGCTTGCTTTTCATTTAATTGCTCACTGGTATATCAAGTTGAGCATTATATTACATCCCATGAGACTTTGGGAAAAGGGCCATGCTACAAAAGCAGAGTCACTTCAGCCGTGAATAATCACTGATTGCTCGGAGCTTGTGAGTTGCCAAGAGAAATAGTTTCTGGATTAATGTTTTGGGAAAGCGTGTTTAAGTGGCATCAATCAGGCAGATGATTAAAGTAATAAAAAACCTGTAGAATGCTTTGTGTGGGATGTCAAGTTCAAGTTCATCATCCTAGGCGTTCGAGGTAAGACGGACTAGGAAGTGGGCGGCTCGGGCAGATGCTGGAAGCTCCGTGTTGTTGTTTGTGGTGGTAACGGGTCATTACATTTCCTCGGAGCTGCTTGAGCGTGCCTGTGTTTATTCACTCACATCTGCAAAACCTGTAACAAGAAGCGACAGGGGGGAAGAAATCAGAAAGCTCTGGGCGGCGAACGCTCCCACAGAACTGATTTAGAGGAGACGATCACGGCTGGAATGAGAAGAATCTCCTTCCACCTGCTGCCGAGGGAGGAGGGAGGAGAGAGAGGAGACAACGAGAGAAAAAAAATGGCTTTATCAGGATCTTCATCCTGTCATGACTATCTGCATTACACACGTATGACTTATTAGATAAGCTCATCAAAACACACAGAGATTCTGGAAGAATGCCTGAATGCCAGTAGTGATAACAAGAGTTGCTTTGTACTCTGATTACTGTCTTGTGGCAACTGAAAAACAATTGTTAAGTTTGTTTATTTCAAGTTTGTTTATTTCTGTGGCCCTTTATCACATGCATGTCTCAAAGGACTTTACAGAGAGCCTAACTAGATCTAACTGATCAACAATCTAGCCTGGTAAGACCATCCTGATCACGTGACCTCACATTCTGTTTCGCTCCACGGATCAGTCTGGACTTCTAGCCGCCCACATCGATTTCCTGAAATTACAATGTAACCGGGCCAATCAGGGACTGCGTCGTAGTTGATGACGTAACCGGGCCAATCAGGGACTGCGTCGTAGTTGATGACGTAACCGGGCCAATCAGGGACTGCGTGAAATACAGGCCGCCGCTGGCAAAACAGTAATGGCGTCTCCCGAAGCAACGAGCGGTAACGTTAACGTTAGTAGAGTAAACACAGCCATAAGTGCAGTTATTGCAGAAATAGACTCAACAACAACAATTAAACAAGAACAAGAGTATGCACTAGCGGAGTTTCTCGACGGAAAAGACGTTTTCGCCGTTCTTCCGACTGGATTTGAATTTGGATTCGCTGATTGGCTGAAGGAGTTTGTCTGTCAAGGCGAGTACTCCCGCCTACTGAAATCGATGCGGGCGGCTGGAAGTCCAGACTGATCCGTGGAGCGAAACAGAATATGAGGTCACGTGATCAGGATGGTCTTACCAGGCTATCAACAATCAGCCATAGCACAGAATGATGCAAGACAAACATCAGGAAGAGAAAGACACATAAAAGCAGATTTTAGCAAGACATAACAGCCTATCTATCCTAGATAGACTAACCTACCCCGCTTCCAAAAACTTCCAAGAAAACCTTATTAGGAAAAAAAAACTGGAAGAAAACTGCCGAGTCAAAGAGGGATCCCCCACCGGGACGGCTGAGTGAGCAACAGGTGCCGGGACGAACAATCACAACAACGTGGACCATGACAGTGACATGAGGAAAAACAGCAGAGTTCTTGTAATGTGGACCACACAGACCAGAACTGGCAGTCCCCAAACTGAAGTGATGCCAGCCTGCTGAGTGGAGGAAAATCAGAGGGTGTGTCAATTCAAATTCTGATTGGATGGATTCAAATGATTGTTTACGAAGGGCTGCCTGTGTGTGTGTGTGTGTGTGTGTGTGTGTAGTCTGCTGTTGTAAATCCAAGCTTCAGCAGCCAGGCAGGTCATGTGAGGCAACAGGAAGCCATAATGCCCCCCCCCTCTCCTCCTGGGTTTCATCAATCAAAAAGAAACATTGCCCGCACATTGATTCATACATAAAAAACAAAATAGCGAGCATCAATATTCGTCTTGAATCGCCTGAACAGCGCCGACCCTTTGCAGCTTAAAATGCGATACATTAAAATGTCAGCGGGGAGCCGAGGTGCGCAGGAGTCCGCCGGCCCGGCTCTTCAATCACAAAGCTCCGCCGCTGACAGGAAACACCAAACGACTTTGTGATTCATTTCAGATCCATTTTTGATCCAATGCTTTGGTAATTCTACATTCTTTGGTGTGTTTGCCCATGTCTGATTGAATTTCTTTGGCATACAGCCATTTCCAAGGGAGGGAAATGTGTGTATGGGTTATTATTACTAACTCATTTGTGTTAACTGCCCTCTTGACTCAAATCAGTGCACACTGCAGAGTGCAACAAGCCATAAGTGACACTGATGATGGCTTGAATGCTGAAATGTTTCTTTTCTCATCCTCCTTGTCGTTAGAATAATTATTTCTGCATAGTGTGCAACTTACAGCATCATTTTGAGTTCATAAGCCTTCTCTCTATTTTTCTAATTCTGTATTTTGAAAAGAACAGATATAAGCACTAGGACATATGGACATTGTGTTGTATCACAGTATTTTATATATTTGTGCTTGAGGCTGGTACTCTTACACATGAGGGTTAGCTGTCCTTGCTCAGGGACTCTTTGGCAGCGTTGAACCGGCAACTCTTCAACTTCTCCACAGCATCCTCAGCTAATCTATCACCCATATTAAAGGGTAACTTCGGTATTTTTCAACCTGGACCCTATTTTCCCATCTTTTTGTGTCTAAGTGACTAAAAGGGACAACAATTTTTGAAATTGGTCCAGTATTGAGCGAGATCGCTTCAGCCGGCAGCCGTGAAACGAGCTGCAATGTAATCCGACGGGGCAAATCACACCGTCAATGCACAGCCACTAAAAGTGCTTGCTTTTGCCACTGACAGGCTCAGATTGTTATTATAAGTGTCTGACACCATTATGGAAAGGACCCTACAGAGAAATGAAACGTTTTTCTTTACCTTTCGCTTGATCCGGTCTGTGTGTAAGGTTGAAAAATACCGAAGTTACCCTTTAAGACTGCACATTAAACACTAGGCACCACAGTATATAGGAGAAGTATAGTGTAATGAAAGGCAACATAGAAAGATAAGATAAGATAAGATAAGATAAGATAAGATAGCACTGTATTGATCCCCTTGGGGAAATTCAGGCACCACAGCAGCAATTGATGGACAATACCAAAGAAGTAAAGTATGTCAAGTACAGGTAATAAAGAAATAAAGGAAATAGCAACTAACATAGAATAAAGGTAGTGAACATAATATACAACAATAGAGAGAGAGTGCAAATAATGCAAATAATAAATGCAATTCGGTTAGTTCCATGGATATATTCCTGAGGTACATAAAATGTGAATCAAAATTTTTAGTGTGGAAAAAATTGCATAGTCTCATGTTTTGCGGCTGTGGCAGCAGAAGCCTGTTTGTGTACAGTTGCCAGTTTGAATTCCCTGTATATCTTGGCAGGGGAGGCGAGCCAGAAGCGTTCTCCCCTCCCTCAACAACTACAGTTAACGTGCCCTCGAGCAAGGCAGTGAACTCACCACACACACACGGCTCACCGTGAGGTCATTGAACGTTACATGGTGTTACTTTGTGAGCTTATCTGATTAATCCACATTATTCATGATCTTTGAATGTTACTAGACAGCTTCTGTGGTGGTTAAATGAAGCTTAGTGTAGGTTCAGTCAGGAAGACCTACTTCATTCACAAATCCATTCCCTCTACCCTTCCATTCACTACTTCCTGCCTTATTATCCAATCAGTTTAAACCCCAAGAAGGCAGCGGCGCTTCGGTTTGCATCATCCAACTCAGCTTAACTTCTCACACTTTCTCTCACACCCACTTGGGAACCAATCTCAAATAGATACATGTTGTTTCTGTGTGCCGCTGTTGTTCCTGTTGCCAATGCTGATCTGTACCCCCCATCCCCCCATCCCCCCATCCCCCCCTCCTAACCATCACCAGGGCTCCATTTGGATATCCATGCAGGGATATATCTACAGCCCCAGGGAGCTTTCATTACTTTTGGCCCATTTACAGCGTCCCTTCTCCACTAAAATCGGCAATAGCTTCAGATGGAGTCGACACCAAAGTTTGGATCAAAGTTTTGATTCATTAAAGCTTTTTGAATTCGTAAACCTCGTCTTTCCTGATTGAAATATTTAGAAAGATAGAAAGTACATAAGTTTTGCCAGCTGGGACGTCGAATCTTTGATGCTCAATTTTCTCAGAACCGCGCTCCATCCAGACAGAACTTTATAATTCAAAGCTCACGACATACGCTAGCAGAGAGAAAGCCTATAGCTTCCTCTGGGGGTGAATCCCCTCCCCAGACTCCTGAGCCCTGTGCCTGCCACTGTGATGGAGCGCTGTGCTGCAGAGGGAGCCAGAAAAGCTGAGCAATTATATAGAAAGCACAGATAAGAATCATAAAGTGGAACCATAAACAATTTCGATCTATAATTCTACTTTTCCCACTCAGCATACCAGCCATCTCTAATATTATTTCACTCAGTCTTGCCATGTGCAGCAGTAATTTCTCGCGGCAATTTCTGAATTGCTGCTTTTTTGACCTTTCATGGCATTAGGAAAGGGCACTTTCACACATAAATAGTGTTTGGAGTGCAGCTCCAACTGCTATATCATTAACAGAGGGAAAGTAAAGGCAACTGGGGGATTCAAAACGCTGCTGCTATAGGCCATATCAATGATTTATACTTTTAGCTTTCTCTCTGCCTTGAATATGCTTACCACCAACAGCAATGCCACAGGGATTTGAATCATAGTGTCACTGACATTCATTAAAACATATATACAGTGCTGGAAGAAATACACAAATCCCACACTTAAAGTAAACATCCTGGTGACTCAGCGGGTGACGTTGCATACCGTATACTTGTCCTCTCTCTCCCATCCTTCCTGTCTTTTTCCCTTGTATGCTGTTGGATTAATGCCTTAAAATGAATCGTTAAAAAAGTTCAAATCCACCCTAAACTTAATGCAAATTAGACATCCAATGTAAGATCCACAGCCTAACCAGGGACAAGGGTGGCAAATTAGCTTTGGCTCGAAAACCCAGTGTGTAGTGCATCTGTTTCATGTTTTTTTAACCTGTAACAATGATTTTCTGCATAAATAAACCAATCAATAAATAAATAAATAACTATTGTGATACAAGACAGTACAAACTCTCTCCCAAAGCTAGAAAACTAGAGAATAAAGACTGGTCTGTGACAAAGGACTGAAACTGGTGCTGCACCATCCACAGTGAATAGGACTGACTGTCGGCTCATTGATTGTCAGTATGAGCTTATTTCTGTGTGCAGTCACCCTGCGTATCGTCACTGTGTCCATACAGTCATGATGGAGAAATGTCTCCCTTTCATTTAAGTCGCTCCAGCATTTGTTTTTAGGACAGACAGATGGATGGACAAGGGCTTTGTCCCCCAATTTCCAGAGTTGTAAGTCTCGAGACCGGTCTTGAGAACAAGACCGGTCTTCAGACCAGCGGAGCCTGATCTCAGTCTTGGACCTATTTTGTCTTGGTCTTGCCTTGTCTTCCAATTTTTATTCTTTAATGATGAATAAAAACTTTAAAAATCATGAATAAAATGGTGAATAAAATTATTATTATCATTAAAAAACACACGGCTGAATACTCCCTCTGGAAAAACTGACCTACACCCTTCATGACAATGTCGAGGGATTTATTAAGATATGACAACCAGTCTTGGACACGGTGGACCCCTCTGGACTGAACTTCCTTCTACCTAATTAACAACATTGGAACTGACTACAGCATACCCTAGTAATTTGAATGTAATTATGTCAGCCTGGTGGTGTGTGTGTGGGTTTTTTTGGGTTTTTTTTTTCTGTTTGTTGTGTATCATGTTTGTAAAGTTGTGGCTCCTGCTGTTTTTGTGTTTTGTTAAGGTAGTTAAAAAAACTATGGAAAAAAGTGGTTTTATTGGTTAACCAATAAGAAAAATTAAAAAAAACACACGGCTGTGTGTGTTTTGAATGGTGTTTAGAGCTAGATAGGATGGCCTAGTTTTACATTTACAATGAAATTGTGAGCGGTCTCGATCTTGATCTTGGTCTTAACCATAAATAGTCTTGGTCTTGTCTTGGTCTTGGTTGGTATGGGTCTTGGTCTTGTCTTGGTCTTGGTCGGTATGGGTCTTGGTCTTGTCTTGGTCTTGACTGAGACGGTCTTGACTACAACACTGCTAATTTCGTTGGGGACAAGCAATATGAATTTTGGATGGACACCAATGCTCAGATTTTGGTGAAACTTTAGTGTCATTGCTCTGTTTCGGCAAAATTACACTGGCCCGCCCAATGGGGGCACTACAAAATTTGTTAATTTGTTGGATTTTGCCGAAACTTGGAGGAATGATACATGTCACTACTGTGGTCTCACATTTTCTAAACTTCAGTCCGAGGGGCGGGGGGCTTGCTCATCCATGTGTCAGGTGCGGAAATAATGCTAAAACAAAATTTGGGGAAATGATGCATCTCACCGCTGCATTCCAGCATTCAAAATAACACTGGTCGGCCCAAGGAGGAACTACAGTTACAGCTCAAAACAAGGTGGTGTATTGGTTACTGATTGGCCCAGGCGGGGACTTCATCATTCATGGATACCGACATGTTTACAACTGTCTTGTTTTAGGCTGCTGTTGACCTGCTTCTTCCATGTAACCTCTGAAATACACAATGCATAAACCCTCGTTTATTTTCCAGACCAGTCAAGCATCACACCCAATCTCCACTAACACTTGTATTTGACAGGCAGGCATAAAGCGTAACAGTGAGTCTGGGTTAAATAAAGATTAGCCACATTGTTCAGCTGAGTGGACTTGAACCCAGGATGTGTTGGAGTCGTTCCCCCTACTAATCCTGCTCTTTCTATTTCTGTTCAGGGCAGAGAGAAAGAGAGAGAGAGAGAGGGAGAGAGAGAGAGCAGCTCATTCCTCTCTCATTCTCTCCATCTGTACCAGCCTGAGTTGTGACAATTCAATCTGTTCAGTGTCTTCCTGCATGAATTATGGATGAACCCCACAACCTCTGAATGTGGAGGGGATTTACGTTGATGGAGCAGCCCTTTGCTTTCTAACCCTCCTGTTCATGTCACAGACTCAGTGTGGATTTAAAAGAGGCCGAGAAAATCAAGGTAATTTGCAGAACATCAAAGCAGAGGAAACGCTGGTATGATTATCCTCTTGTGGCAGCTGATCGACTCCTGTGTGCTGAAACCCATTAGCTGGATCATTGTGCCAGGGCCGGCCGGGCAGCCGGGCCCCTCTGATAAACAATTACTGAGCGCCATGCTGCTGCAATCAACTGTGTTATAAAACCTCATTCCCTACAGGTCAAGTAAACAAAATCAAGTTATGTCCTATTTATTTGTAAGGTGTTTTTTATCACAGCAGGGTTGTTTCAAAGTGCTTTACAGAAGAACAAAGGAACTGCAGACATAACATGAAAAAATTATATATACTGTATGTATGAGTATGATTGTAAAAACTCCACCTGTTAATGCCAAAGTGCTGTTGGAGTTAAGAGAATCATGAACAAAATATTTCATTTATGTATTGACTTAGAAAATCACTGAGCTACTTTTTGCAAAAACATGCGATTCCGGCCACGCAATCTGATTGGTCAAGTCAGCGTTCTAGCTGTGCTTCAATCTGATTGGTCAGAATCACTGTGAATATTACTATCGATAAAAATTCCGCAAACACAGCCATGGTAACAGCGTAGCGTTTAGCCTATGGTTAGGTGTAGTTACTTAGGTAGTCTTACATTGATGATATTGGACTTTCAATATGTCTGAATTTTTTAAGTAAACTTTGAGTTACTGGGTGGGAAACCATTGATGAATGGATGCAAGCACTGGATGAGATTGAGACAAGAGTAGCTAGCTAGTAGCTTGCTAACTAGTAAGCTAGCTATCTAACTTCTCTGCTAAATTCAAGCAGTCGTTGTTGTTCCTGAGATTGCTGCTGTTGACTGTCCTCATTTATGTGTTGATTTAAGGCTAGTTTTATATATTTGAAGAAAGAAAAGCCAGCACTCATAATGTCCTTTTGTCTTTTAATTAAATGGGCAGCTATAGAGCACAAACGACGGACGCGTTTCAGCAATGTCACGCTGATGACGGCTTATTGCTGAAACGTGTCCGTCGTTTGTGCTCTATAGCTGCCCATTTAATTAAAAGACAAAAGGACATTATGAGTGCTGGCTTTTCTTTCTTCATTTATTAATCTTTGGCTGTGCACCTAAGGAGGATTTTTTGATCGAAGTTGTGCTTGCACTTGGCGGAGTTTGGACATATATTTGCCAATCTTCTAGATAGAGTTTCCCACCAAGTGTTCAAAATGGCTGCCATGTGAATAAGGTCAATAGATAATATGATAATAATAATAATAACTGATAATGTCCATATGGTTTACCACCTCCACAGTGGACTCTTCAGCAGGCCGGACCCTGATGGTTTGGGTCCGGCCTGCTCCCAGTCCTATTTTCACTGGAACAGGTTAACACTTGGTAAAAACTTGGTTCACATTCAGATGCAATTTCTTTTTTTAATCTTCTACAGCCAAGCACCACTGGTGTTAATTAAGAAATGGGAAACGGAGTGACAATGGACTTTAAAATGCAGTAATTACTGTATATTCACAGTCTCTGTCTGCAAATGTAGCCTTGAGAAAAATCCCATTTGAGAAGATTCTCCTCTCTCAAAATACAGTTATCTAAGAGTTGAGCTCTCTTTTAGCTATCTTTTAAGACACAGAAGGGAGAAGTGAATATGTAGAGACTTGAAGGACAAAGAAAATCATACTGCAGAGAGGAGCAGGAAGGAAGACCAAACAACTGACACTGTGTTTGTCCTAAAGCCCCCTTACTTGCACAAGTTTGACAGTTTTTATACCATCTGTATAGACATCCTGAAGATCTCGCTGTGCCAACTTGAAGCACATGGAGTGACTCTGTGTGTGTGTGTGTGTGTGTGTGTGCTGTCGGTGTTATCGGATAGACGACTTTCCCACCAGGAAGTACCGCCTGAACCTGAAGCCAGACACCAGAGAAGTCAGACTCAATCATGTGATGTGATCAGACATTAAGCCTGGAGCCGCTCCACAGACAATGAATATACTCACAGACAAACCATGTGGCTTTAATGAAGAGTGGAAGGTTTATTATTTTCAAACTTGCTCACTTAATGATGTGCAGAAGATGCTTAAAGTATGATACACTGTGATTTATATGGAATGAATATTGACTAGATCTAATCCTGTCTTTCTATACATGCTACTACTACTGCTACTAGGCTACTACTACTAATAATACACTTTATTTATAAAGCAATTTTCTTAAACCGGGTTTACAAAGTGCTTTACAGAGAAAGGAAGACGGGTTCAAAACCAAAATAAAATATAAAATACAGCAAGAAAAATGAGATAAAACAGGATTAGATAAAAGGAATACAAATAAATTAAAAAGGCATAGAAATTATCATGAACAATAGACAAAAACGAATATAAAATAAATTATGAAAGGCAAAGAAAACATGTTGACTGCCAACACTAAAAATTGACATTATAATCATAGTTATATAGTATACTGTGATCTTTTTATTCTTAACAACCTTCACCCTCCAGTAATCTTTTCTCATAATCGAGATGATTTTTTTGTAGAGTGTATATATTTATTCGAGTTTATATTGATTATTGTATTTGTGATAATGACTTATTGTGTAATTGCTGAAGAAGTGATTGGCATACCTCATTTTCCACTTGTCTACTTGACGTGTTCGCCAAAGATTGGCGTCATGTTTACCAGAGATAGGCAGAACCATACCGGAAGTCAAGTGATTTTTCCTTCAAAACAAAAGCGTAAAGATTGTCATTTGAAGAGAAGAACTGGGGTTTACAGAACAAAATGCTTGGCAGTGTCGGCGCTAGAACAAATATCCAGGGGGGGCAAGAGGCTTATAGCGGGGGGGCACCAAATTACTGGCAAGTGGCAACGTAGTCGTGCATAGTGAAAGTGAAACCATTCGGTGGTATGCTCCCCAGGAGAAAATTTAAGAAAAAATCACAAAAATAGTGCATTCTCGTCGCTTTCCTAATAATCTGACTAAAAACACAAGGAGAAATCACTTAGGTGTAAATAAATGCAAGGACACGCACGTTTTACATTGACTGAAATGTTTTACTCAAAACACACATAAGGTAACACATAGCGAGGTCACAGCAAATTGACAACACAGACAAAATATCCAAATAATCTCACTGTGTTCGTATTTGCAGACTGAATGTTAAATAAAAAGAACACTCTCCCAGGGACATGGATTTTCATGGATTTGCATATACCAAATAATTACGCCAGTCAGTGGCCAGTATGCACTACCCCCTGGTGCCCCCTCGTGAAGCCGGCACTGATGCTTGGCGAAATCATTACATCAAATATGGATGTAAATATGATTAAATATGAAACTTTAGCAGTTAAATAGATACTAAATACATTATATTTTGTTAAGGCACATGGTATTTTCTGATGAAAGCGTGATTTATGGATGGATAAATTTAAGGCTGATGAAAGTTAATATTTGATGACTTAATTAAAACAATACCAGAGAACTCTGGGCATGTCTATCTAAAAAAGTCCCTAACTTACAGCAGTGTCAAAAATGAGAGATTGTTATAGTATGGGAGTTACAATACCAGGACTTCCAGGTTGTCTGGTATGCCACAGCTTTGGGTCTAAACTTTTCTAAGTTTAAAGGACATTTTTCCTCCCAGCTGTTGTCTGCTAGGCCTATATGTTTTGTCTTCTTCTTCTTCTTCTTCTTCTTCTTCTTCTTCTTTGTGTACATACACACATATATACATACATACATACATAGCCTACATACATACATAGGCTACATACATACATAAAAACTGTTTCAAGCCTTTAATTTGTCGTTATTACTGGGTGGTTTGCATTTTGGGTGTTTTTTTTTTTTTTTTTTACATTTGTGGTCATTGGTACACTGCACAGCTTATTCAAAATTTCATATTTCAGATTGCAGTTGATATATAATGTAATTAACATCTTATGACCACAATGGAAATAAGCCTTCGGGCTTTATTGTGTTTTCATCCTCAGTGATTTTTAATGTATGTAATGACTGCAATGCAGTGTTATATGTGTTCTTTAATCATCAAATAAATTCATTCATTCATTCATTCATGTAGCCTAAGTAGTATTAACACAACTATTGTTATAATACTGGCAATTTACACTTTCAATATCCATGCTGGAGAGATAGCTGCACACCTCAGAGTAACACAGGCCTGAGCACAAACTAGCATCACACAATACATGGGAAGGGATTCATCCATGAAAGATAGCCTATCGGAGAACAAAATAAAGGCAATATATCAGAATACATTACAACATTATTTAACTAGTAACAAAGGAGGGCTGTTTTGTGTGAAGTTTGCACATCTTTTCCCATTGCTCACAATCTGAGGGTTAGAGTTAATGTTTCAATTTAATTTTTCAATTATACTTTACCAATTGAAGAATCAGTGCTTTTCGCGTTCACATGTAGGCAACAAAAACCATCAGAGTTGTGATCCATGTAGTTGAGAATACAAAGCAACTTTTGGGTCTAAAGCAACTTATTTTGAAAGTCTTGCCCGGAAGTCTGGTGTATTATTCTATCCAGCTTGACACCGGTCTGCTCTGTCGGAGTGAAAGTTGCCTCCGCCTGGAAAAGGAGCGGGACCTGATCGGGACTCGCTAGTTTTTCTCCTGCCGGTGTTTCCCCAGATTATTATATTTTGATTTTTAACCGGAGAGATGAGGCGGAAAGAGAAGAGGCTGCTGCAGTTCGCCGGGCTGCTCATAGCGGCTCTTCTTTTCCTCCCCAACGTCGGTCTTTGGTCTTTGTACAGGGACCGAGTGTTTGACAACTCGCCCGACACCGTGGACGGACCGGGCGGCATCCCGGTAATACAGGTAAGGTCGGCTCGTGTAACTAGCGCAGTGTTGCCCAAACTGGGCTCCAGGGACCTCCGGGGGTGCTTGAAAAGGTTCCGTGCGGGTCCTGAGCAAGAGGCAGAGACTTGCAGTGATTTTAGGACGGCGGAGGTGTTGTGAGGCACCTCGTAGCTCTAATGAAATCACTGGAAAGCACAGCGACGACAGGCGTGTTGCTTTTATAAAACGGCCGTAATGCACAATTAAAGAACGCCAATAAATATTTTATTTATCAATCATTATCATTATCACTACTACCACTACTGTTACTACTAAGGTTACTTCTATCACTACTATTACTAATAATAGCCCAATAATTAGCCTGTAATTAAATGTTATTCCTCCATCTAATAGCCTATAGTTATCCAACAGCAGCTTAAAGTGGTTGAAGCAACACAATGATACAGGTGGTGATTTCTGGTTGGCTTATTAATATTTAAATCAACTGTTGCGGTCACAGGTGTGCATTAGGTGTTTTACAACGCTTCAAATGTGACTCAGCCAATCAGAACTGAGGATGGATGTATTTTTTTCTTTTTTTTTTTCTTTCATAGCCTAAAGTTTGATTTCACTACTATTTAATTCACCAGAAGTCAGCAAGAATGACTTAAGGCTAAATATCATAGGTTTCACAAACAATAAGTCCCTACAGGAATATATGATAAAATAATATACAGATAGAAAAAATACAATTAATCATGATCAGGTCCCTCAACTGCAACAAGTGAGCAGTTATTGGGTAGTTGCTGCTGGTGTTGACATGCTGCCTTCACGTGCTCCTCGTTAAGCTCTGACCTTGGAAAAACACTTCACTTTCACTTTCCCAATTCACCAGTTTTGTCGCGTCATTCATGTGTGCTGAACTCTCCAACTGCACCTGAAGGCAGCAACAGTGGCACAAAACACATCTGTCCATCTGCTGCGAGGTCATGCGATGTTATTTGCCAGCTGTTGTGCTGTTATTGGCTAGTTTGTGATGATAGTCTGTCTGATCCAAGCTGCTGTTCAATGTGTTTTGCAGTGGCGTGCCTCATTCTCTCCTATGAAAAGCAGCTATAGTAATCATATTCATAGGGATATTACAGTGACACCATGGGAGATAAAAACGTAAAGTTCAAGAGGGTAAACTCACTAGTGAATACCACAGACACACTGCAAGTCTCTAAAGGAATATTATGGTAATATTCTAAAAGGCAAACTGAATGCACCAGCCTTGATTCATAATCAAAGCCTGAAGCAACTATTTATCCACTCAGAGTGAGCGCAATATGACTATCAAGCATGGAGTTTTGATTTCTCTGAGGGGTTAAATACTGACTGAACGCAACCTAAAGTAAGAACTGCTATTACTAAAGGCATGTCGTTTAGCATGATGATATAATAATATATTATGCACCAACAAATCATTCACTAACAACAACCTGATATGGTTCAGACATGAGCAGCTTGAAGCTCCCCCACTGTGACAGAGACAGAATGGTAATTTACACATTTCCAGTCACCTATAATAGATGCTCCTTGAAACATAGCTTGCTCAATTTCCTCCTGCCTGCTCCAGCAGCTCAGGTTAAGTGGAGGTTAGAGAAGATGAGAGCAATGGATGGAAATAAAAAGAAGCTGCATAGACTGACTACCAAACTGACTGATTTACTGAATGGTTAAGTGACTGACTGACTGACTGACTGACCGGTGAATCTAGCCTAATGGATTGGAACAGGGACTTTGTCACTGGAAGGTCACAGTTCAGGTTTGGACCAGGTGTGGAAAATCTGGGTTGAGAAAGTGAGCGTCGCCCCTCACATGATAACTGCTCTTGAGCAAGGCACTCTACCCCCGACTTTACAGTAGAGCTGCAGAAAATGAAAGTGTGCTCATTCCCTGGATAACAAAAAGGCTTAAAAACAGACAATAATGTGATTCTTTATTGATCGCCATAGGGATTCTCATTTCACTCAAAGGGTCATTAATTGTCTTGTTATTTATTCGGTGTCTTGCTCACTTCAGCGGGACGCTTATCGACGACTTGAACCGGGGTCCTCCAGCTGAAGGGTGGTCTGCCTACTCAATACGCCATGATACTGTGTGGTGACAGTTTTATCCAAAGCACCTTACAGAAAATCACACTCAGTGACAAGAGTCCCTACAACTCAACTAGTAGACGTCTCTCCTTGCAGCTTCCTCCCTTGGTCCAGCCCACTAGGCAGCAGTAACCAGGAACTCTGGGAAACACAGTGTTTACAGGCTGCTTTGTTATGAAATGAGTCCCTGCTTCATTCAAAATTCTGTCAATATTTTGCAAGTGATATGGGTCGCTCTATTCTGACCAAATGTGGGCGGTGCCAGAGGCTCCATTTGCATCTATGTAGTGGTGTTGCACAGCTAGACAGATTTGAACGGGCAATTTTTTTGTTGCTCGTAACATTATGTTCTCCAAGAATCGTTTCTGAGACGTTTATTCCTGTAGATGTAGAGAACTGGGAATCTTTGAATGGCTGGAATCAACTTCTCGTCCATTTTGCACTTGCCAGGTGGAGCTATTGTTCATGAGACAAAAATGACATCGGTAAGGAAACGAGGAAGTGCAGAAATCTGATTGGCTGTTGACGGCAGATGACGGTGAAAGGTTGAGCTGTTAGCCTCAAACTTTTCTTGGCTGACGAGCTCGTTGGGTGTCGACACATCGGCAGTTTCCCATGTCGCTCAGCTCTGTAGGAAATGAATGGACTTCCGGTGGTTTGTTGATTGTGTTGCTTGCAGTGGGAATGCACCGTTACAGTACCACAAATGCACAGGTTTTTTTGCATAGGTGGCTACAGAGGGAATGGAACCCCTAACCCTGGTGGTGTTAGTGCCATGCTCAAACATCTTAGTGAGATACACAGGACCAGTTTGGGTTTTTGAAGGCTGATAACGACTCCAGCGGTCTAGTGTGGTCCGTGCAAGCATGGCAGAAGTGTGGATTCTGATAAAGTGTGGTTGAAAACGTTGTGGCATTCCCCTCTGCAGCCAGACATACCTCAGCTTTTGGAAATAACCAGAGTTCTGGCTCATATGCTAACGTTAGTATTTTGCTGCTCTCTCTGTAACAAAGCAGCCCCTCTGCCTGGGAGGGAGGAGATGTGGAGCCAATCAGAGCCACCCACCAACAGTTGTCATTTTCAAAATCACTGCGTTAGGATTCATGACGCAATTTTGACAAATCCTGAAACCCAGACCCTGAAACAACAACACCCGAGCAGAGATGGCATTTTCAAACAGAAGCACACACACTCTTATTGTAGCCTGGTAAGACCATCCTGATCACGTGACCTCACGTTCTGTTTCGCTCCACGGATCAGTCTGGACTTCCAGCCGCCCACATCGATTTCAGTGGGCGGGAGTACTCGCCTTGACAGACAAACTCCTTCAGCCAATCAGCGAATCCAAATTCAAATCCAGTCGGAAGAACGGCGAAAACGTCTTTTCCGCCGAGAAACTCCACTAGTGCATACTCTCGTTCTTGTTTAATTGTTGTTGTTGAGTCTATTTCTGCAGTAACTGCACTTATGGCTGTGTTTACTCTACTAACGTTAACGTTACCGCTCGTTGCTTCGGGAGACGCCATTACTGTTTTGCCAGCGGCGGCCTGTATTTCACGTCATCAACTACGACGCAGTCCCTGATTGGCCCGGTTACATCATCAACTACGACGCAGTCCCTGATTGGCCCGGTTACGTCATCAACTACGACGCAGTCCCTGATTGGCTCGGTTACGTCATCAACCACGACGCAGTCCCTGATTGGCCCGGTTACATTGGAATTTTAGGAAATCGATGTGGGCGGCTGGAAGTCCAGACTGATCCGTGGAGCGAAACAGAATGTGAGGTCACGTGATCAGGATGGTCTTACCAGGCTACTCTTATTGGCCTATGGACTGATTAAGGTGTTGCTTTCCTTTTAAAGGAATACTGACAAGATTTAAAAAAAAAAATTTGTGCGGGATGCTCCTCACTGTTGTTGTAGCACTGATGATTTGTTTTGCACTTTCCATTGATTTTTATTTTATTTTCCAATTTGGGAGTCCTCAGACTGTTATCCCCATGTGTTACAGTTTGTAAATATTGAAATGAATTGCAATTGGAAAGCAGCTTCCAGGGACTGTATAATGTAGTGCAGATGGTTGATATCACATTTCATTTGTTGACGTAATTAGAGAAAATCTTGCATAGATTGCCTGTAACATCCCTTAAATTTGCAACAACAGCACAATGGCTAATTATAGTAGCATATATCACGATATTCATTACTGAGTTGGATTTTCAGTGTTCATTTGGCAGTGGCAATAGCGATTCACCCCAAATATTCTTGGACTGAAATTACTTATTCTGGTTTAAAGGGGGTTTCTGGACAGCGATTTTTTTTGGAAAGAGATGCCCAAAGTCATTGACTATGCAAAAAGAACTATTTTGCTTGGAAAAAGAAGAACTTGAACATGAAAGTATTATTGTCAGGATAATGTCAGGGCAGCTATTCAGAGTTGAGGATAGCTGTAATTTCCCAGTCTGGCTGCATGCACACCAGAAAGTCGTCTTTACAGCACTCGTCCTTTTTCTCGTAATGCTGAATATAAAACACATACTGTGTTGCATTGTGAAAGAATAGCATACTTTCACTAAGGACTAGTGTCAGAAGTAAAAACAAAAAAAAATTCAAACGCTTCAAATGATTTATCACTCATGTCCCAGCGACATCAGGAGCCATGCCCGGTGCTTCCTCATGCTTCTGTATAGAGCTGCTTTAAAAAGAGGTGACCAGTGGACAAGGAGCTTAAGGTCATAGTTCACCCCAAAATGAGTCTTTAACTACTCACCCCATGTCGAAAATCCAAACACAGAGTGAGTACACTCTGTATATGGTATAGTCAGTGTAGTGAAAACTACAGGCTGAATGAGACCATTTCTTTATTTCATTTAAGGCACCAGTACAGACACTTCTATTGGCACGTTCAACCACTGTCATTAAGGAAAATATAGGAGATAATGAGGTAAATATTGGACATTTGGACCCACACTGCAATTGTTTGGCTTCAAAACGCTCAGATTACGCTGCACAAACTGTTTGGAGAAAGATTGATTGATTGATTGATTGACTTTATTCGATAAATTAAAATACAATGTACAAATGTACATACAGTGCTAAAATTCATCAGGATATCGCAATAAAGTCACATGACTTATTTCCATTGCGGTCCTGAGGTCTAGGCTAGGAGGCAGGGAGGAAAAGGGAGTGACATGTATATGCTACTAATATCCCATTTTTACACGAAAACACCTAATAGAAACATCAATATTATACAATCATGAAAAATAATAAAAAACCACACAAGTTCAGAAACCAGTCCAGACTTAGAACTGTCCTAGAAAAGATGTTTCACTATACTAACTTACTCAGCATCCATTTGTTCAATTGTTTTTTAAAACTGTTCAGAGAATGGGCAGATTTAATTTCATTTGGGATTTTATTCCACCCCCCCCCCCCCCCACACCCGTGTAGAGAAATGTATTTCTCCCTACTTTGCTTTTTAGATTGGGTTGTTTCAGGTTAGATACACTAGCCCTTGTATTCAGGCCATGAGAGTCCCGAACATACTGAAAATACCCGGTAAAATAATTTGGACATAGACCTTGTAAAATCTTACAGACCATAATAAGTTTTAACTGTTGAGTTCTACCTTCAACAGGGAGCCAGTTCAACTCTTTAAAATAGTTTGGGCTAATGTGCGTTCTTGGACTGAGATGAAGGACGACCCTCATTAGTTTGTTCTGAGCTTTTTGAAGCTTATCTTTTGTTCTTTTAGTTATACTCTTTCAAGTTATATTCTTTCAAGTCTCTTCTTAAAACGTACTTTTATCGGAAAGCATTTCCCGATTTTACCTGAGCTGCCTCCTTATTTTACTTGACTTTTATTTCTTTTTAATTTCATGTCTATTATTTAAATTTTTTAATTTTGTGTTTTTACTCCCTTTGTGTTTATAATGTGTCTATTTTTATGGCTTTTAGTTCATTCTAATCTCTCTGTGCTTCTAATGTGTTCTGTTTTTATTGTAAAGCACTTTGTAACCGTGTTTTGAAAGGTGCTATATAAATAAAGTTTATTATATTATTATTATTATACCACTGTACCAGGTTACGCAGGTGTAATCATAGTGGCATTGAACTAATGATGTAGCTAATGTCCTCATGGCTTCCTTATCAAGGAACTTGGATAAAGATGAGATGTTACTAACTTGCTAACTCGCTCTGTGTTCGGTTTTCATCCAAACTTCAATGGAGTTTCGACTGGCATGGAGTTGAGTAGTTAATGATAGAATTTTCATTTCGGGGTGAACTGTCCCTTTAAACCCTTTAATCTGTATCACAGTATGTGTGCTGTCTGTGGCACTTCATTTTTCTTGATAGTCTGGAGACATTTATATTGCAGTGCAGTCTATCAGTAAATTTAATTAATCTGTCACAGCCAGTGGTGACATCACCTGCGAGACACACTGAAACTCGTGAGTCATATTGAAATATTTCAAGACATTTTCAGCTATTTCAACCGGGTCTTTCGCCATTTTTTTTTTTTGGGGGGGGGGGGGGAGCAAGTTACTGGAGGATTCTGCTTGTCTTTTGGTTCTCCTCTGGTTTAGCTCGCCCTAACTCGATCTGATCGGCTCTGATAAAAACCCAAGAAGATAAAGTGTGCTCTTGAAAGGAAAGTTGGCCGAGATTCACGGCCCTGTCACAGAGAAATGAAGATCATATAGGCTTCTGGACGCTGGAGGCTACATTTATGAGCCACACACTGTAGGCTGGATTACTGCACATTCATCATCACTGTGCGTTTTGTCTCCGATGCACGCACACATAACTGACATACACACACACATGCTGTATACACACACACACACAGACTATTTTTTGGCTCGGTAGTAGGTCAGCCAGCAGTCTGGTGTTATTAATGAGTCGAGCTCAAAGTAAACAAGGACGTCTCCTATGTAGAACATCACAGGACAAGGAGAACTCACAGCTGAGAAATATTACAAGAACGTCTTTAATTTCTGTGTCTGTGTCCTCAGATGCTGCATAGACCACCGAACTCCACTTTCACGCTCACAACATCCAGAGTTTCCTGAATAAGTTTAGACCGCTGCTTACTTCCCGTTATTTTTGGTCCGCTGGCTGCCCGGCTGTGATTCATTTCTAACCTGAAGTGCCATTTGTAGTGTGATACAAATGAGAACTTTTCTACACTTTCTGCCTGAAAGATCCTTGAAAGTTTCTGAATAACAGAAAAAATAAGACCTTATACTGACAATGCTTCCCAAGGCCTTGAGATAGTTTGAAATAGCCTCAGAACCGCCAACGACGTGGAAAAAGATGAGTTTCATATAATCTATATATCGTCCCTCCGTAAACCGCGCAAGTGTATTTTAATCCGAAGAGTTTCACCGAATAACACTTTGGAATTCATTCAGTCAAAGTTCTTGATTCTGGTGCCTGAGGACAGTGAATGTGTAAATCCCGGTCTCATGTCTGGAGGCTGAGCTGCAGAGCTGTGAATCCAATTGACCCCCCTGGTCGCCGTCTCCTGTCCTGTTGACTTTGTGACAAACATTAAGGATTAAGAGTTTAGCCTCTGGTTCTGAGAATAATTCATTCTGCTCCCCTGTCATTCACGCCGGGGAGAGAGAGAGAGAGAGAGAGAGAGAGAGAGAACACCGCTGCGGGCTGAGAACATCCTGCTGCGTGACCCGGCACAGCCTCGGTAACAGGGAAAGGTGCAGGGAGGGAAGTTGAAATTGGATGGATTTAGGCCAAGCTTTCTAACTGAAATCGGGGACTGCACCGCGGATGAGAAATGAGGGTAAAAACAGACGGGGAAATTTAGAGCATTTCCTTTTCCATTTTCCATTTTTTTCCCTCTGAATTCTTGCGTTCGTTTTTTGGAGACTGACGTGGCCGGTCTGCTCTGCAGGGTCAGGCACATACCGTGCACCAGGAGGGGGTTTGAATCCAAATCATGACCTTTGAACCACATTATTTCCTGCCATTCTCTATACTGTAATATCTAATGAAGCACATATTTTAAGAAATCATTAAAAGCATTGCAAAATGGGTCCCAGGTCACTGTGTGATTGATAGATGGATAGATAGATAGATAGATAGTTTCTAACAGTGGGAAAGAAGTTGTGCGGTATATCATGATTTAAAATAAGACACATTTTACTAGTACAAATTGAGTGTTTATTTTCCAATATGCAATGCAAATGTATTATTTATTCAGTAAACCTTTGTCACTGTGTCACTTTACTTTGTCCTTGGTTTTTCCCTGACTGCAGTAGTGCTGCATGGTGGATATTGATACTGGAGCACAGGAACAGACAGGAGTAGGGCTGAACGATTTTGAAAAAATATCTAATTGCGATTATTTTGACTGATATTGCAATTGCGATATTAGAGGGAATGATACTTTTTTACATCATTATTCTCATTTTCATTGAAAAACGTATTAAAATGATTATGGTGTGATTTTTGCGGGGATCTGTACCAAACAAAGATGTTTTCTTAAGTCTGTAGAATATGATGTGTAGGCCAGGACATCTCTGCAGCACGACAATATTTCATTTAAAATGGTATTATGACACACATTTCGCCTTTAACAAATATTGCGCCTCCTGAGATTTGAAAATTGCAGTAGGCCGTACTGCGATTTCGATAAAATTTTGATTAATTGTTCAGCCCTAGACAGGAGTCGTTCTGATCAATTAGCAGATGTTTAATGAACAACATGAACACAGTCAGTGATGTCAGTCTCTCTGTACTGAGAGAGAGCTGTGATCTGTATAGTATAGTATCCGTCAGTTACATACATAATAATAATAAACTTTATTTGTATAGCACCTTTCATACAAGAAATGCAGCTCAAAGTGCTTTACAACAGAGAAATTACATGCACCAAGTGCTTCACATAAAACTTGATAATGATAGTGAGAATAAGATAAAGAGGAGAATAGAATAGGAGAAGAGGAGAATAGAATACATAAAATGCATCTTCACATGAAAATAGACATAGAATGAGCATAACATAAAAATATACTGTAAAATAATAATAAAAATAAAGATAAAGTAAAAAAATAGAGTACATAGGATGCATAAAATCAAGTAAAATACAAATTTTAAAAGAAGTGCAGCAGTGCGAAGCAAAGTGAGAGAAAAAAAAAAGAGTTTGAGGCCTGTATTGGGAAAGTCATAGCTAGTTAAAGGCTAAAGTGAAGAGATAAGTTTTTAGCTTTCTTTTAAAAATACATGATAGATAAATGACAAGATGTCTCCATATTCTTGATAGCTGACGTAACAACTGACAGCAGGAACATCAGGCAAATCCTGAAACCAGGTCGACTTTGGTCGACTAACAAGACCACAGTGTAAGTATCGTATTCAATTCTACAGTTCTTTTGTGGTAGAAATAGCTTTTTGACACGGTGAGGATGACTTCCATTAATCCGATGCCGATGTCAGTGAGGGTAAAACACACCTGAGGTGAGGTTGTTGCCGCGCCGCGTTACCAGAATAGGAAATGAGATTTTGCTCCGAACAAGTTCAGCCTCTGGAAAATTAGGAGATTGGAGGTTAGAAGTCAGCCGCAGAGAGAAGTCGAGCAACGCATCGAAGACTCACATGTTGCACTTTATCGACAAGAACTGTGGGAGGCGGGGAGCCGAGAGAGAGAAGGAAACACCGAGACGGGATAAAAGAGGTGTTTGGTTCAGGGTCAGACTTTGTTGGAGAGCGTTTCCTCCCATCGCTCCTCAGACAAGACTGAGGAGAATGAGGGAAAAAAATGCCGAATCTGTCTTTAAAACTGCAATCCAGACATACATGCTGAATTTTCTTTGTTTGAAATAAGAAGAAACATTAGATGAATTAGATTAGATGAAACGTTAATGATCCCAGTGGGGGAAACTTCTGTACCAAGAATACTCTTGTCAGGACAGGAGTTGATGAAAATGATTTTTTCAGTTTCGCTGTCTTGTTGTATCCCTTTAGTTTGTAAGGTAACGCTAGTGGAGGATAGTTGCAGCATAAATGGACGATGGGTGACTTTTTCACGGTTGCCATTAGTGGTGTGCGACATCGGCTGGATTTTATATCACAATACTTTTTTAGATTTTGGAAGGTAATGGTATATATTACGATATAATCTTTTTTCTGGTAATTTGAACCTAGGGCACTTTAACATTTTGTTCATTTAAAGTGATGTTGAACTTTGGTAGTAGCCTGTGTTGTGTAGCTTCCTGGACATGATAAAAGGCCAAAATTGATGATTCTCAACAGTTAATTCTCTGTTATCTGTTGCTACAGTAGAGGAGACTGGAGAATTGTGTTTTCTTCTCTCTCCATTCACTGCCGTTGTCTGGAGGAACAGTCTGAAAATCACTTCTAGCACATAAAGGAACGCCAACAAAGCAGATTCTGACAATATATAAAAAAACTAGTCATTCTGCTGAATTGTGGTTAAGTGAATCTCTTTCTTTATGCTTATTAAACCTTTCAGTTTGAACAAGTGTAACACCGAAATCCGGTCGGAGGAAACTTATGCCGATGGAAAGAAGAAAATATTACATTTACCAATAATTGTAAATAGAAGAAAAAAGTGTGAGACAGGACTTTGACGAAGCAGATTCTGCCAATATATAAAAAACAAGTTTCTCACTGCTCTTTCCTCTCCTTCTCTCCTTCTCCAGCAGGGATTTTTTTTTGTGTCTGTCTTGTAAAACAAAAGTGCGAGCTGTAATAGCAGAAGACAAATGGAACAAAGGATAAATGTGTGTGTGTGTGTGTGTGTGTGTGTTTGAGTGCTCCCTGTGGGCTGTTATGGCTTCACTGAAGTGGATAAAATCAATACACTAATCCCTTTCAGTCTTTTCCCACAAAAGCCTTGTTCAGGGCTTAAAGACCTCCGGCCAGGTGCCGAATTTCTGCCGTATGGACGTTTTAGATTCACAAACTATTCTCGAAAAAATAAATAAATAAAAAAGAAACGCTCCACGTGGGTTTTTGTTTTTGATGCGTTTTAGCCAATCATATTCAGCGAAGCAAAGCAATATTTTACAATTACCAATGGAATGCGAGTAAAGTTTTTTTTTATCCAATGAACAGCAAGCTACTTTCTATCACCATGTAGCACCGATTCCGTAGTGTAGCACAGCTGAAACATGGAAACGAAGTTTATGAAAGCTGGTGGAGATACACGCGTCACTGAGACAGGAGTAAAAACCAAACGGCGACAGGTATGGACTGAATAAACGGGTGGAAACCGTTTGACACTTGGTGCGACAAAGTAAGGAAACCGGGTGCAGAAAGAAAGTGCTCTTTCCACACGAGGTCAGTCCCAGACACAACGCCGCTGTGCTGCACTCCGATATCTGACCACGACAGGTACAGCTGCCGCTCCAGCAGCAAGGACAGACCGGAACGTGATCTGTCTTTCACAATTTACAATCGTCATTCAGCATCAACATGTGGCTTTGCTTTGGCTGTTCTCTACAGAGCTCCCTAGGGGTCACCTGGTAAGAAAAAAAATAATTGATGTGGAAATCCATACGGGCACCGATTGGTAAACCACGCACGGCTCCATGCGCACGGTTTTTAGTAAACCGTGCCCTCCAATTAGTAATCAGTGTATTTGTAATGTGTAATATGTACATTGATGACGTCAAACAGGGACACCACAGCGGCCCACAGAGTTGCATATACACAATTTAATTAACATGCTTTTTCTACAAGCATGATTTATAGGGAGTAAATGGGTTTCATATTGTCACCAAAACACACATCGGATCATAAATTAAACATTACAATGGTTATGGTTCACATATGGTCTAGGTGCCTAATGGCTATTACAGCTCACTATATGTATGCCAAGTGGTGTGTAATGGCTCTGGCTCACTGTATATAGGCCTAAAAGTCCCTCTTTGATGTTATCAGCGTAGATATTACAAATCTGTGTGCATGGTTTACTAATCCGTGGGCACGGTTTAAGAGAAAATTGTAAGAAAACCGTGCCGACTGATTTCCCGTCTTTTTTTTGTACCAGGTGACCCCTGAGGGCCTCCACAGTTATCCTTATAGGTTTATAGATTAATAATGATGTTGAATATTCATTCATTCAGCACAGAAATGTGTCAAAATTGGACTAGTTTTATAGAGAAATAGAGAAATGAATAGTGCAATGGTGCAGTGTGCCCCCCGGTCAGTCAGGAACATTTCAGGCTCACAATGGTTTTTTGCTTTAAGCCCTGCTTGTTAGACACATTAGCAATGGATATTTGTCTAACCCCATTCTTACAGTTACACCCATTCACAACCAAGTGTTCTGCTCGTGCCCAGACTTCACCATTCGGGATTCAAACCAGCAACCTTCTGGTCTCAAGCTCGCTTCACTAAACACTTAACAGTCTGACCAAAACGAAGATAAAACAGAAAAAGCCTGGTGTAACGTTGGGATGACTGGAGGTTTTCCAGCTCAGTTTCTTATTGAATTTGATTTGAATTTGAATCTGATAGCTCATATTTTCTGCCAAAATTCAATGTCTTTAAATTTGACCTTTTTCATGCCAAACAAATTATAAGCCATCTGGAAAAGCCTCTGAAACGGCATTTAGACCATGGGACAAGGAACTCTCAATTGAAACCCAGACTAAGTAATTTTTTGGTTGGTGAAACTCTACAATTGGCCTTTAAATAAGGAATTAATTTGTAAAACTTTTAATTAGGTTTTACACACTGTGTTTATGTAGCTGTGGTCAGAGAAGAACCTCCATCATGTTGGTGGTGGACGACACTGAGTGGCTGATATCCTATATTTAATAAAAGATCAATTTCTGCCTGATATATAGGCAAAACAATATATTGGTCTAACCCTGCCCCATTCTAAATGTATACGGTGCTATATATGGTGAACCCAAGTGGTCAAAAACAAGCTTGACAAGTGTGACAAGCAGCTACATGCTCTCCAGCAGCACAGACGCGGCTCTGTGCATTAACCCAATTGATCCGCTCTTCTTAACCAAGCTGAGCATTGATCGCTGCAGTGGAGGGAAGGAGCAAGCCGCCTCAGGCTCCCGGCTCAGTATGGCTCGGCTCGGCACGGCCGGGACCGGTCCGCCTCAGATGGGGAGATACGTGGAGCGATGCTAGGAGGATTAGGGGCCAGCGAGACGCCCTGATTCGCTGATCATTATGTAAGCCACATCTGTCCTCCGTCCCCTCGGTGGCACCCGGCCTCCCACGCCGCACCCAGCCAAGCCCGGCAGCCATGTGAAGAGAGCGGGAGAGACAAGTCACTCAAATGCACTGTGAAGTCTGCTTACTGAGAGAGAGAGAGAGAGAGAGAGAGAGAGAGAGAGAGAGAGAGAGAGAGAGAGAGAGAGAGAGAGAGAGAGAGAGAGAGAGAGATGCTGCTGGTGTGATCACAAACGGAGATACCAGCCTTGTGACTTCAGCTCCAAGCCAGATTTGTAGTTTTGCAGCCATGAAGCTAACAGACAGACAGATTACTCAACTAGGCCTCAGTTTACTAATAAATATTTACTTCATGGCTCTTTCAAGCCTTTGTGATATAGATGAAATACCACAGAAGTAAAATTATCCTTCACTGCTCACAGTTTTTATATTCAGCTACAGTTGAGCTACAAACTCGGTTCCTTTCCTCAAAAAAACAAAAAAGAAATGACATTGTGATTTCCATATTAATACGCTTGCATGCTTATTGTTAAGGAAAATACACTGACTATTTGGCAAATAAGCCTTTTCATTCAACTTTTGATTAGATCAGATTAGATGAGACTGTAATGATCCCCCTGGGGGAAATGGCTTGTTGTAGCTGCAAATAATAGGGTGCAGCGAAGAAGAAATGTGACACAAATAAGAACAAATGGAAATGGAGTGGTATCAAACATAATACAATCAATAATTACAACATTACAGCGTGTTAAATAGAATGAAATGAAAGTAAATCATGAAACTATATCAGTTACAGCATGTAGCATGGACAAAATAACAGCAGTATAACATACTGAGACAAAGGCAATGTATGAAAAATCTATATAAACTATGAAAATTTACTGTTGTGCAATGAGAAGATTGGTAGCAGGTTCATCTCAGCATTTCCTGTATTTATTTATTTTGTTATAGTGTAAATGTGTATTGAGTAAGAAAACTCGAGATGAGAGACTGACAGTTTGATTTTGATTGATTGAGTTTGATATCAAAATTGTGTTGAATATTCATGATTTGGGAATACAGATAGAATATAAAAAAGCTATTGGTCAAAAGGGATAAGGTCATATGAACAAGACTGAACAACCAATGATAATTATAGTTCTAGCACATTAAGGAGATGTGTAATTTTGTCAGTGTTTTCTATGAGATTTGGGTATTTGCACATTCCAGACTCACAGTTAGAGTTTAATCTTATAATGGTGAAGCAGATTCAGTATTCTTGAGTTTTAGGCACTTAAGGTGTAATTATAGGTCAAAGCTTTATATGCAGTTTCCTGGACACATGGAGGGGAAAGTGCTACAATTTTCTCAGCACACAATTGTAAATTATTTGCCAAAAAACTTAGTGTATTACTGAAAGCTTTACAGCAGTGTGTACGGGGTGCTTCTGCAGAGCGGGGAGAGGTGGGATGACGGGAGCGCTCGTCTGTCAGCTTGGCCTCAGCCTCTAGCTGGGACGGGACGGGATGGGAAGCCGCTCTTTGAGCTGGCATTACCATGTCTCAGCACTTAATGGCCCGCCATACAGCATTTCTCTGCTGTTATTTCCCTGCCTTCCTCTCCTCCAGACATGATAATAAGGAGCTTATTTGAGCGGCTCTTTTCCCAGATGGGTTTGGAAAGGTGCCAGTGGAGGCTCCGATCACAGCAGAGCCAACACAGCTGTAGGTCACCACCGCTGCCCCCTACAGGCCGTCACACCATGGGCCTTTCTCAAAATAAGTTCTGGTGCGTTCCTTTGTCCTCCATGACGCGTTTGACCTATCTATCTAACGGCCGAAGCACGGTTCTAAACCAAAAGAACATTGAAGACGGATAAAGATCCTAGAAGTTCGCCAACCGAGGATGCATTGGTTGACTTGGCCAACAGGAACGAATGGGAAGTCCAAGATTCATCCTGAGAACGATGCATCAGGTCTAAACAGCGCTGTAGTCTGCAGTACAGACCAGGTTGAAACCAATGGGAAAGCGGACAGCCCATCTCACACTGTGAAGATGCTTCTCTGTTCTCACGTTCTTGAGAAGTTTGTTCTCTGGAAGACAACTTGGGAAGAACTTTCTCCATGTGGACCCGAGTCCTGACCTGGCGCTCGTCTTGGATCTGATAATCAGCTCATGTCTTGATGCTCTGGGTGTGACGCCCTGTTGGCCCGGTGCCGTATGTTACTATGTGTAACCTGTATGTTACTACGTGTAACCTGTATGTTACTACGTGTAACCTGTATGTTACTACGTGTAACCTGTATGTTACTACGTGTAACCTGTATGTTACGACCTGACCTGTCACCAAGTCTCTGCACCCGTGTCACCAAGACAAATTCCTGCACTTTTATTTCAGGTGGCGAATCAAGTTATTCTGATTATGCTTGTGTATTGAAATTTAATTTGTTATTAAAAAAACGCTAAACACAGGAAGAATGATGACTTGTCAGAAGGAGTGTTTAGCATACTGTATATAATTAACAGGCATATAACAGACCTAAAGTACAAATTCTCCACTGTCCCATGGTGCATCCTGAAATCGATTTGGTTCCTAAAAGTGGATCATTGTCTGTCATTTGGAAATACTTTGGAAATACTTTCGAACTAGAAGAGTACAGATTCAGTACAAAGTAGCTGTGCCCCAAAGTAATGAAGCAGTCATTATTTATTATTTGAATTTTGTAAATAAGGATACAATAAGCGCAAGAGGGTAAGAGTGAAAACAAGAGTTTGTAGCTGCTGCTACTTTAAGAAATACTGCACTGGGAAATATATGTTGAGGTGCATAATCATACAGCCCTAGCAGTAATATTAATAATAGTTAATTGATCCTAACTTTGGTAAATTCAATTATCATTCTGCTTCCCAGTTGGTCCCTCCAACAGCCTTATACAAACAAACTCTCTCTCTCTCTCCCTCTCTCTCTCTCTCTCTCTCTCTCTCTCTCTCTCTCTCTCTCTCTCTCTCTCTCTCTCTCTCTCTCTCTCTCTCTCTCTGTTAGCAGTAGTATATTAGTGGCAGTAATATTAGTTTAAATTCAGTTTTCTGCTTGTTCCCCTGCTGTAGCCTCCAACAGGTCGTATTTATGAGGTTTAAGCTGCGTGAGACTCGGCTGTTACCTGGTGATAGCATTACTGCATTGAGCTGGACGTGTGTGTGTGTGTGTGTGTGTGTGTGTGCTTGTGTGTATGTGCATGACATGACATAATATCAGTTGGTCCTCTCTAGTGTGTGTTAGCTTCTCTCTCTCTCTCTCTCTCTCTCTCTCTCTCTCTCAATGCCTACAGTCGACCATGAATCTGTCTGCTTAGTGTGTACTATCTTGCTGTGAGTGTGTTCCCCTTTTCTGATTTTATTGGTCAGTATGTGTGTGTGTGTGTGTGTGTGTGTGTGCAGATACAAAGCTGGTCAACTGAGCCTAGCAGGAATCAGTGCAGACAGTCGGCTGAGTAGAGGAGTGGAGTGTAAAATACGAGAGAGAGAGAGAGAGAGAGAGAGAGAGAGAGAGAGAGATGGAGGCTTGGGTACCGACTGAAATATCTTTCAATTTTGAGTATGCATGAAGGATGAATGTAGAGAGGACAAGGACAGAGGGAGAGGAAGACAGGTGGAGAGATAAAGAGAGGAGAGGAAAGCTGTAGGCCAACTGTTAGAAAGTATGTAAGTAAATTTATGGTTTGTTTGGAATAAACAGCAGAAGAAGAACTGGGTAGTTAGCATGAGCAGCGATAGCCACCATGGCTGAACAGACAGAGAAAAGAGAAACTCAAACTGCAGCAACAGAAAAGCCAAGCTCCGCCCACACTGTTTGATTGACAGGTGATCTCTGGGAGGTGCAGTGCAGAAACACCACAGCAATGAACGCTTAGCAACGCAGATGGAGACTAAATAATTTAAAATAACCCCGAAGATCTCAAGGATTACTGCTTTTTTTTTCTTCTCTCTGCAGTTTTCCATTTTGTTTTCAACTCTGTTTATATAGCACTTATCTAAAAGCACAAAGTTTACAAAGTGCTTCACAGCATATGGAATAAAAATAAATAAAGCAAAGCAAAGCAAACCAAAATAAATTGAAAAGGATAAAAAAACATAAACAAGGACAGATTATATGAAAGCCAGCCTATAGAAATTAGTTTTAAGAAGAGATTTAAAAGATTATATGGATGGATTATATGTCTTATCCCACCTGCTCAAATCACTTCAGTGTTTTATCACTGTGCAAATGAACCGAACTTAACTCAATTATAGCAGCGAGTCTCGTGAATCACTTCCTTTAGACGACCTCGTCTCTGCTGAATTTCACAGGAAAGCCGGTATTCACAGACTCTGACAGTCTTTGAGTCAGTGCAGGTTTGTCGTGACACAAAATGACCTCTCCTTCATAAGCGAGTGCCTGTTCATATGAGAATCATTTGTTGAATAAAAGCTTGTCTCTTAATGGTCCCATATCGTGTAAAACGGGATTTCCCTTCCCCTCTGTGATTATAAAGGAGTTGGATGGTCTATCTAAACATGGTGAAAGTATCAAAACGCACGGTCGCCAACTAAATCCACACAATCCATATTAGAAAAGCGAGCCTCTAAACGAGCCGTTTGGACTTCCGTAACTTTGTGGCGTCGCAAAGGTTCGCTCATTATCATTTTTGTAAGAAATAATAGACTAACAAAATGTTTTTTTCAAAGCGGTTGAGCGGTTGTCATTGTTTATTAACCGGAGAGTTTTCCCTACCTGTAGCCGCCGGGCCGCGGCGTCTCACGTTTCACTCTCGAAGCGGTTAGCCAATCAGAACAGAGGGGTCGTTAATATTAATGAGCCTTAAAGACACGGCGACAGAAACAGCCTGTTCTTGGTAAGGCTCAGAGAGATGCTGGAAAATGAACGTGTAAAAATGGATTGAGAGTGTTTTTGGTACATGACACCACACACACAGCTTTGAATGGACCTCAAGACAGAAAATAAAACACTGGAAAGTGTAGACTATGGGACCTTTAAACGACTGATGACAGATGGAGGGCTTTGATTGGTGGATCATGGCTGCGATAGTCTTCATGGTGTATTAGGACCACTTTCACAATATTCAGGTGAGGGTCGGGCGATATCAGTTTTTTCACATCACAGTATTGTCTCCATATTTTACCCGGATATACAAATGTATCATGATATTGTGAAAATAATGGAATGTAAAATAAAGGATGCAAGTCTGTCATAATGCCTTGTTTACATCATTGTTAATGCCAAGTTCCTGCTACATCATTGTTAATGAGAACAGAAATATTTGGCAAAAAAATCAAATAAGTTTTTAGTGCATCTTGTCAGCCAAAACATTTTGGCTGACTTCACACAGAAATAAAGTTTGCTGAATTTTATTACTCCAACAAAAAAACATAAAAACATAAAATAGTCTAATAAGCCGTTATACCTCCAGGTTTCTGGCCCAAAAGACAATCATGTGTACTTTGGATACTTCTGCTTATTTTCCTAGTTTTTGCCGTCATTTTGCGATTGATTGTGTTGTAAATTTCATCACTTACTGTAGAGCTTTTCGTTCCTCCAGTTCTCCGGGAGCGCTGCGGTCCGTTACACACACACACACACACACACACACACACACAGAGCCAACGGTCGAACACAAAAAGCGATTAAAACACGTCCTTTCAACACCATGACAGCGTTTTCACATTATAATGTTCCTTTTAAAGTCCGAATCAGAGTTTGCTAGGATGTTACTTTGTATCGGTCTGGGAATACAAAAATAAAATCAAACTATCTTGGCAGTCAGAGAGCGTTTTCACATTATAATGCTGCACCTTGCCCTTGAACGACCCTGTAGTGATTTTTTTTTTCCCGACCACTGAGCCGCCAGGACGCTCCGGGGTGAACTGTGTTCCTCCGCTCCTCCTTTTCTTCTTCTTTTAACTAATTAAGACGTAAACAAACTGACAGCTTACCCTGAGGAGGGAGTATGGGAATGAATTTGTAGGGGAGAGGAAGTTTATGCTGTTATCTATTTATCTATCTATCTATCTATCTATCTATCTATCTATCTATCTATCTATCTATCTATCTATCTATCTATCTATTTTCTGGGCAGCCAGGTTTATTAGACACCTAACCCATGTATTATTTCTACTGGAGGATTACTGTTATCTTGCTCGTTGCTCGTTCTTATCAGTGTGTGTTTCTGCTTTGCTCTTGCACTTGTAACTTAATGTCCTCATAAGGATAGAATAATTAAAATCCTCCTATTTGAGGACGTCCTGCCAGATCCCTGCTTCTGCAAGGGACTGTTTCATGATTTGGTGTGTGCTGGTGTGGGTTTAGGTTAGGATTGGGGGTTAGGGAGGGAATGGAGTCCATAGAAGGTCCTCAGAAGTACAGTATGATAAATTGTATGTATGTTTTATGCGTGGGTCAAAAGTTCAGCGCGAAGAGGATTAAAAAGATGCTCTTGCCGGGAAGTGAAGGAGGAGTAGGCCGTGTGTTTTGAGGCTCAGGAGGCAAACTGTGAAACCTCCAGGACAGACTGAGGAGAGGAGGAAGAGCAGAAAGGGGGAGATGGGACAGGAAAGACACCGGGGGGTCGGGCTGGATCTGTCTGTGATCAGAAGAGGAGAACAGAAAATCGTCCTCTCCTCACACCGAGACACTGTCGGCTCTCAGCGGGCGGCAGGGAAACAGAAAAGGGAAGTATTGACCCAAGGTGGTCTGATTCCTCCTCTTTTCTTAAAACACACACACACGCCGCCGCTGGTAATAGCAGCTCTCTCTGTGCCAAACAAAGCCAGTCCAATAACATATTCTCTTCTATTCTGTTCTCTCTCTCTCTCTCTCTCTCTCTCTCTCTCTCTCTCTCTCTCTCTCTCTCTCTCTCTCTCTCTCTCTCTCTCTCTCTCTCTCTCTCTCTCTCTCTCACACACACACATACATTCTATCTATCTATTTCTATTTGCCTCTCTTACCTTTCCCTATTTCTTTCCCTTTCATTCAATCTTTCTCCACTCCTCTCTGTCTTCTTCCTCTCCCCCTTTCTCACTCTCATCCTCTCTCCCTCTGTCTTTGTCCTTCTCTCTCTCTCTCTCTCTCTCTCTCTCTCTCTCTCTCTCTCATTTTGGGAGAGACTGACTAACTCAGTTTACCTACCAATCCATACCATTCATCCTCCTCAGCACAATAGATGTGAATGCAGCTGAAGAACTGAAGTCTCTGTATCTGTGGGCAATGGATTGAAAATTGATGCCTATCAACACTGCAACAATTTCTGTCTGCTGATAACTTTAAGGCATCAATAGCAATCAAAGGGTATCAAAAAGTTTTAAAATGTTAAGTTCTTGCAATGAGAACTAGGGCTGAACAATTAATCAAAATTTTATCGAAATCGCAATATGGCCTACTGCAATTCTCAAATCGCAGGAGGCGCAATATTTGTTAAAGGCGAAATGTGTGTCAAAATACCATTTTAAATTAAATATTGTCGTGCTGCAGAGATGTCCTGGCCTACACATCATATTCTACAGACTTAAGAAAACATCTTTGTTTGGTACAGATCCCCGCAAAAATCACACCATAATCATTTTAATACGTTTTTCAATGAAAATGAGAATAATGATGTAAAAATGATCATTCCCTCTAATATCGCAAATCATATCGCAATTGCAATATCGGTCAAAATAATCGCAATGAGATATTTTTTCAAAATCGTTCAGCCCTAATGAGAACTCAAATCATATGGTGTAAAATCATATGGGGGATAATCAAGAGTGCAGAAGAAGGTGAAAACAAATAATAACAATAACCAGTATGACTAAGATTAAATACTGGATGTTCGAAGCACCTTGCAGTGCAATGAGTGCATACATTTTTAGAATTTTTATGCGTGTTTCTGTTGGGAATGGGAAGTGTTAGTGCCATCCGACCCATATCAGACCGTTCATTATAACATCCGGCAGCTGAACGGAGAGCAAAACTTGAATTTTCCAGACAAGTGCCAGCAGTAGTTCAGCTAGACTGAGATATACTGCACCTCTGCTCTGTCAAGAATGGAATAAAACTTTCTACAGTATTGTGAATTCATTAATAGATATACAGCTACTGTTGGCAGATAGATGGGTAGATATGATAAAACCACAAAAAAATGAAGGTATTGAGATCACAGATGGGGAGAATTAATGAGTTAATACCTTTAATTAATCTTTTTTCATTGCGGAGATATTTGGTCACCATTTTGTGCTTCGTCATCACCATAAAACGTGTCCTATGTGTGTATAAATGTACCTTAAACTCCCCCGAACCCCAAAACGAACCGACACATTTGATAAAATTGGCATTCTAACCTCTCGGGCTTCACTTTTTCTCTGAAGACTTGTCCCACTGCGCCTTAATGGAAGTTTCAAGAAGGAACAAGCGAGTCCTCGGAGGTCACCGTGGCATTTTGTCCTGATTTTGCTGTCACTTTGCTCGCTGAAAAAAGTTTCTCCCTTGTGCCATAAATACATCCTCGGAGGAATAAAGCCACTTCCACAAAGCACAATGAGGTAACTTTTTTTCCGGAGCAGGTGACGCCTCAGAGGTTAGCGTGGCATTTCCATTCAATTTGTTGTGGCTGTCACAGAGCTTCTGAAGTGTCTAAGACCTTTGTACATTTTCAAAGAACAGTGGAAGCCCATGGCGGCGCACAAAATGCTTACCGAATGTCTCAGTGATGAAAGTGGACTAGAACAATACAGAGTAAAACAGTGTAGGAAGAGGTGCAATGCAGTACAGAGTGGAGCTGAACAGAGTAAAGTTCAGTCCAGTCGATTTTTAATATTCCAAAGGAGCAATTCCTCGTACAGATAGAAGATATGAAAACTGCAAAGCAATCGCAACATAAACATAACACAGCACACGTAATGGAAAAAGATGCTGATCAGTGGTCTGATGTCTTAAAGGGAAAACACACCCTAAAATCACCCAAAAATCCAACCAAAAACTGCTATTAGCGATGTACCTTGCATTTCTGTATGTCTTTGTGTATTTTTTTAACTAATTGACCAAATGTAGATTATGTAATGTCACCTTGAGATGTTTCCAGCAGCTACAGTGGAGTTTGATATCAGAAAATGTTTCATGGATCGAAAACATCAGCGGTAAACGTCAGTCCCTCAGAATCAAAGAGCGAGGGCTTCTTTCTAGAGCCGCCATTTTGCACCGAGAGACGTTCAACAATCATACAGGGAGAAATCCATCGGAGAAGAGGAGAGAGACCAGTTTCTCCACCCACAGGAGCAGGAGAGAGACCAGAATGCAATGCAGCAGAGAGACAGGTTGGGTTTTGAGTAAAGGGGCACAACTGATTTTTTGATGTAAAACCCAGAACTGAATGCATCAAGTTCAGGGCCCTTCAGTTCTCCAGGTTGTCGAAAGGCATTCTGGGAAATGTAGGAAATCGCTAACTGAAGTAACGGTAGACAAGGTCGAGGGAAAGTGGGTTCACCAAAAGTATCCGAGGGGGGATTTTTCCTTCAACTTCTATCAAGCCAAGAATAACATGAGAGCCAGAGCATCAGAAATGCTGGAGGAGACTGACTGGATCCACTGACTGACTAAATGATGGACTGACTCTTTGTGGACTTGGTTGTTTCCACACCCGCTGGCCCTGGAGTGTGTTGTGGTTGTTGTAAATAATAGCCTGTTGTTGCAGCTGCTTCTACATTTGTTCACACGGCGGCCATATTTGATTTACATCGTACCTGGAAAACAGTGAAATAGATGAAAACAGGCAAACTCAACCGGTCTTTGGACAAAAATATACTTTACTAAAATATACACCAAAATTATCATTTGATACTGTTGAGAGATGATGCTACAACTTAGATGGCCCAGTTGGTTTGGAGATAGATATCACATTAACAACATGAATTAAAATTCTGCTAAAATTCACTAACATTATAAATCAACATCATGGATATTTGTTTAATTCTAGATACTGTGGTATTTATTGCTGTTGTTTATTGACTAGCCAAATTCACTTTTGTTATCTTTGCTACTGATATCAAGGACCACAATGGAAATAAGTCTGAGTTTATTATGTTTATTGAACAAGCTGTAAAGTAATCCTGCTTCTTGTCTTTGTTGAATAAACTAAACTAAACTAAACTAAACTAAACTAAACTAAAAACCCTTCACTCCAGTTGCTGTAGTCTTTCATTTGGTCCTTCTCCAGCTCTGCTCATTCCTGGAAGATATCACATGATCATTTTTGTGAGTATTTTAAACATTTTGTCCAAAGACCGGTTGAGTTTGTTCACGTCTGTTTGCTGTTTCTCGGGTTAGGGTTACCCACACCACATTATGACAGAAATCAAATGTTGTACTTTGTACTTTTCATATTTTCTCAGATGGAAATAATGCGATCAAATTCGCTTTTTAACACACACACACGCACACACACACACACACACACACACACACACACTAAGACTCTGGCTGACCTTTCCCTTGCTCTGTTGCTGTCTCCTCTCACAAATACATTTAACAAACTCTTTCTCTCTCTGTCTCTCTTTCTCTCTCTCTCTCTTTCTCTCTCACACTCACACCCACCCTCTCCATCCCTTACTCTTTGGTTATCTCGTACATTCTTTTTCAGACAAAAAAAGACAAAAAACACACACACACACACATGAATACACACTGACACTTCAAAGTGGGACTCAGAGTTTTCCCATACATAATGTTTATGCCCACCCAGGGACAGATACTTTGTGAGCAGCAAACATCAGATGAATAGACCATTAAAAGGCTACATGAAAGTTAATTAGTGATTGCTCATGCAGGTAAAATGAACTACTTCTCTCTCTCCCTCTCTCCCTCCCTCTCTCTGTGTTTAGCTGAATGTATTTCTTGATAAAAGACGCCCTTTCCGTTGTGGCCTGTCGCTTACCAGACGCGGGGCTTTTTAATTAACGATTGCTCGGTTGATGGAGACAAAATGCGCCGCGTGGCTCGTTGCATAGCTCCTCCGATGCCCTGTTAGTGTGTTTGTGTCACGCCTTGAATATTAATAGAGCAGAAAAGTGCCCAGAGTGGAAGTGTGTTTGTGGCGGCGTGGAGCCTCGGCTTTGTGATGATGGTCATTAGCGGTGTCGTGTCAGAGTATACAGCGGGACAGCAGAGGAAGCAACAGGGGACGGAATTAAAATGGCAGTAATGGCGTTTCCATCAAACCATTTTATGGGAAAATTGAAGTTTCTAATGGGAATAAGCGGAATGATTTTGTAAAAAAAAATCCCCAAATATCACAAAACAGCTTTATACGTTTTATAAAATGCCTTTGCACAGTGACCTCCCAGAATAATTTTGTGTGTCTCCTTTCTCAGATGTTGTTGAATGAGCATTTCTCCTACCATTAAGATAGATAGATAGATAAATAGATAGATAGATAGACAGATAGATAGATAGATAGATAGATAGATAGATAGCGCTTTATTGATCCCTTTGGGGAAATTCAGGGGCCACAGCAGCAATGCAAGGAAGTCAAGTATGTTTCAAGTACAGGAAGGTAATAGAAGAAATAGGTACTAAAATAAAATAAAGGTAATGTAGCCTACATAATATGCAACAATAGAGACAGTGCTAATAAATGCAAGTAATAAATGCAGATTCGGATAAGTCTATGGATATATATTCCAGAGGAATGTAAAAATGGCCGTAGCATTTAGTCGTTGCCGCTGGGAAGAAAGAAATAGCCTACAGCCACCAGCAGATTACATGACAGAATAATTATTACTTCTCCAATGGCAAGTAACTCTTGGAAAACCGGGAGATTTGTGAAACCTACTTATTCACTTAAAAACCGTTAATGGAAACGCACCTGATTCACATTTTAAGATTGTCGACTTTTCAAAAGTTTGCTTCGAATTTGCGCAAAATCTGAATGGAAACATAGTTAGCGTTCACTGTTTTTTTCTTTTTCTTTTAGTAGGCCTACAGTGTGAATGCTTCACTCATAATAATAATAATAATAATAATAATAAACTTTATTTATATAGCACTTTTCAAAACAGAGTTTACAAAGTGCTTTACAGAGAAAATAGAAACAGACAGAAAGACAGAAGTACAATCAGTTAAAAGCCAAACCATAAAAATGTGTCTTGAGACGTGATTTAAAAGTAGTAACGGATTCAGACAATCTTACAGTGGGAGGCAGACTGTTCCACAGTCCAGGTGCCATTGCTGCAAATGCTTTATCACCTTTTGACTTCAGTCTGCATGTTGGAACAGCCAAGAGACCTTGGTTGGAAGACCTAAGGGACCTTGTGGTCTGGTATGGATGAAGCAACTCAATGATATACTCAGGTGCCTGGTCATGCAAGGCCTTATATGTAATTAGAAGAATTTTAAACTTAGTTCTGAACTCTATTGGAAGCCAGTGTAAAGAGGCTAAGACAGATGTAATGTGTGACGTACGCTTAGTTTTGGTCAACAATCTTGCTGCAGAGGTTTGAACTAGTTGGAGCCGTCCCAAGACAGACTGATTTAGGCAGGTAAACAATGCATTGCAATAGTCTAAAAGTGATGTCACAAAGGCATTAATAACCCGTTCAGTGTTGTGAAAAGAGAGAAAAGTACTGAATTTGGCAATGTTCCTTAATTGAAAAAAGCATGACTGTACCAGTTTCTTGACATGATGTTCAAAATTTAAGTTAGGGTCAAAGATGACCCCTAGATATTTCGACACTGAATTTAGCTGGAGAAAATTGTGAGCCATCCAATCCTTGATATCAGCCGAACAATCACGTAAGATGGTCAGCCTACTGAAATCGTTGGGATTAATTGAAAGGTACAATTGTGTGTCATCCGCGTAAAAGTGAAAAGCAATGTCATGTCAGCTGTTGTGAGTTGGCTGTGAGTAATCTGGTTGATGCTGCACACTGTCGCCCCACGGTGGTGCAGATCCCTCCCTGGACTGGATCCTTCTCAGGTGTTGCAGCAGAGAAGACAGGGTCAAGTGGCTTTGGGGATTTTGTGCAGCGAGGTGTTGGCAGGCCAGACACCGCCGGACAGGTCAGCAGGGAGACCGGTGGTTAGGTTTGCTGAAGGGTTTGACTGTAGATTTTGAAACGGAGCTGAAAGATACTGACAAAAAAATCGAATTGCGATTGTTTGACAGAATATTGCAATTGCAAATTAAACTGAGATTCATATTATCACAAGTTTTCTTGTCATACATTTTTGTAGAACTTTAAAATTGTTTAAAGAAAAATGATTTTGTTAAAAAAAAAAAAAAAGATCAGTGTGCAGGATTTGATAATTTGAGTCTGATTCATGGACCGGAGATCACCTGCAGCTCTAAAACACCTTGTTCAGAAATCCATGTTGGACGCCACAATCTCTTAAGAAATTAATTGCAGCCCCTGCTATTTAGAAATTGCAGAAGTTCATATTGCGATTTCCATTTTGTTTTTGATTAATTGTTCAGCTCTGATTTTGAACACTCTTCTCAACTGATGCCCACATCACCTCATGTCTTTTCCATTATAATATTGGTGTGCTGCTTTTTTTCAACTTTTTTCAACGAACTCTGATCATTGAAGTCCAGCACCCAGCTACAGAGCAGCCTTTTGCGAAGAAGCGCACCTGTATCTATTTTGTATTTGATCACCTCATGACATATTGGACCTCAGTTTCAATATTTCTGTATATTTGGAATGTGGAAAGACCCTCCCGGACTCTGACAAACACATCTGTTTTGTTTCTGCACTTTGGTGAACACGACTCCCAATATGTTCAAACTGTAATACCGTATTTCCTCTAATATTGGCCCGGGCCTTTATTTACCTCAACTGCAGAGGGTACCAGGCCTTTATTGGAAGCAGGCTTGTATTAGAGACAGGCTTTTATTTCTAATTCCCTCTGTTTGATAAGTATATTTGCTCATATTTTAGTATGAAGCCTCCTTGTTTTCTGATCTGCTTCTGTTGGGGTACGTTAGGTAGCCGTTTTTTTGTTACTGCAATGCATTATGATAATTACGGTAATCGACGACGGCACGCTCCAGAGACTTCCGCCGGCCGAGCCATCTTGTGGCACTTGTACGTTACTACAAACTACAGTTACAAACAGGCACCAGGAGTTTACTGTTATCCACCGTTGTTTGCATGTAAGCCGAAGCTAACTGAAGCTAACTGAAGCTAACTGAACCTGGGCGCCGATGTGTTCCCGGTGATCCGGCCGAGATTTCAGCGGGGGTCCCGACGCCGATGCGTCACCGGGTGTCCGGGGCTCGGATCGGGAGGATCAATGCGGGCCGTGGGCGCGGTGGAGAGGCAGCGGCGGAGAGAGGAGACGGACACGGTCCAGCCATATACTGGTTTTGACCTAGTCTTGTTTCCTTTGTTTTTTCCCCCGGCCTGTATTTGAGGCCGGCCTTTATTTCTTTGTGTCGACCACGGCCCCGGCCATTATCGGAGACCTGGCTTTTAATTGACTACAGGCCACTATTAGAGGAAATACGGTACTTGAATTCTGTGTACCAGTTGCTTTATACTACTATTGCTAACATTGCAAAATGTGTGATCTGTTGAACCGCTTTGTTTTGTATCGTCTGTCATTACATGGTTTGTTTTTCATTCTGCACTTATATTTGGACGCCCAACAAAAAAAAGTTTTCTGCTTCACTGTGCACGTGCGCAAGGCGGAATGACAGTAAAGCTGAATTGAATCAAATTCAATTGAACTGAAATGAATTGAATCAAAATGAAAGCGCTTCTATGTGACAGAGAGGAAATGAATGTTCCGGTAGAATGCCGGGTTAATGCGGTGTCCAGTTTCATTTCCTGGTTATTAGTGTTGAATGATTACGACAGCTTTTCAGGGAGTTAAATTCCCTCGGCTGTTTGTTCTCTGCTCTCTGCAAGGTCCTCCACATCTGCTGAGAGAGAGAGAGGGGGGGAGAGAGAGAGAGAGGGAGAGAGAGAGAGAGAAGAGGGGCGAGAAGGAGAGAAAATGCTCAATTTTCTTGTACCTCTATCGACTCTCTCTTTACACCTCTCCCCCATTCTCCATACCTCTCTGTTCCTCGCCCACACCTTTTCTCTTTTGCTTCCTCGCTGTCTCTTTTACTATCTGTCTTGATCTTCTGCCCACACACACACACACACACACACACACACACACACAGAAAGTAACACTTATGCAAAGTCACACAAAAATACTCACAGAGGCTTAGACTGTAGAAGTTTTCCTCTCTCCTTGTCTTGTTTTTCAAGGTCTTGTTTGAGCAGAAAAGCCCCAGTGGAATATCATAGCGACGTGCGCTGAAATTTTAATCCGAAGGAAATGGGGCGGCACAATCTCGCTTCCTTTTAGTAAAAATCGCACAGATGGACTACTTGTCAGGTCCTGGTGCGACACACTGAGCGTTTTTCCAACAGGGGGGGGGGAGAGGAGAGGAAATATGAAGTGAAAAGAGATGGATGGAAGTTGTCAGAGATGGGCATTTTCAGGTTTTTTTCACAATTTGAATCATTAAATGAGTCAAATCAAATGGTCAAAAATCAACGCTTTTCATTTGCTTCCCATATCATCTCAATTGGGCAATGGCTAATAAATAGCTCAAAAACAAATCCCAACATGATCAGATTTAAATGAACCAAAACAAAATCTCAATCCTACTTTACTGTGTTTCAGTCTTGTTCTTGTGAAGGAAAACAGCTTTGATGGTGCCAGGTGATGTCACATTCTATAGAGTACAACAGGTGGTGACATCACCGGCACCAATAGCAGATGGCAGTTTCAGTAGCATGCTTTTTATTCATTTATTCATTTTTTTTCCCACGGTGCAGCCGAGGGCATCACGAGACAGATTCAGGTCAGTCGGTCAGTCAGTCAGTCGGTCAGTCAGTCAGTCAGTCAGTCAGTCAGTCAGTCAGTCAGTCAGTCAGTCCATCAGTCAGTCAGTCAGTCAGTCAGTCAGACAGTCAGTCAGTCAGTCAGTCAGTCAGTCAGTCAGTCAATCAGTCAGTCAGTCAGTCATCTGTCGCTTCATCAGATGGCCTCTAGAGGGCGTCTTTGACTGTGAGATGCAGTGTTTCCCATACAGAGGCACAAAATCAGAAGTTGGTCAGTGTATAGAAATTGATCTAAATCGATCTCTGATGCCCCTGATGTCGCATCACGTCATGTTTGTCATGTGGAGATGTACAGACAGCAGACCAGCAGACTGAACTCAATCAGACCAGAGTCTCCCGGTGTGAAAACAAAAGTAAAACATTCCACACTCTGCTCCAAACTCTCCTGTGTTAGTAACAGGATGTAAACAGTAACCTGATAACTCGTCTTCTGCTGCCCTACAAACTTTAACGGTATTTAATGTTATTACCTTGTGGTATTCAAGCAACGTTAGTGGAATTTGGTCATTTAACTGATAACCATGTGGCAATGCTTCAATGCATAGAATTGAATTTGATTTGAATTGAATTGAATTGACTTGAATTGAACACGCGCTGTGGGTCTGTACAGGATCTGTGCTTGTTTACTCTCAGATGTCGGGCTTTACACAGATTTGGGTTTGGTGTTCAGTTACTCTTTAATAAATCACTGTGGCTCTTTTGAGGTGGAGCTCTCCATCATTCATTCTAGCTTCCAGGGTCTCATTGGCTGCTACTCTGGTTAAAATCACTTAGTCATACAAATCAGTTTCAACCCAACTGACTGTGCCACCACCAATCAAAATCATTAGCCATCTTTATTTTAAAAGGGGACCATTAGCCAGACTTTGATTTTTGTTTAGCTGACATAATAAGGTTTTTACTGCCCAGTAGCATGAAATGACCATAATATATCTATGGGGAGTTGATAGAGTCGTTGATCAATAACAATTATACGATGATTACTTCACCAGCTGCTGAAATATCTGGTTTTGTACCAGAGACTGGAGGAGGAGGAGATACGTTCTGCTGATGTTATTGGAATTCCTCCTGGTCACAGTAGAGTTCAACAGAGATCAGAGATTACTTGATGACCCTTTAAGTTTGTCTGGTTTTGTTGTTTTGGGGCCAATTACATTCCGAACCATGGAGGCAGTGAAATGCATTGTTGGTAATTCACACAGTTAGTCGTAAGTACAGACAGGTGCACAGGTTTGGTGTTGTTTGTATAGCAGGACAGTAAATGGCTCTCACCACAAGTGATGACATATGCATGTTTATGTAAAAAAAAGTCAGTCAGTGTGAGAAAATTCTTCAAAATTGATTAAATTCAAAATCATATAAGCTTGTGTTTGTGTGTTAAGACACAAGGCTTGTTGTCTATTCACCACTGTAGTTTAGTAATATGTTAGTAATAGGTTAATAATAAGGTTACATGTCCATCAAATAGACACACACACACACACACACACACACACACACACACACACACACACAGAAATACAGAAATACAGACATAAACCCAGTGCTCGCCATATTCAGTCTGTTTGATTGTACTGTGGTCTCAGCTAACAGCCTGGTTAATAATTCATGGTATTCCATGCAGTCAGACGTATTGTTTGTATTAACAACATTTCACTAATTGCATCCTCCCATGGAGATAATTAATTCTCCATTGTGCTGTGATCCTGTAATATGCTGAGTCACTGAAAGTCATTTCTAAAGCACGTAGAACGACATAAATGTTTTCATTTACATTTTAATGCTGAGCACAGAATCATAGCTGATGGCAAAGAGGGTGTGTGTGTGGTCCTATGCATGTGCATGTGCGTGTGTGTGTGTTTGTGTGTGCATGTGGTTGATGGCACTTGACATCATGCTTTGGAATTGAATGTTCTTTTCTAAGCGTCATGTGAAATGGAAAACTGCTTTTTCTTTGTGTAAACCTGCAGCTGTCAGCAGATACATCTTTGTGGTCATTCAGTGCAGAAAAAAATAAACTTACAAGAGTTTGGCTGAAAGCCAGGAGGAAGATTGAATTGAACCTCAAATGTGTTTCTCTGCTGTATGACACACAACTGGGAGCTGTATCTTGAATTCATTCAAAGGTTTTTATTGCACTTATTCAAAACACTTTTTATAGAGTTGTATGTATTGTATTGTTTTGTATGATCCTGTATTTGTTCTGTGGAACTGTTTGATACCAAAGACAAACTTTAACATTATTGATTGCATCGACAATAAATTAAATGAATGAATCTTATTTTTTCCTTACATCTCTTGCTTCCTCTTATGTAACTTATGACTTTAATATCAACCTATAATGTCCTTTACTGTCATGACAGTAATACTTAAATGTAAGTGTCAGTTTTCATGACACATCTTGTTTTGGAATGACGCTCTTCATTTGCAAATAATCATTAGTGTTTGTTTTAACCGTCGTGAAAAGTGCCAGGTGAGCAGGGATTACTGCATCTGGATAATTCAGATCATTTCAGGTAAATTATCAATCACAGCAAAGTACGCTCAGTTGAGTTTTAAAATGCTCTTGTGTGATCGTCTAAACTTTATGACATTCATTGTATAGTCTGGCAGTTCAAGCAGCTGAAAACAAACACTAAGAGGGTGCAAGTGACATATGACACCCTAGTGATGTCTGTACAGTGTGTGTGTGTGCATTGCATTTTGAACGTTTTCATGCCTCCGCGCCGGCAACAGCCGTGGCCGGAGGCGTTATGTTTTCGGGTTGTCCGTCCGTCCGTCCGTCCGTCCGTCCGTCCGTCCGTCCGTCCGTCCGTCCGTCCGTCCGTCCGTCCGTCCGTCCGTCCGTCCGTCCGTCCGTCCGTCCGTCCGTCCGTCCGTCCGTCCGTCCGTCCGTCCGTCCGTCCGTCCGTCCGTCCGTCCGTCCGTCCGTCCGTCCCATTCTCGTGAACGCGATATCTCAGGAACGCCTTGAGGGAATTTCTTCAAATTTGGCACAAACGTCCACTTGGAGGCAAGGATGAACTGATTCGAATTTGGTGGTCAAAGGTCAAAGGTCAAGGTCTCTGTGACCTCACAAAAGACGTTTTTGGCCATAACTCAAGAATTCATACGCTAATTATGACAAAATTTCACACAAATGTCTAATAGGATAAAATGATGAAGTGATGACATTTTATATCCAAAAGTTCAAAGGTCAACTTCACTGTGACATCATAATGTTTTGCTTACCACTGTAGCTGAGAAAACGATCTTGGGTCATTCTACAAAAACGGTGGAAGTGCTGTCACTTACTTTTGCAGACGCCAAAATCCTTTAAGTTGACCTAATAATCACATTAATTATATATGTTCAATAAATAAAGACTGTCCGTGCAATGATAAAACAAAGTTTATTGGCGGAGGCATACAACCGCGAGGCGGTTATTTCTAGTTTTTTAAATCATTAATGTCATTTAGACCCCTGACCCTTGTCTTGTAAATGTAAATGACGCAATGTAATGTAATGTCCTTTGTTCCTGTGTGACTGACAGGGGCTGAACCGGATGGGGAAGGACGGGCAGGTGGGGAGGAAAGACTGGCACGACTACGAAGCGATCAGGAGAGACGCCGCTCGCTCTGGTTGGTCCAAACCGCTCTGTTGTCACTGCTACTGTTTATTTTTTATACCTTTATTTAACAAGTGTTTGTTTGCTGAGCACATCTGATCTTTTCCAGCAATGCCCTGGTTCATATTCACTAGTTAGAGTGGTAGACATCATAGAACTTTCTTGCATGTCCTACAGTAAAACTAAATTAATATGGTTCATAAAAACCTCTGTCTGTCAAGTAAACAAGATGGCTAGACCATTCCTTGCAAATCCTAATGGATGAAAATTGAGTTCCAAATAATTCCTCTTGGGGATAGAGCAAAAGTGCAGCATTACTTAAAGGATAAGTCCCGTTATTTTCAACCTGGGCCTCGTTTTCTTAGTTTTTGCCACCATGACGATTGATTGTGTTCAAAATTTCATCACTTACTTCACTGTAGAGCTTGATGCAGCTTAACACAGTCTAACACACACACACAGGGCCAGTGTCATTTTGAATAGTTGACCCCAAAAAGCGGTTAAATCCTATCCTAGAAATGCTGGTAGACACTCTGAATGACTTCAGCTTCCACAAAAACTGTCCTGTCTTGTAGGATGTGTCCATGATGTCTGACCAATTTTGTTTGACTGTACCATTATTTTTAGTACCATTGGAAACAATTGGCGCATTTGAAAATGCATGTTGTATATCCCTGCCTTTAGGACTGTATTGTTTGACCAATACGGGCTTATGAAGGCTAATACCAATATTTTGGATTGTGCCGATATTATATATATTTAAATTTGTCCTTTTTCATGCTAAAAGTTGCAAAAAATTGCAAGGATTCAGTGTTTTCTCCAGAACTTTCTTCTTGTCAGGGTGGAAAACCTCTCCACTGAAACCCAGAATAATGAATATATCGACAAACCAAAATATTGGTCAAAGAGCAACATGCCACTAGGTTTGCTGCAGTAAATCATCAAGCTGTTGCCTCTTAAAAAAAACGTTGTTCTGAAAAATTGAGCTTTCTGACGCTTTCAAGAAACAAGGCCCTGCCCTTCATGTAACCACTTACACACACACACACACACACACACACACACACACACAGTAGCACCATATTGTTTAGCTCCCTACATTTTTTTTCCCTCTTAATTCCTTCCAAGCGGATTTCTCTCTCCCAGAAGCGGTGTAAATCAATGTTCTGAGTACAGTTCTGAGTTCATAATTAAACACAGCTAATCTTCTACAATAACCATCGATTCAGCCTCAGGCCTTTTCAGGGAAATGTACTTCTGCTTTTTTTTTCTTTTTTTTTTTTTTTCATTTAACAGGTTTAACAGGCTTTTCCACGGTATTAGGAGATACTTAGGTGGTAAATGGGGCGGGTCTTAGCGGGGTAAGTGGTTTGAGACTCTTAATTTCACACAGCAAACTTTGTGGACCAAACTAAGGTCTTGGGTCCCACCAATATAACCTAATGGCTCATAATTTGGTGTGCTCCCGTTTTTTTGCTCAAGCCAGCTAAACCAGGATTAACGTCAACATTCATGTGCACATCAGACTTTTCTTCAATATTATATTATTTATTATAATATAGGTGATCTAGGAATTGAAGTTTGTCCTACTGTTAGTCACTGTAGGTCGCTCCGGGTCAAATGTCAGCTAAATTACTAAAATTATAAAACATGGAAAAATCTGTATTGCAACTCAGAAAGAACTTTGAATCTTTATCAGAGAATCTTCACAATATTTTGCACAACATTTTAGGCTTCAGATTTTCCTTTAACGGACTAGAAAATATAAGTTAAGTTTATTATGCAGGTAAAGGTAAGATGTTAAGTCAAAGAGTTGATCCCTGAAATGAGCCATTAGAGTGAGGAGTTATTATCCACAGTTGTTTCCTTCAGGAGGATCGGCAGATCATTTCTGCCTAATGGAACAAGGCAGCGCACTTTAATTTGATGCTCTCCCCTGATGATCAGCTTCCAGGCTCTGTGTGTGTGTGTGTGTGTGTGTGTGTGTGTGTGTGAGAGAGAGTGTGTGTGTGTTTGAAGAAGTGATATTAGGTGTATGCTTGTGCATACTGTATATTGTGTAATTTATTGATGTGGCTAATGGAACATGCAGCACAGTTTAATTTGATGCAGTCCTAAAATCGGCTTAGCTTTCATACTGTGTGTGTGTGTGTGTGTGTGTGTGTGTGTGTGTGTGTATGTGTGTGTGTGTGTGTGTATGTTTCAACTGATGACTCAAAACATTGGGGGGGATAGAAGGAAAACCAACCCACCGCCCCATGAGATTTTACACATGTTGACTACTTATCTCTACTTCTCCATCTCCACTGAAAAATTAAGCAGTAAAATAACAGTTTACAAGATTTAATAAAACAACATAGTATATTTATTTAAGGCAGCTCATTGCATCAGTGAGACGGATCAATGCATCTCCGTTTTGTCCCACTACAACTCGCTCTCTGCAGGCATGCTCCTTCATCTATCAACTCACTGATTTTAGGCAGCTGGCCTAAAAGCTTCAGTCAATGTCAGGCTGCTTTGTTATTTAATCCCCAAATTACACTGGTCACTAAATATTAGACCCTCGTGCTCACTAGTCACTATTTTGTCTGTGTTGCAATTAAAAATATAATAAGAAAACATCACTTTTACCACTAGTTGTTGATAAGGTTTCCATGCTCTCTCTCCATAAATATCACATCTCTTAACTTGGAATTCTGATATTTCCGACAGCACCTTGAAGGCAGCATAATCTTCATTATGCAAAAGTTGGCGGGGGGAGAAAGATGGGCTCAGGACGTGATGAAAAGTTTGTATGTGTGGGATTCAATGCGTTTGTTACCACTAAAATATGTGTGTGTGTGTGTGTGTGTTCCATGCAGGTAATGGAGAGCAGGGGAAGGCGTTCCCTCTGTCAGAAGCGGACCGGGTCGACCAGGCCTACAGGGAGAACGGCTTCAACATTTATGTCAGCGACCGGATCTCCCTCAACCGCTCGCTCCCCGACATCCGACATCCAAAGTGAGTCATCTGTGTGTGTGTGTGTGTGTGTGTGTGTGTGTGTGTTTGTGTGCATGTGACCATACTATTCATTCTGTTTGTTTGCTTGGCATGTGAAGATGTGATTGGGACTTGACAAATACTTGGTGGCTCAATGGTCTAAGGCAGTGGTTCTCAACGTGGGGTCCGGGGACCACCAGGGGTCCTTGAGGGGCTTCCAGAGGGTCCCCCAGCAAACTGATGAATTGTTAAACTTCAGCATCATTTAATTTACAAGAAGTTAACACAATTAGAGAATGTAGAAGAATGACTGTTTTGATCATAGTTTCTCTGTTATCTCTCTACCTACAATACAGATAGTCATGGGATTCTGGACAAAATCATATCTGACAATAAAAATATTCTCAGATTTGGGTCCGAGAGACAAAATCTCATCAAATGGGGGTCTGTGGCTCTAATGTGGACTACATTAGGGGTCCTTGATATGAAAAAGGGTTGAGAATCTCTGGTCTAAGGCACGTACCATGTAAACGTGATGTCGTGGGTTTGAATCCAAGCAAGGATCTTTGTCACATGTCGCCATCCTCATCCCCCCCCCTCTCTCTCCCAGTCTTTCCTGTCTCTCTCAACTTCTAACTGTCTAATTAAGGTGAAAATGCCCCCAAAAAATGTAATAATTGTGGAAGTTTTGAGCCGATGTGTTCAAGCAGTAAACTTTAAGATCTCCGTCGTGCCAAGTCCTCTTCACAGGCAGAGCAGGTGATGCAGAAGATGTTTGGAGCAGTTCATGTCCTCGACTAAAGAACCCCCCCCCCCTCCCCTCTTTTAAAAAAAAAAACCTTTCAAAAATGTTTTTTCCTATAAGACAGCACCTGTCCAAACTCCTGTGAACCGTTTGCTCCCTTTCAATCACCAAACGGTATCGTCAAAGCGCTTTAATCTCAGCTTTTGCTTTACCTGACGGGAGCGCTCCTCTGACACATGACCCCTCCGTCTCTTTCATGTGGAAAGCAGCTTTGAAGGTTTTCTCCGGGCGGCGGTCTCCCCAGGCGGACGGATCCGCTTAATACAAGTTTAGAAAGCGTCGGCGTTGTTTGACCTTATACGCCTCCTGGCCTGACCCCTTCCCCCCCCCCCCCCCCCGCCAGGTACTGAGGATACATGTGAGCTAAACATTCAACCGCGAGTCGGTCGCTGTGCAGGTCTGATATTTCATTCTGAAGCCAGCTCATATTGATGCATGCAATATGATTACTGCTTTTTTATTTTTTATTTTTTTTACCAGCTATTAGGGCTTTTCCCGAATACCATTTTTGGGGCTTCGAAGCTTCAGTGAGAATTACCTGCGAATATTCGAAGCTTCGACGAAACGTAACTTTTCGTCCAATGAATAAAAAAAACCAAAAACGCAGCATTCAAATACTGATTTGGACGTCGATTGCCATGGCAACAGTAGAAGCTTCGAAGCATTCGGGTCAGCCCTACCAGCTGTGTGGTTCATAGATTCATAAGGTACCATAAGCCATTTGGTGGATGCTTTTATCAAGGTACTGAGACGAAAACTAGGAAAAAATGTAACTAAAACTATCTTGTTTACTTGTAAAGCTAACTAAAACAAAAATATATGTGAGATGTATCATTACACCTTTAAAAAATCCCACCGTTACCAAAAATACTAAAACAAGAACTGAAGCTAGATAAAAACTAAGCTAAAACTAAACATTTGTAAAAGATAAAAAGCAAACTAAAACTACCAAACCCGCTCTAGAAACAAACTATAACTAAACTGAAATTGAAATGAAAATATTCTGAAGCCAGCTGATATTGATGCATGAGATAATATGATTACTGTTTTTTTTGTTTTGTTTACCAGCTATGTGGTTCATAGTTTCATATGGTACCATAAGCCATTTGGTGGATGCTTTTATCAAGGTACTGAGACGAAAACTAGGAGGAAAACTAGGAAAAATGTATCTAAAACTATCTTGTTTACTTGTAAAGCTAACTAAAACAAAAATATATGTGAGATGTATCATTACACCTTTAAAAAAATCCCACCATTACCAAAAATACTAAAACAAGAACTGAAACTAGATAAAAACTAAGCTAAAACTAAACATTTGTAAAAAAATAAAAAGCAAACTAAACCCGCTCTAGAAACAAACTATAACTAAACTGAAATTGAAATGAAAATATTCTGAAGCCAGCTGATATTGATGCATGAGATAATATGATTACTGTTTTTTTTGTTTTTGTTTACCAGCTATGTGGTTCATAGTTTCATAAGGTACCATAAGCCATTTGGTGGATGCTTTTATCCAAAGCACTTTCCAGACACTTTTGCTTTTTCTGTGTTGTAATAATTGATGTGAAATGTATACGATGTAAATCATTTGTCCTTACCTCGTCATGGTTGTCAAACAACAGCCTGATCATTAAAATGTTTTTTCTTTTATGTGTCAAAATGCTAACGTGACTCCTCTGGAATGGAAGTTTGCTAGCTTGTTAACATTTTGTCACTTCCAGATAATTAAATTGTAGTGATCCAGCAGTTGTTTGACAGATGTGAAAAATTTTTTTGGAGCGATTAACAACCGCAAATACATTTCACATTAATTATTAGAACACAGGAAAAATCAACCACAGAAAATGGCAATTTTTTTGTTTTGCCTATAGAAATTGAACAGCGTTTCGCACTTGTGCCGCACTTTGTAGGCGTGGCCCGTTTCAAACTCTCCATTCTTATCTATGGAAGTGCTCGCTCTTCCTGTTCACTTTACCCACACCCACTTTGATTTAAACAAGACCAGGTAAGCCTAGTTCAGCCGGACCGTGAATGATTATTACTTATCAGTGACAAAACTAAACAACTGAAACATCATGCAACTAAAACAGCTGCTGTGGCAGAAAATGTGGCGTGGAAAGTGGACTGGAGTTCGATCCATTTCACATTTCAAACATTTCGAGCGCGTGTCTGCCATCAGGCTACGCAAGAAGCTTCTTTGCTCGATTCTGATTGGTCGTCCGTTTCCTTTGCTTTTGCTTTTCTGCCCCTTTTGTAGGTTCAGATTTAGATTTAACAGAGTTTCTCACTTGTGGAGGTTAGTAGAGGTTGTCTCTTCTCTACCTTCATCCTCTCTCTTTCTCCGTCTCTCTCTCTCTCCATCCCTCTCTTTCTCCATCTCTCTCTCCATCCCTCTCTTTCTCCATCTCTCTCTCTCTCTGCCTCTCTCTCCATCCCTCTCTTTCTCCATCTCTCTCTCTGTCTCTCTCTCCATCCCTCTCTTTCTCCATCTCTCTCTCTCTCTCTGTCTCCCTCTCTCCATCCCTCTCTTTCTCCATCTCTCTCTCCATCCCTCTCTTTCTCCATCTCTCTGTCTCTCTCTCTCTCCATCCCTCTCTTTCTCCATCTCTCTCTCTCTCTCCATCCCTCTCTTTCTCCATCTCTCTCTCTCTGTCTCTCTCTCTCTCTCTCTCTGAGGAATCTATAGAGACAGTACTTATCTCTTTCTCCTCTGCCTGCCTGCCTCTCTCTCTCTCTCTCTCTCTCTCTCTCTCTTTCTCTCCCTCTCTGTGAGGAATCTATAAAAACAGTAATTATCTCTTTTTCCTCTGCCTGCCTGCCTGCCTGCCTCTCTCTCTCTCTCTCTCTCTCTCTCTCCATCATTTTCTTCCGTCGGTGAGTGAGGGATGATGGTGGGTAACAGTGAGTGAAAGCTGTTGGAGGTCTGGGCCCGGTGAGGACTGATGATGTGACACGGTGACACCCGGCTGTCAGACGCCCGTGACTCCGCCGTCACTTTCGCCAATCAGACGGACCCACCTGCTCTCCCCCCGCCGGCCAATCGGTGTCCTCCGCTCCGTCCTGTGCGGAGCCTCTGTCCGTGGGTGATTGGCATGTTGCCGACGCCTCGGAGGCAGCCGGGCCCAGATCTGCTCCCGACACGTTCGATTTCTCCGCGCTGACAGGATTTAATTGAAGGCCCTCCTCCCCCCACCTCCCTACACACACACACACACACACACACACAGCTCACCCCTCCATCCCCCTGCAGCATTCGACAGGGTTCGTTAAGATTCACCGGGCCGGCTGTCTGTCTATCACTCCGCCTGCCCGTCTCCCTCCGTTGATATTTGAATGAATAACACGCAGGCTGATGTTCGACACAGAGATTGATCGACTGACAGTACGCCGCTCTCTCTCTCCCTCTCTCTCTCTCCCTCCCTCCATCAGCAAGGGAACATTATTCTCTTCCCATGATTAGCTCGTCAGCGGGGGGTCCGGCCGTTTGCTATGATGATCATGTGCGAGGTGATTGCTGTAACTCGTCATTGGAGCATATGTCAGCGGCTGATAACAACGGGATGTGGCGCGAATAATAATAAAAACGACCGCCGTCTTCGCCCCGTGCCGTCGCTCCGCTCCGCTCAGCAGCCTTCACTCCTCGTCCCGGAAAGACTGTCGGAGGGCGTTTGCGTTGCTCAAGGTCAAATTTTGGCCTTTTGTTGCTGAGTCATCTTTTTTTTTCCCAGTTATATTTGGTTGACACTTTCAGAAAGCAGCTAAAGACTCATCTGTTCAGACTGGCCTTTGTGTGTTTTTATGTCTTATTGTTTTTATGTCTTATTGTTTTTTATTGTTTCCTGGTCTTATTTGAACTGTTTTACTCTTGTGAAGCACTTGACTTTGCCCTATGAAAGGTGCTATATGAATGAACTTTACTTACTTACAAAATATTTACTGTTTTACATATTTAGTCATTTTTTTTACATAGGAAAATTGATTTGAAAACTGTATTTCTATCCTCCATTTGAATTTGACACCTGCCCCGGTAAAATGATTGCTGTCATGCAATTGAAACTCACTATTAATTGTTATTTTTTTTTAAATGATCAACTATCTTGAGCCCTTTACTTCAAAAATAGCAGCTTTTCAAGATGTAATCATCTGTCTTTTTTTAAATATTGTGCAACAAACATCAGGAGGCATTTTTTCTCCCCAAAATGGATATACCGGTATGTATATCTTAAATGGAATAGGATCCTTCAGTTGCCCGGTGATTTTTTTTTTTTTCTCATTTCTACTTTCTCAGAACGGAAATAGAAATATCACTGTAATAGGAAATGATAGGAAATGGATTGAATTGTGGTCTAGAGAAAATTGCACCCGGATTTCAGCGGTCTGTGTAGAAGTGCTGTCTACCCGCTTTCTCAAACGTATTAATCCCAACATTGAATTCCTGTGTCACTTCAGCGGCACCAAATCTGTTAGAAAAGCAGCTAACCAGAAGGTCAGAGAGGACACCGACCCACTGCTGCTACAGCTGTCCCGACTTTGACTTCCATACCAATACTAAGTTCTACTGCTGTGCTTTATGTTAAAGGGTAACTTCGGTATTTTTCAACCTGGACCCTATTTTCCCATCTTTTTGTGTCTAAGGGGGACAACAATTTTTGAAATTGGTCCAGTATTGAGCGAGATCGCTTCAGCCGGCAGCCGCGAAACGAGCTGCAATGTAATCCGACGGGGCAAATCGCACCGTCGATGTACGTCCACTAAAAGTTCTTGTTTTTGCCACTGACAGGCTCAGATTGTTATTATAAGTGTCTGACAACATTATGGAAAGGACCCTACAGAGAAATGAAACGTTTTTCTTTACCTTTCGCTTGATCCGGTCTGTGTGTAACCAAGTCTCGTGAGAGTTGAGTTGTTGCAGGAAGTCAACTGTGGAAACGTGAGTGAGAGTTGGAGAGAGGAGTGCCGGGAGGAGTTTGTTACAAACAAACAAACAAACTCCACATTGACGGTGCGATTTGCCCCGTCGGATTACATCGCAGCTCGTTTCGCGGCTGCCGGCTGAAGCGATCTCGCTCAATACTGGACACATTCCAAAAATTGTTGTCCCCTTTAGTCACTTAGACACAAAAAGATGGGAAAATAGGGTCCAGGTTGAAAAATACCGAAGTTACCCTTTAACTATAATGCTACTTGAGGAAGAGCTTTGATGTTGAAACGTGTTGCATGTGTATAACACCTAAACTACACAGTATGCGTAACATTTGCGTATCTGAACTTGTTGCGGTCCAGTTGCAGCACCAGCTCCGGTCTTGTTCCACCGCGGTCTGCTGGTTGCGTCGCCTCTGTGAACACAAGTTAGTTTTGCTCATTTTTCCATCAACAACTCAAGTTGTAGAAGAACATTAATGCACCAGTGTAGGCGTACTGCAGCCAGACAGAAGCTTCTCAGCGGCTCCACAGATAACCTCACCTCCATCATTTATTTCAGTGACATTGGTTTATGTATCCTCTATTTTGTTTACTGACATGGTGATAAATTACATTTATATGGCTCAAAGTTTCAGATCCGACCCTTCAGACACAGATGGACGGAACAGAAACGCTTATATGGAGCATTAATAAACTTTCACTTTTTGCATTCAAAGTTCTTCCTTGTTTTTGTTTTTTGTTTTTATTAAAATCACCATGGAAAGCACCTTAAATTCAACATGAATATGAATCATTTCAAAAACTCTGCAGTGAGAATGATGTCTTATTGAAATGACTGAGTTGCTTTGCTAAAAAATACTTGTTGCCACACTTGTCGCGTTTTAATATCCATCATTGTTGGCTCTATAAGTGAAATAATTGCATGTTATTTCTTGCATAGTTCCATATATTCCATATATTCTCATATTATTTCTGACACCAGTTTTATCAGTCAGTTTAGGTGGACCTGGTGGACGGTTTGGCGCTGTTGTCATGTTTTCAGCTATCTGTTGATTTTTTTGTAATTTTATTTTATTTTCATTAGTTAACTTCTACAATATACCGTCTGACTAGAGCAGGTGGTATTTTTTGCATTGCAGTGTGCTTTATGAATAATATATGTTAAGTTTTATGAATAAGCCCCAATGTGTCTGGTCCAACAAGGGTTAAAAAAAGATTTGGATCATTTTTCTCTCCTCTGATGTTCTGCTTGCTTTATTTGGTCGTGTGTGTGTGTGTGTGTGCGTGCGTGTGTGTAGCTGTAAACAGAAGCTGTATGCGGAGAAGCTGCCCAACACCAGCATCATCATCCCGTTCCATAACGAGGGCTGGTCGTCTCTGCTGAGGACCGTCCACAGCGTGCTGAACCGCTCGCCGCCGCAGCTCATCGCTGAGGTCATCCTGGTCGACGACTTCAGCGACAAAGGTACAGAGGACACACACACACACACACACACTGATGAGGAAATGCACACTAACACGGATACACACACACACACACTTTCTCGGACATGTGCAAGCAAAACCAAGATTTGAGAATATTTTTACTGTCAGATATGGTTTTGTCCAGAATTCCATGACTATCTGTATTGTAGGTAGAGAGATAACAGAGAAACTATGATCAAAACAGTCATTCTTCTACATTCTCTAATTGTGTTAACTAAATTAAATAATGGTGAAGTTTAGCAATTCACCAATTTGCCTGGGACCCCCCGGAACCCCCTCAAGGACCCCTGGGGGCCCCCGGACCCCACTGGCCTAGATCAGCGGTTCTCAAACCTTTTGGCTCATGATCCCTTAAAACGAAGAAGACGCCTCCTCCCCACCCCCCCCCCTCACAGGCTGCATACGCAGTTCACCCCAAAAAATAATTTTCCCTTTTCAGGTCGTTTTATTTGATTACCAGAAGAATCCCAGAAGCTGAAAAGTATTCACTGTTTCACAAGAAAAAAGCAGAAAAATTACATATGATAATAAATTTGTATAGTAGAAATCAGTTTTTTTCCTATCCAATTATATCATCTCCCCAAAATTACCTCGCGACCCCCTGGAGGGTCCCGACCCTCAGTTTGAGAACCCCCCGACCCAGCTGGGAACACCTGGGAGTGAATGTGGAATACGCTATTCTCTCTCAACAGTTTCTGCCGGCCCTTGAGCAAGGCACTTCACCCCGACCCCCCCCCAGAGTGTGAAGCGAGCGTGCTCAGTCAGCTTTCCCAGGACAAATAAAGGTTCAGAAGAAGTGCTTGATAAACGGGAGGCGCCCGCTGGACACAGGAGCTACGTGATTGGTTTAGCAGCGTGTCTCTCGGTAGCTGAGGGCTTCCGTAATTGGTCATTTAATAATGGCTGATTTCCCCAAGGCGATCATTAAAGTTTCATCTTATCTTAAAGGATAAGGCCGGTGTTTTTTAATGCTTTGCTTACCGTCAACAAATCCTATGAAAATAACAAAATCAGCAATGATTTTGTTTTGCCAGCAAATCTCGTCCATGTAGCCGGCGCCCAATGCAGCCTCATGTCCCAGCAGCCATAGAACTCCATTGTATTAAAAAAACAGTTAAAAACACGTCAAAGAGCCATGCTGTTGCTCTGGGCAACATATTTCATCATCATTTTTCCTCAAACAACTTAATAAGCCGGCTGTAAACACTTTGCGATCTCAGGAAAGTAGTTCCGTAGCACCGAAAATAGTCCCCGGCGTAATGAAGAATTTGTTCCCATTTGAATTTGATTTAGTAATAACTACAACAGCCTGACTTTTCATGGTAACAGTTAGCGATGTTTAAAATGTAAACTATGTCTCTGTGAGCTGTATTTAAAGGTTTTTAGCTTACAATTGGAGCCAATGACTTCCGGGCTGACGGTTAAAAACGGTACGTGGGAAGTCAGAAAGTAACGGGAGTAGAGCAAACGCATTGTTGATTTTGGTATTTTTATAGGATTTGTTGACGGTAAGAAATGCATTAAAAAACACCAGCCTTATCCTTTAATAACAAAACCAGAGATCTCCATAGCAGCACTTACTGCTCTGCTCTGCCCTGCTGTGCTCAGCGTGTGTGTGTTTGTTTCTGTGTATGTGTGTGTGTGAGTGCATCGCTGCCTGTTTTTGTCTCTGCAGGTGTGTGTATGTGTGCATATAAGTGTGTGTGTCTGTCTGTCTCTCCTTGCTAGCCCTCTTCAGCAAGTGTTTTATTTCCATTGTTACATATGTGTTTTTGCATCTCTCTCTCTCTCTGTCTCTCTCTCTCTCTCTCTCTCAGTCTCTCTCTCTCTCTCTCTCTCTCTCTCTCTCTCTCCTCACCAGCCCCCTTGAGGAAATGCTTAATTCCTCGTTAATTAGTCCTCTCTGTCACGGCCCCTCACTGAAGGATGTGTTTACCTCTGCTCTCCTCGCTTGTTAACACCAAGCACATTTTGAGCGGTTTATTAGAACTCGGGAGCGTTTACTCTTTTAATTCGGTTCATTTGGTCAGGTGAGAACGATGCTGATGGCGCCCAATAACGGCACTGAGACTCCTGAAAATTTGAGTCCCATTATCTAACAAGAGAACTGCGGTGTGGCTCATTAGGAGCGAGAAGGTAATCCAACAAACTACAGGAAACGACCCCAAAACACAAGGGATTATGGGTATGAAGAGATGGACATTGACATCAGTTCCTCATGCTTGGAAAGCCTAGCATAAGACAATTAAGTCTGGACTGATGCTCGTATTCATGGTGGTATGAAGGTAAATTACGGCAAAGGGCATATAAATGTTTATCTTAAGCTACAGCGACAAGGAATGACAGGTTACCAAAACTTTGTCCAATCAACAATCTACTTTAGAGTCCATGTGACTTTTGTTTACAAGCCCTTGTTTGCTTGCAATTGGGCAGTTTGATGAGTCAAAGGATTCAAAGATAAAAAAGCAACAAAATCAACTTGGTTCAGTCCTAAGAGTGTGGAAACCTTCCTTCCTCTTTTCCTTCCTTTATTCATTCACTTCTTCGAGGATAAATTTTCAGATTTTGGACCTATATATAATTTGTCTCCTCCACCCCTGTAGCACTTGGACCCACAGACAATATTGGCTCCAGAGTCAGCTTTTGGTTGGTACGACGTATTTCTCTCCACGGCCCGGAAAGCACCGTTTCCACTCAGTGGATCGTCTTCTACTGAACTCTACTGTTTACAGTCTGACCTAACCGTCCAAAACTAGATCACTCCGCCAGGAACCACCAGGAACCACCAGGAACCACCTTTCACTCGCTGCAGCAGAGAAAAACAGTTCTGTGATTTCTTGATTAAAGTGTGCCTAATGGTGGAACTGTGCCATGAAATTAGAGCAAATTTTAATTTATGTACTTCTCCGTTTACTCTCAACTCCCATGTGGAGCCACAAACGCCTTTTTTTTTTTAGATATTTTGACAAACCCCCATTTGGACTCATTGTTAGCAGCAACAGACTCTGGAGCCGATATTCTCTGTGGATCCAAGTACTACATGGACGAGACTAATTATACATAGGTCCAAAATCGCTGAAGTTATCCTTTAATTCCCTCCTTCGTCTTTCCCCTCTACCCCCCTGACAGCCTGTTTTCCACCCTCCAAATCTCCTCGCTATCCTCAGCCTCCATATTCCCCTCCCTTAAGCCCAAACTCCTTTCACCGGGGAAGTAAGAAGGCAAAAAAAAACACAGTCCCAGTTGTATGAAAACAGCCTGGAGCCTGAGATGGGTCCGGGGCCTCTGTCCTCAGGATGGATGGGAGAACATTACACAACTACAGGGGAGGGATTCAACCTCCGCAGGCTGTCTGCTCTGACTTTCCCTCATTCCCCCGCTATCCTTCAATAAGAAATGAGCCGGATAGTAATCAAGGCTTAAGAGATGGGAGGACAGAGTGAACTTCAGCAATCTGTTTTGTTCTTGCCTTTACTGTAATGTTAGTACAGTTTCTGTGTGGTTAGGTATTCCCACACAGGTGAATACCATAAGTCAGAGCAGCTTTACACCCTCACATAGTAAATCAGGCAACAATCGCTGGTGTTTTAAGAGAAGGAGAGAAGAAGAAGAAGATTTATTGTCATATTTACCGTGGTTCAGGAGCAGTGTGTGATAATTTCATGTTCTCATTTTCATGTCCCGAGCTAAGAAATAATACATATATATGGAGAGTATATGGAGAGAGGGAGCAGAGGATATGGGTATATCTTTACTGGAGTGTGTGAGTGAATAAGCACTCTGCGTGTGTGTGTGTGTGTGTGTCTTGCTGCAGTTGTGGCTTATTTGCTTCTCTATTATTGTCACATGAAAAGCTCCTTTATGATTGCCATATTACAGTGTATTAACCTGTGGAAATTTATATCATGAGAGGGTGCGAAGGACCTTATTCCCACGGCGGCCATTTTGAATTCATGTTTCTACCCTGAGGAGCAAGTAGGCTACAGCCCAGCTCTACTGTTGTGTACCAAGATGCACATTACAAAAACATGAATCATTTCACAAATTCCCCACTGAAAAATGTATTGATTAATCAATACAAGAATCCGGAGGCAAATAGTTTCAAATTTTAAGGTAATATATTTGGCCCAGTCTAGCTAGCTAGTGGAAAGCTAGCTAGTGGCTAACTGGCTTGTAAACTAGCTAACGTCCGAGCTAAATTAGTTGTAGTTGTTATTCCCAAAAGTATTAGCTAATTTGATAGCTGAGATTACTAGCTAATGAGATTACTAGCTAATTTGATAGAGATTACTAGCTAATGAGATTACTAGCTAATTTGATAGCTGAGATTATAGCTAATGAGATTACTAGCTAATTTGATAACTGTTGATAACTGTTAGGTTTATCTTCCTTATCTTCAGGACTTAATAAGAAGATAAGAGGGATGAGTTTATCAGCTAATTTTTCAAAATGACTGCCGCCAGAATAAGGTCAGTTGAAGAGCAAACCTATCTGAACATGCCGGAAGTGTGTGTGTGTGTGTGTGTGTGTGTGTGTGTGTGTTTGTGTGTGTGTGTATGTGTGTATCAGCTTGACTGTGACTGCAGCCGCTTTGCTGAGGTACACACACACACACACTCAACCTTCTCTTGCACAGTTTTGCAGACATGCACACTGCATACACAAGCACACAGACAAAAACTCAAGCATACCATGTTGTACATGTGCACACACACACACACACACACACACACACACACACACACACACTAACTCATCCTCTCGCTGGGGCTTTCTGCTGTGTGAAGGATTCCTGTTTACTGAGGGGAGAAATGAAAGATGATGATGATCCTAAAGCAGACCAAGATCTAATTCACATTGACTTCTTCATGAAAAAAAACCCAACAACCCTGTCTTAACAAAATCAATCAGGGTGAGTCATTGACGACCCACACAGACATGTCTTCCCTTGCATAACACACACACACACACACACACATACACACACACACACACACACAGCATCAGACCAGTGGTCGTCACTTACGTTTAGCCTTCAGTAACATGAATGCCCGAATGTTTTATTTTTATATTTTATTACGTGTCAGTGGTGTTCGGTCACAGCTGTCCTGAGGTGAATGAACTAACCATGAGACACTTTTTAACCTTGGTGGGTAAAATTACACGTTATGTAATTATAGGAATGACTTCCACTCCTCAGAGTTTTATTAATGCAACTAATGAATGCACCTATTTATAGACATCTTATTGAATGACTGGTATTTGTATTGTATTGTGTCCTGCTGCGTAGCTCAGTGGGCAGAGCACGGCACCTGACATTTGACTCACTCACTCTATAAATTTAAATGTTTCATTCTAACATGAGATATCCACTATTGGGAAAAAAATTGGACAAAATGATTCTTGGCAAGTCAAAATCACTAATGACTAGCTTAGCTGTCCTGAGTTTTTACTTACAAAAGAGCAAGCAACATGTTGGTGGATATGAGATTCCAAAACACAGGAAAGGGTGTTGTTATCCTTTGTGCAAGCACGTACAAAGTTCATTGGTGGTTGGTTGACCTGTATAAGAAGACTGGGGGGGTAGTTTGAATTTTGGGACGCATCATCAGTAGTGCTCCTCCGGATCCTAGGGAGTTTCGGCCTTTCACACTATACACCCTCACCAGAGGCGGCCGGCTGCAGGGTGATCAGTCCTGAGCCTGCGTCCCATGCCCAATTATTCATGAGAGTCACCTTGTTGTTAAGTGGCAGACATCTCAAGGGACTATGCATGGCAGGGTCGTCCTGTTCCCTGAGTCAAGCCTAAGCTGACCGCATACCTCCTGGTTTACTACTTGTGGGCCCAGCAGGGGTCCTTCCTCTTCATCCAGAGCCACTGGCTGCTTCTCTCTGCTGCCTCTGATGCAGTTTTGATGGCTGTGCGCAGGCTCTGGCCCCTGATTCCCAGGTCTCTCAGCAGTTTGGTGGTAGATGTTGCCACAAACCCTCTGCATCCAACCTCCACTGGGCGGACTTCCGTGTTCCAGCCGTGATGTTGTGCTTCAGCAGCTAGCTCAGCATAGCGCAGGTGTTTTCGCTCATAGGCCTCGTCCACGGAATCCTCCCAGGGTACGGTGAGCTCGATTATATAGACCTTCTTTAGGGAAGGGGACCAGAGCACCAGATCAGGTCTTAAGGTGGTGGTGGTGATCTCTGGAGGAAACACCAGTTGTTTGCCAATATCCGCGAGCAGTTTCCAGTCACGTGCTAAGCACAGCTGACCACTCTCCGATGGTGTGGAGCTGCTCCTGGTTGCTTTAGCCCCTTCACAGACAAAAGCAGTTCTCCATGGGGGGTTGGATACTGGAGGTGGTAGGGAGTTGATGGAAGTTCGCTTGTCCTCCAGGGTGGCCGCAAGGCTCTTTAGAACTTGGTTGTGGCGCCAAGTGTACCGCCCTTGGGTGAGACTGGTCTTACACCCTGTTAGTATGTGCCGGAGAGAGGCTGGTCTGGAGCAAAGGGTACAGCCTGGATCATCGCCAAACCACTGATGGCAATTGGTTGGTGTTGGAAGGACGTCGTAAGTAGCTCTGATGGTAAAGCTCAAACTTCGTGCTTCCATGGCCCACACATCCCTCCAACTGAACCTCCTCCTCTCCACACTGTCCCACCGTGTCCACTGTGCCTGTTTGCCAAGGGAGACCGCCTTGGCCCACCTTGCAGCCTCCTCCTGACGGCGTACTTCCTCCACCACCATCTTCCTCCGTGCTGGTGCAGTGGCCTTCCTCCAAGCTGGGCGGTTAGTTGTTAGACCAAGGCCTTATCTGCATTTTTGTTTTACATCTTGAGCAACGAACATCAGGTTATATACAGTATATATTGAAATGAAACCATCAAATGCTTTGAGGTGCTTTGGATAAGTGTCCACCAAACAACACATGTATTACTTTCTTTGTTTCTATGTGTTTGCTGTAATTTTCTCTACTCAGCTTGATATTGAATTCAAGCAAATGTTCCAAAATTGAAGAAGTCGGTGAAAAAGTGTTCAAGGCGAACGATTTGGGAAGAGATATTCTCACATTATACCAAGTCACAGTGCAAGCATGGCTCTCCAAAACTGTTTCTCCATCAGAGGAATGTTGTTCCCATCCAGTCATCCAGTCATCCAGTCATCCAGTCATCCAGTTATTCAGTCATCCAATCATCCAATCATTCAGTCATCCAGTCATCCAGTTATCCAGTCATCCAGTCATTCAGTCCTCCAGTCATCCAGTTATTCAGTCATCCAGTCATTCAGTCATCCAATCATTCAGTCATCCAGTCATCCAGTTATCCAGTCATCCAGTCATCCAGTCATTCAGTCCTCCAGTCATCCAGTCATTCAGTCATCCAGTTATCCAGTCATCCAGTCATTCAGTCATTCAGTCATTCAATCATCCAGTCATCCAGTCATTCAGTCCTCCAGTCCTCCAGTCATCCAGTCATCCAGTCATTCAGTTATCCAGTCATTCAGTCATTCAGTCATCCAGTCATTCAATCATCCAGTCATTCAGTCATCCAATCATCCAGTCATTCAGTCATCCAATCATCCAGTTATCCAGTCATTCAGTCATCCAGTCCTCCAGTCATCCAATCCTTGTGCTCCACCTTTGGGTATATCACTAACGCTTCTCTCCATCACCTCGTCGTTCTCCTCTGTAGTTACATCAGACCCAGTCCTGTGGGTGGGTGGAGAGGTCGGAGAGGGTGGAGAGGTCGGAGAGGTCGGAGAGGTCGGAGAGGTCGGAGAGGGTGGAGAGGTTGGAGAGGTCGGAGAGGTCGGAGAGGTCGGAGAGGGTGGAGAGGTTGGAGAGGTTGGAGAGGTCGGAGAGGTCGGAGAGGGTGGAGAGGTCGGAGAGGTCGGAGAGGTCGGAGAGGTCGGAGAGGTCGGAGAGGTCGGAGAGGTCGGAGAGGGTGGAGAGGTTGGAGAGGTTGGAGAGGTCGGAGAGGTTGTAGAGGTCGGAGAGGTCGGAGAGGGTGGAGAGGTCGGAGAGGTCGGAGAGGTCGGAGAGGTTGGAGAGGGTGGAGAGGTCGGAGAGGGTGGAGAGGTCGGAGAGGTCGGAGAGGGTGGAGAGGTTGGAGAGGTTGGAGAGGTCGGAGAGGTCGGAGAGGTCGGAGAGGGTGGAGAGGTTGGAGAGGTTGGAGAGGTCGGAGAGGTCGGAGAGGGTGGAGAGGTCGGAGAGGTCGGAGAGGTCGGAGAGGTCGGAGAGGTCGGAGAGGTCGGAGAGGTCGGAGAGGGTGGAGAGGTTGGAGAGGTTGGAGAGGTCGGAGAGGTTGTAGAGGTCGGAGAGGTCGGAGAGGGTGGAGAGGTCGGAGAGGTCGGAGAGGTCGGAGAGGTTGGAGAGGGTGGAGAGGTCGGAGAGGGTGGAGAGGTCGGAGAGGTCGGAGAGGTCGGAGAGGTCGGAGAGGGTGGAGAGGTTGGAGAGGTTGGAGAGGTCGGAGAGGTTGTAGAGGTCGGAGAGGTCGGAGAGGGTGGAGAGGTCGGAGAGGTCGGAGAGGTTGGAGAGGTTGGAGAGGGTGGAGAGGTCGGAGAGGTCGGAGAGGGTGGAGAGGTCGGAGAGGTCGGAGAGGGTGGAGAGGTTGGAGAGGGTGGAGAGGTTGTAGAGGTCGGAGAGGTCGGAGAGGGTGGAGAGGTCGGAGAGGTCGGAGAGGTTGGAGAGGTTAGCGCAGCCTTGAACCGCGATCGAGGGCTGACTGCAAATCCACTTCAAATCCACAGTCAAAGATGCTGCACAAGCATTTCATTTCACTGTACCTTACTGCATATTAAGGTAGCAAAACGGTGCGTTGTCATTTGATGTTGATATTCAAAACACTTTTGACAGAAAATAGTACTGATATCCACTCTATTGATGCATATCAGTGACATTATTCTTACTGCAAATATACATCGCTCTTTCAATTTCCTTTCACTCTCAATCTCAAAGTCCACAACTAAGACTGCATCAGCCATGGTGAGCTTCATGAATGGTTTTAGATGCATGAATATCAACTATCCTATAGGGAAATATTAACAAGGAAATTCCAATTACACATGATGAGTGGAAAGTACTGTTCCATATACCATTTGGAGGTGCTTGTGAAGATAAAAAGGTGAATATGGCCTTGAAGAAAACATACGCTCTCTCTCTGGTGGACGCTTTCATCCGGAGCACCATGAATGCGTACATGCAGCGCCGGTGTCACTGAGCGACGCAGGACCGCACGCCGTCTGTCTGGCTCCTGGAATGTGTGAAAGAAAAGAGGAAGTGTGTGGGTTTGTTTGAAAGCTCACGCCGCCTGCTGTTTAGTTGGCATTTTGAGCTGAGAGCATTTTTCAAATTCAATCCCTGTAAAATTCAAGAATAATGAACCCGTTTCAGAGAATCCAGTATCGTTTGGAGCGCAATTACTAGTGGTTACGAGGAAAACAGCGCCATTTTGGAAGAGTCCCAAAATGGAGAAACAGACGAGGGGAAGAGGAAGAGGTGATAACTTAATTTTTGATATTGCTGTAACTCCTCTAACATGATGACAGACCTCTACTGAAACAAATCTGTTGGTAGTGTTTGCACATTTGGCCCAGAACATCTTTATAGTGTACAATAAGAGGACCAAACGGCTCTCCAACATGTATAAGCGCCAGGTTTAGCTGTTGCCTGTTATTTCACGGCAGGCTGCAGTTGACAAATGCTGTTTGTCAGGTGGCAGTGATGTTGGAGAGGTATCATAGCAACAAGAGCCCCGGAGGTACAGTGGGAGTACCGGCTGTGGGAGCAACCTCATGTCCTTTCATTTATCCAGCCATCCATCTAGCTATTCAAACCGAAGCAGAGTGGAAAAGTTTACTTGGCTGTTATTTTTTTGTATTTGGTTCGTTTAGGCTCACACTGCCCAATTATGAGATGACGAAAACACAAAAATAGCTCGTTTGTTGTACAGAGTTTTGGTAACATGTCATCCTGCCAGGTTAGAGATTTACGCAAGATAAATCCGATTCCAGTCAGTCAGTAACTTTAGCAAAGCATGACGGACTTCTCTCTGCACTCTTTGCTGTAACTGACCCTTTCTGGTGTTCATACCACTTGAAAACACATGAAGAAGTAGCTGAATATGAGCATCGGTCCACTGCGGTTTGTGGTTTGCGGTTCCCAAGCGTGAGGAACTGGCTAGCTATCAGATCAGGCGTCTCTGTGCGGTCATTTGGTGCCACCTGAGTTCAGATGGCATCGTTCTCACCTGCCCAAACAAACCGAACTAACCCGCTGAACATTAAACGTCATTTCAGAGTCGCGTCTCTGCTTTAGCTCTCATGTAGCCCAGGATCTTTTTGGCTATGTATAGCCCAGTTTTAGACCAAGCAGTAAATACATTATTCCATATTTAAGAAAGGCATAAAGAGCTGTAAATATCAAAAATATGCACCAGAGAAGTTCAAGATAATACTTTTTTACTATACTTTTACTATTTTTGTCATTTACCCCAGAAGACGTATTTTAAGACATATACGTTACTAAACTTCCACTTTTAAACCCTATAGCCTCGTTTTAGCCTGGACGTCTAGAACCATTTAGACGTCTTGTAAACAGCTAATCAAGGTGAAAATGCTCAGTGGGAATAGAATAAACGCTCCAGAGATTCAAACATGCTCGCTGTGAACTCGCCCTGCGATACAGTATGCGATTTTACACTGGTCTCCTTTAGCAAAGTCTCCTTTCAGATGGAGTGTCACCTCTTCTCCTCTCTTCTCTTCTCTTCTCCACTGAAAAGTACGTTGGAACAAAGTGCAGGCAGTTTAATTACCCTCTACTGTCAAACAGCTGAGGAAAATCCCAGAGACAGCATCTTCATATGCTTTTAAGCCTCTTAATTTTCACCCTGTAGCAAATTGGGGGCTTTGCAGTAAATTGGCTGCCCTCTCCCTCCTACCAGCCGCGGCCCAGCCGTCGATGCTGCCTTGTCACTGAGTAGATTAAAAAACCCCCTCAGTCCCTCGCTAGTCTGTCTCCTCTTCTCCGGGTTTTTCCAGTCCCTGTTGCTTTTCATCATCTTTTCCTTAAAGACCCCATGAAATGATTTTGCCGATGTTGCTGGATTTAGTGTACACCTATTCACCAGTACAAGCCAAACAAACGACAAAGAAATGTTGATTTCTAGAAAAGTGAACAGACCGTCTCTTTCCGGTAAACAGCACATTTCTACTGATGACTCATCCTGCACTCGGGGGCGGATACAAAAGTTTCATCCAATGAAATTTTGATAACTGCAACATGGACGAAAGAGAGTGTTTTTGGCCGCGCTTCACCTAAAACTTTTTTTCCCCAGAAAGGGCGACGGAGGTGGAGAATATTCCTCCACAACCGAGTGCAGGCTGCTGTCCGCCCACTTCCTCCACATCTCATTAATATTCAAATCAAAGCCCCTCCCACTGACGCTTCCAGCCCGAACTTTCTGTTTCATTCGGAAATACGTCAATACACAGAAGCAAATCTTGCTCTCCATGCCACTTCATGGGGTCTCTCTCTCTCTCTCTCTCTCTCTCTCCCTCTCTCTCTCTCCCTCTCTCTCTCTCTCTCTCTCAGCCAGCAGCTCAAGCGTGACAGAGTTACAGACAGCGAGCGAGTGTCGCGATCAGCACTGACAACTGTCCTTTTTTTTAATCTCCTCTCTCCTATCCTTCTCTTCTATCTCTCCTCTCCTGCCCTTTCCTCTCCTCTTGTCTGTGGATCTTTAAAAAGTCTGAAAAAGCCTTAAAACAAGGTATCTAAATGTAAGACCTTAACAAGTATCAAAATGTCTTAAATTAAGTTTTATCTTTTCACTAAGCAATAGCAGGTTTCTCCAGAACTGGGTTAGTAGTAATCATGCTGTTTTTTCGTATCTACTTTAGTAAACAAATTTCAACTTCATGCCCCTTAAATATTTATTTCCCTTTTATGGTTTCACAACTTTCATTAGGTCTGTTCAGTCAGAAATAGGTTGGTTTTTGCCAGCTTTGTGTCTCTATTTTGGTTTTTAAAATTGAAGTCCTGGTAGCAATTCCTGGTCCTAAAAACTCTTACAGTTGTCTCTCTTCGCCTTGCTTCTCCTCTCTCTCTGGTACTTTCGTCACCTGTCACTCCATCCTTCCCATCATTCCTGGATACTAATCATACGTTCAGACGTTTCGCCTCACTCAGCAAGCCACTGTATAAAAAGGAACTAAACTAAACATTCTCCAAAAAACGTATACCTGAAACTCCAGCCAGTGAGGTTCGAGCTGCCATGCTCTCTCCTATGTTTTTGCCTCTGTAAATAAACGACGCCGTGTCATCGAGCTCAGGGAAACCACACACTGGCACAACGAGCTTGCTGTCTATTTTGGAAAGAAATGTACTGGCACCTGGATAGAGTCCTGCTTGAAGCTGATTGGTTTTTGCTTTATTGCATCAGCCGAATTTATTGCTGAAGCTGAAAAATTTCAACTTGAGCGAACGCCTCCTAACCTCATTTTGTGCTGCCAAAAGCTCTCTCCATTCGTACGGCCTCCAATTTCTTTTTTCACATTCTGTCTGAACAGAAGGTAAAAGCTGTCTTTCCTCACACAGTGCATCTATACAGAAGAGCCGGGGCTTCCTGGTGGAGCCGGGGCTTCCTGGTGGCTCAGTGCATTAAGGCAGGCAAGGTTTTCAAACTTTTTGCCTTGTCACCCCTTAAAATGGAGCGATGCCTCTTCGCCACCCCATCACAGGCTGCATATGCAGAGTGTGAATAGTTCACCCAAAAAAATGATTTTCTCTTTTCAGGTCATTTCCTTTGATTATCAGAGGAGGCCTAGATGCTGAAAACTATTCAGTATTTCACAAGAAAAAAGCAAAATTCAAAAAAGTTACACATGATAATACATTTTTCCAATCCCATAAATCATTTTGTGACCCGCCCAAAATTATCTTGCGACCCTCTGGGGGGTCCTGACAGTAAACAGTTTAGATAGCAAGACAAGAAATATTAAAGGTCCCATATCATGTAAAGCAGGATTCCCCTTGCCTCTGTGATGATAGGAGGAGTTGGATGGTCTATCTAAACATGGTGAAAGTATCAAAACGCCAACTAAATCCACACAATCCATATTAGAAAAGCGAGCCTCTAAACGAGCCGTTTGGACTTCCGTCACTTTGTGGCGTCACAAAGGTTCGCTCATTATCATTTTTGTAAGAAATAATAGACTAACAAAGTGTTTTTTTCAAAGCGGTTGAGCGGTTGTCATTGTTTATTAACCGGAGAGTTTTCCCTACCTGTAGCTGCCGGGCCGCGGCGTCTCACGTTTCACTCTTGAAGCGGTTAGCCAATCAGAACAGAGGGGTCGTTAATATTAATGAGCCTTAAAGACACGGCGACAGAAACAGCCTGTTCTTGGTATTAAGATAAAACACTGGAAAGTATAGAATATGGGACCTTTAAGGGAAGAATTTTGAACCAATCAGACATGTAGCCTAGTTTTAACAATGTAACACAACAACTATCCATAAGATAAGCAATGTTTATTCTCTCACAGGATACAGTGTTTCCTGCAGATTCCCCTCCGCAGTGTAACGATGATCATGATGATCATAGCGGCTAAAAGGCGGATGGTAGAACGGCTCTAGAAAAAAGGATAAATTCTATCCCGGTTCTGCAAAAGCATTTTTACCCGGGTCAACAGTGTGAAGAAGGCTTAAGTTTGCCAGGAGGAGGTTGAGCGTCTGGGACATAACTGCTTTTTGTATGTGTGTCTTTTTGTGTGGGTGGATGTGGATGTGTCTGCGTGTGCCTGGCAGCTTAGCGTTGGTGGATGAGTCTGAGTGATGAACGCTGGTGGTGGAGCCCAAGTCATTTCACGGATTTATGGCCAGCCAGGGCAGAGGAAGTAGCCGTATCCTGTCACATGCCATACAGAAAGCTGCGTACTACTTCACTTCAGGGAAGAGAAAAATGATTTGGTTTAAAGTAGGCGAGGACAGGGAATGCTCTGTCTGTGTGTGTGTGTGTGTGTGTGTGTGTGTGTGTGTGTGTGTGTGTGTGTGTGTTATGTGCCTGTTGGCGCCTCATGTTCCATCATATCCAGCTTTTCCAGGGATCAGATCAGCAAAGCCTCCTAAATCTGACTGTCATAGATCCACAAGCTTCAGCTTCAGTCACTGTTGGCTCACACAGTGTCAACCTCACCTCTGCTCCACCTGCAAACATTGTTGAGTTGGAAAACTTTAGCTAATACCATATCTTGGGTCATGCATTCCCTCGCTCATTCATTTATTCACTCATGTTTTTTTTTTCTCTCAGATGTAGTACCACCACATTAGCCTCTTGACACTCCCTGTCTGAACTGTAACAGCGCTCCAGCAGAGCCACTGACTAAACTGCTACAGGAAGTTACCACACAGAAAAGAAAACATCGACCAATCACAGTAATGGGGCGTGGCCAGTGAGCAGTGATGGAGCTGGGTGTGGGGTGGTTGTGTGCGTGTGCTGGCAAAATAGTAACTTAGGGAAACCACACCCAAAACGTAACAGCTAGCAAGCTACTAAATGATGGGCTACAATGGAATGACATACAAAGACACTGTTGAAAATTTTAAATGCATTGCAGTTGTTTCAATGAAGGGACTGAATGTGCAACACATACCTCTGATATTGCTAAGTCCAAATCCTCTTGCAATTTATCCATTTTTATTATTTTCATTGACGGGCTAGCTGCTACCAGCTAACTTACTGAGTTAGCTAGTTAAGTACATTTTATAGTTGAATGTAATGTAAAGTGTGAATGTAAACAATGCGGCGGCGCTTATATTTAAGTTTTTATACTTCTGCGTTGATATGCGCGTAGCATGTTGTTGAAATCCTGTACACAGTGGCAGTGTTTAAAAAAAAAAAATCATATCGCACCAAAACGAAATGTAGAAGAAGAGAGGAACAGGAAGCAAACGTGGCGACAATCACCGGTAAAAACAAACATGGACGCGACTATAGCAACGCAGCTGGAGCAGAACGGGATGTGTTGGAGCAGCTGGAGCTTGAAGAGTTGGATTGCGTCATTATCGCCTATGATCAGCCAATCAGAGTGCGTGACTCCGCGTAGACTCGGCGCAAAGTCGAGATTCTTGGGCAGGTTCCAACACCTGCGCAGAGACACTTTTGAACCACAAATACGTGTCAAATAGCGTCGGTTTACATGCAGAGACGCTATCTTCATTAGCTTAAAATACGCTTTAGTCGTTGCTGCTCACGGACTCGAAAACAGTCTGACATGAGAAAATCAGAGGAAGGGGAGGGGCAAGTTGCAACTAAGGGGCGTGGCTAAGAGGGGAACAGACAACTCGATAGACGAATGGGATCCACCGCATAGGAAGTCCCCACCAGCTGTAGCAATTTAGTAGCCTGCTCCCTTTCCCCCAGACTGCCAGCACAATATAATCACAGCCAGGGATTTAACACCACATGCACACTCATACTGGGACTAGCCCTTTTTTTTTTTTTACCCTTATTTAACCAAGGCAAGCTGTCAAAGAACATATTATTTACAGCAGTAGCCTGGGGGAGAGCCGCACACATTCACACCTTCACACCTGGGAGCCGGCCAGCACTCCCACCGCCCCGGACTGTTGGCTAATGAGCAGCGACACTGGAGCGGTTAGGGGCTCAGCGCTTTGTTCGGGGGATTGAACAGCAGGAGGTAACGAGGCAAGGGAGTGCGTTATTCGTTCACTTCCCTCAGTCATGCCATCCCAACGTCACAAGCCTGTCTCTAACCTTAATGCTATCGCCCCCCCAACAGGGATCAGATGGGCCTCTGTTTGTCTTATCTTTGTTTGTCTGATCAGATTTATTTAACTCCATGTGTCCATGATGGTTAATAGCATTTTGTGGCACGACACGCTGTGAGAGACGCCTATCCCACACCTCATTTCTGACTCTCTTTCTTCTTTCACACCTAAATCAGTTTTTTTATGAGGCCAGTGTGTGATAATTTAACTCCAAGTGTGTCTGTCATGGTTCATAGCAGTGACAGAACCTGTACTATTCAGTAGGACCGCTGTGGCACACTGCAGTATCAGCTACTCTGTGATGGAAACCTGTCACTGGCAGATTGATCGTCCAATTACTTGCTCACTTTCTGGTCCCCGATGGAATCAGTTGAGTGAACGGCTACAATGCTTCATTTCACAGAAGGAGCGGCCCGTACGCTGCGTTGTACTGCTTTTGATTTATTTCCGCTCAGTTTCGGCAGTTCCACAGTCAGGCTGCACATCAACCCAGCCTCCACCCTGAAACCACCACAGAGTTAGTCTGTGACTGCAGAAATATGATTTAGGCTTACATTGTGGCGGTATACAGCAGGCGGAAAACAGATTTTCATTATTTCCAATAAGAAAATTATGGTAAACTCCGCCAATGCTGGTGCAATGTGTCACCTGCTGCTGATGGAACTCGGCAGCAAAAGTTGAACTTTCCCGACTTTGACTTCAAACCACGGTGCTGAAGACAAGCCAGATGTCGGAAAGTCCATAAAATGGATGGACCCACATACAGTATGTTTGTGCACCAACTACTTATTCTTATCCATCTTCTTATTTCCTTTTCCAACAAAGGTAAAGTAGTGAATAAGCAAGAACTTTCTTGCCCTGATTGTCCATTTCTGTTGAGAAAAATAAGCACTGCCAAATTTTGGCTGACCTATTCCAATTCCCTGCTTGGCTTCCTATTCATTTGCAGTTGGGATCGTCATTAATTTGTCACACAATGCTATTGAATGGATCATTTTTGGAGGCATGGAGAAGGCAGTTTGCAGTTGCTGTTGGCTGTCATCCTGTGATACCAACCGGCTTGGCTTTATTTTTAGGCCACACTGTGAACGCAACATAGGAGAAGAAACTGCAAAATCTAATTTGTTCTGTCGTGCACGTATGGTATTAGTTTGAAAAATCCTCTAGTATAAGCCCACTCCTATCAGGTAGTGGTTCCCTCTATATCTGCTTCTTCCTATTGTGTTTGGGTCCTCATTCTGTTTGTGGGCAGAAGGAATTAGCTTTTTTATTGATCCCCACAGGGAAATTGATTTTGCTTGCCCCACTTCCACAGGGAGAGACTGTCCCGCTGCCCCAAAACACCCCCGATAGCCATTGTAGTCAAGTCCATCTTCCTGCATCTTTCCTGCATCTTTCCTGCATCTTTCCTGCATTAGTTCTCAATATAGAGGTAGCGCCATAGAGGCTCCTCCTTCATGCATTTATTCTGCATCTACCCTGCATTACTGCGGCAGGCAATTCTGTCTTGAACGTTGAAAGCTGCCAGACCATTCCTCGCAAGTTGTTTGCTTGATTTTGTCCAAACAATTCCTCTTGGGAATACAGTGAATTGTGAGATTTTGGCAAGCGTACAGTAAAAAGTGGGACATCTGCAGTGGCTGTACAGTATCTCGCGCGTGCACACACACACACACACACACAGGCTGGGCACGCTCCTGTCAGGTTTCCAATCATCATTTAGTAAATTGAGTTAATTTCTTGATGCTGTCATTGCTTTTGCTGCTATAGAAAACTGCTGTCAGCAGGCTTGAGCTACGCTGAACTGTCTTATCACCAGCAGCAGCCTCACTATCTGCATGACAGAGATGGAGAGAAGGAGGGAGGGAGGGAGGGGAGAAATGGAAGTGGGAGCGATGAGGAGATAGGAGACAATTTGAGGAATAGGCAGGGAGGGAACTGAAAGTGGAGGGAGAGAGGGAACAATCCGGAAAGTTGGAACAAAATCTTTCACATGTTTATTCATGCGTGTCGGTGTGAGTGTCTCTGTTTGTGTATGTGAGAGATAATGAGGTAATGGTGCTCAGCAAAGTGTGACGGAGAGCTTAGGGGAAGAGTGACATACAGAGGGAGATTGAGAGGGAGACGGAAAATGGAGGACAAAAGAAGCTAATTGAGTGTCGCCATTTGGAGGATGTGGGCCCATCAGTAGGAGCTGATCGATTGAAATGTCTTTCTGAGGAGAGAGGAGGAGAGAGGAGAGGAGTTTAATCCGCATGGAGTTCCAGATGGGTGAGATTTACTGCGTGAGGACATTTGGGATGGCGTCTACTGTACCAGCTTCAACACTGTATTGATCGGCCTCTGTATTACATTATGGCCTAGACTTGTAGTCTACAGATTAAATAGTAGTCTGGAACTTCATTTAAAAGCCACTTGGCAAATTGAATTGTGACTGAGCCTCTTCCTTCCCTCAGTGAGTTTCTCCATACGGGCCACAGAAGTTATACATGCATGCTGATACAAGCCTCACCAGTGGGGAAATAAGGTAGTGCTTTACATTACGGTACACACATTACAAGGTGATAACTGTGTAATTACAGAGAAATTATCAGAAAGTAACTGGTAAGTTCTGGTAATAACGAGGAAGTATTTTGTAGTAATGTGTAATTTCTTGGTTAAATGCCGGTAATTTCTAGTGATAACAAGTAATTATTAGCATGGTAACAGTACTACACTAATATAGTAAGTTGTGCAATCATTATGTAGTACTTTGGAAGCATTTGCTTACTGGTCCTTTCCTTCTCTCTCTAATGGAACTTCTATATTCCTGTTTAGAGGACAGATGAGGTTGTTGCAGTATTGTTACCCAGTACCTGTTATGAAAGATAGATAACACCATGTGCCATACTGCCAAGTAAAGTCAGGCTTGATACCTCAATATTAGAGTTACAGTTATTGCCCTTTGTGTACCGTAATGTACAGTGCCGTAATGTAAAGTGCTACCAAAAATAATATTTGACGGCTCTTATGCTGCATTTACATTTTCGTTTTAGTAGGCAGCAAACCAGATGTTCATTATTTTCAAAAGGGGAATGATGGTAAAGTCAGTGCTGGTGTGAAGCCTGCAGACGGAGCTTGATGATAAAAAATGTCCCATCTTTTGCCTCCACCTGCAGCGTTGAAGACAAGGCAGATGTTAGGTGTTAGAAAGTCTAGCAAAATGGACATCATCTGTGCACAGCCAGTTGTAATGGAGCTCCTTTGCTTTTGGAAGATTTGTGACACAGCTGCAAAGCGTCTGCACCTGGCTGCTGTCAAAGTTTACAGTCATTTTCTACACATCAAGTCTGTTCTTTATTGATCAGTGTCTAATTAATTAAAGGAAGCAAAAGTTGTATTATTAAACATGCTATCTTCACATCTTAGCTGCGATTTTTCACACAACACCGCATCATGATGGGATGCTAATGAATTTCAATCACGTTTCACAACAGGAGAACTTCTGGGTTTACTGTGATGTTGTGATGCAGTTGATGAATGGCGATATATAAATAGATAAATTGTAAGATTGTCAGACAACACATTCCGTGGCATTTTATAATAAATCACATTGTTGTATATGTAATGTGCTGTAAGCTATACGATTTGGTTGCTAATGTAAACTAGCCAGTCAAGTAGCCTTACATTACTGTATTCTCCATAGAAGACATTAAAGCAGCCAATCAATTAGAGAGCCGAAGAGCTGAGATCACATTCAAGTACACTGATAATGAATTAGGTGTAAATGTCATCACCACAAATGCACCATGGGACTGTACAGAAGCTGTACTTGTGTTCTTCTCCCAATTAAAGTTTATTTTGGGGACGAACGCCATTCATTAGTGTCTATAACTGTCTCGGCGTTGCATTGGCTTAATGACCAGCATCATTCTAACTTAACCTCTCACCAGACAAAAGAGAGGCCAGATTGGAAAAGTGTGTGTGTGTGTGTGTGTGTGTGTGTGTGTGTGTGTGTGTGTGTGTGTGTGTGGGGGGGGGGGGGGGGGGGACAGAGAGAGAGAGAGAGAGAGAGGAAAGGGAGGGAGTGAGAAAAAATTAGAGAATTAATGAGAAAGGTTGAAAAGAGAAAGGGTAATAAAAGAAAGGTTGTTACAGCATATGCCTACTCCTTGATGGTTGAAGTAATGGAAGGAGGAGAGGAGGAGAGAGCAGGGCGAAAGTGGTTAGGAGAGAGGAGGGGAGGAAAGGAAAGATGGCTAGGTTAGAGAGAGGGATAGAGGTGAGGAAAACTGTGGTTAAAGGAAAACATCAAGTTTTGGGGAGATTGGCAACTTACCCATTAAGTGATGAGAACATAGATAGTAAAATCATCCATGTGTCCCCAGTAGATCATTCGCTCTAGTGCTCCATGCTAACACTTTAGCATTCACTATGTTGAGTGATAGTAGGCTCCATGCTAACACTTTAGCATTCACTATGTTGAGTGATAGTAGGCTCCATGCTAACACTTTAACGTACACTATGTTGAGTGATAGTAGGCTCCATGCTAACACTTTAGCGTACACTATGTTGAGTGATAGTAGGCTCCATGCTAACACTTTAACGTACACTATGTTGAGTGATAGTAGGCTCCATGCTAACACTTTAGCGTACACTATGTTGAGTGATAGTAGGCTCCATGCTAACACTTTAACGTACACTATGTTGAGTGATAGTAGGCTCCATGCTAACACTTTAGCGTACACTATGTTGAGTGATAGTAGGCTCCATGCTAACACTTTAGCATATGTTGACTAGTAGGCTAGTAGGCTCCATGCTAACACTTTAACATACACTATGTTGAGTGATAGTAGGCTCCATGCTAACACTTTAACATACACTATGTTGAGTGATAGTAGGCTCCATGCTAACACTTTAGCGTACACTATGTTGAGTGATAGTAGGCTCCATGCTAACACTTTAGCATATGTTGACTGTTAGTAGGCTAGTAGGCTCCATGCTAACACTTTAACATACACTATGTTGAGTGATAGTAGGCTCCATGCTAACACTTTAGCGTACACTATGTTGAGTGATAGTAGGCTCCATGCTAACACTTTAACATACACTATGTTGAGTGATAGTAGGCTCCATGCTAACACTTTAACATACACTATGTTGAGTGATAGTAGACTCCATGCTAACACTTTAGCGTACACTATGTTGAGTGATAGTAGGCTCCATGCTAACACTTTAGCATATGTTGACTGTTAGTAGGCTAGTAGGCTCCTTGCTAACACTTAAACATACATTATGTTGAGTGATAGTAGGCTCCATGCTAACACTTTAGCATATGTTGACTGTTAGTAGGCTAGTAGGCTCCTTGCTAACACTTAAACATACACTATGTTGAGTGATAGTAGGCTCCATGCTAATACTTTAGCGTACACTATGTTGAGTGATAGTAGGCTCCATGCTAACACTTTAGCGTACACTATGTTGAGTGATAGTAGGCTCCATGCTAACACTTTAGCATATGTTGACTGTTAGTAGGCTAGTAGGCTCCATGCTAACACTTTAACATACACTATGTTGAGTGATAGTAGGCTCACACTTTAGTAGGGCTGCAACGGTTAGTCATCATAATCCACTCCAATCAATTATGCATATTTGTCGACATTGATTTTTATCATTGACGCGTCACATTTTTCAGGCTGTATCCGTGAAAGAGAAACGGTCGCAGCAGAAACACTAGGTGGCAGCACTGCTTGAACTGTGTAGCATCGACATGCAGCAGAGAGATACAAGCAAATAACAACAGTAACGAAATCTGGGAAAATTTCAACTCTGAACCCAACAGCACAGCACAGTGTGACCTCTGCAAAACAGAATCGCCTTCCACAGAAGCTTTACACCAACATTTAAAACTACGGTATTCTTTCTGATTCACTGTCAGAGCCAGGCTTCCCTTAAAGGGAAACTTCGCCGATTTTCAACCAGCATTGTATCATTACAATATGGGTAGTATATGCAAATGAACAATGTTTAACTTCCCTCCATGTTGCCTGCACCCAGAGCTCCCCGCTCATTTGCCGGCAAGTCCGCCGGGTGACGCAAAACGCGTCATCCGGCGGACTTTGGAGATCGGCCTTAGACTACAAACTACGTTTCCGCATTTTCTGTAGTGGTGCCTTCAAGGACGGTAAAATGTGGGTCTCCCAAAACACTCCCGTCCCTTGCTACGCTAGCGATAGGGAAAAGCAGACACTAAAATATCAAATACTTTAAAATATCAGTATATTTGGAAGAAAACTAGTTTCATGATACGAGGCCGAATATCGCGTTGTTGAATCAGACACAACAGAGTCTGGAAGAGGAAGCGACCACCGGACCGGAGCGACGTTTCAGCCGCAGCTAAGCTAAGCTAAGCTGCTAAGTTTCAGGGAAAAGCAGACACTAAAATATCGTACTACTAAATACTTTCAAATATCAGTATATTTGGAAGAAAACTAGTTTCATGATACGAGGCCGAATATCTCGCTGTTGAATCAGACACAACAGAGTCTGGAAGAGGAAGCGACCACCGGACCGGAGCGACGTTTCAGCCGCAGCTAAGCTAAGCTAAGCTGCTAAATTTCTCTGTGATTCATCCAGAAGAGCTGAATCTAACACAAAAAAACAACTAGCTTTACAATATAATGTCGGAGCAGAGATGTGGTGCCACTATTACAACTTATGAGAACGAATATAGTGCTGTGGAATCAGACAGAACAGAGTGTGGAGGAGAGGGCGACCACGGGAGCTGTAACAGCGTCGGCCGAGAGAGACGCACCTGCAGCCGGGGGAGGCTGAACACCTGAACGCCCGGTGATGGTCGTCAGGGGAACAGACAGAAATCTCCACGCTGCAACAAACTTCACGGTGCTTTTGGTGAACCTGGCGAACAGCGACTGTGTTAACTTTACCTGTAACTTGCGGCTACATCCAGCGGCACCGTTCAGCACTCGGTAAGTTGATCCACATAACGTAACTGACTCCACCGCGCCGGTTTGTTTCATGATCCTTTGAAAACGGGCGCGATTTATCCTAGACTCGATGAGGAAAAACGTCTTGTAAATGAAAATAAGCCTCAGTAAAGAGACATAATGCTGCTTTGTCTCTGCTAACTTTGTCTTTGGTGCTACGCTGGCCGTGAACACACCGTCAGAGTCAGTGACGCGCGCAATGCATTCTGGTTGTTGTAGGATTCCCCCTTAAGAGCGATATGGGGAATCTACAGCCGTTTTCTCAGTTTTCTCCGGTCATAGGGCTCCAATTTAAAAAATAATTGCACATTTCTACTACATGGGTGACCTAGTTTTAATAAATCATCATATTCACAGCAGTGAAACAGGCCTTTAACTGGTGTTCAGAGTACCTGTCACTCCACCCTACTCTTCAGCTCTCCCTGTCTCTTTCACTCTCTTAATGTGTTAACATGCTATTTCTCTCTCGCTGACTTCATGTGTGACCTGAGTGACTGCAGTGAAGCAGAGTGTGAAACAGAGAGTGCAAAGTGTTCACATGAAAGGTTACTGTGGCAGTGACAGGAGGGCGGCTGAGCCCAGCAGCACTGCTAAAGGGCAAGGCATACTTCATGACTCTGATCACTCTGAAGACGGGTGTGTGTGTGTGTGTGTGTGTGTGTGTGTGTGTGTGTGTGGACACATAGTTAAGGGAGATATGAGAAAAAATTCATGTAAATTGTCTAACAAAGTATTTCCACTTCTACAATTCATCCTCTTTTCTTCTTCTTTTCTTTTTTTTCTGTAGCCTAACTTTTTCCATTTTTTTGCTCATGCATATTTCATTGACACGCAGTTTTAGAAAGAACTTATATTTAGAAAATGAACAAACAACAGGGATTGAATTATCCCTACTGGTCTGAACTCTGGAGTATTGAAGTGTTGTGAAACTGTGTGTGTGTGTGTGTGTGTGTGTGCGCACGTTTATGTTGCCGCATGCACAGCTTCAGACAGAGCCTAACCAGATTATAACCTTACATAACCCTACCATGTTGTGCAGAAGTGTACCAGCATTTTTAACTTGATACCAACACTAAGTTTAATATCTAAAAATGTGATATTACTATGATGCCATGGCAAACAAGAAAGAAATGTCACTGTGCTTTATTTTAAAGTTGCAATGTGTAATATTTCTCATAAAGCAAAGACTCAGCTGCACCATGCTCAGTCACTCCCACAAGAGCCTTTTTTTAAACGATGGTTGCAGAAAATCAGCTTCACATCATCCCAGGCCGGCGCAGGGGAAAATTGAAGGTATGCGATGGAGTTCATAAGGGCACCGGAATATTTTGTTGGAGGAATAAATTAGCAGCTCCAGTCTCTGGTGCTGTGCCAAGGAGTTTAATCCACCACCCTGGAAAAAAGAGCTCAAGCTACCATGTTGGATCCACTGTAATTTGGAGGCTAATTGAATTTTAAAAAAAAACTGCATTAAGGAGGATGCTGCTGCTGCTGCTGGTGTTTGTGGTGGAGGTGTGATGTGTGAGTGTGGCTTAATTGAGAGTGAGTATGTGTTTCATGTAGTGTGCCTGCTTGTGACCCAAAATAGCACGAAGTTTGACATTACTTATATATTTTACCATTGATAACACAGAATTTCAACAATGCATTTAATATTAATCATTTCTAATAAGGATAGCTGTGTTTTAGCTGTGTGCATGACTGCATTTGTGACTGAATTCTGGACACAGGTCTTAATGCATTGAAAAAATGCCTATCTCAACAAGTCTAATATAGTAATATCTTAATATTGTCTTAATATTGTATTTTTTTTTTCTACTTGCAACTACGTACCGCACTGCGTACTTATGGAGTACTAGGGGGAGTAGTTTGGGATTTCATCCAGTCACTAAAATCCTCAAGCAAGTCGCTAAAGGAGTGGTCTCAAACCTTTATAAGTTCATCTTAAAACATAAACAATTAGCCCTTCCCTTAAATACTTTGTGGACACGAGATTTATCACGATTTATATTAGATATTAATTGGCAGTTAGTATGGTCAAATAGCATTCTTTCATCAAGGAATCTCCATCACCAATTCATTCATTATAAATTCATACACAGATTCTATCATTCTCCGAGGAAACTCTCCCAAATGAAAATACTTCAATCTCCTAATTGTTCATTTTGCCCTTATGGTAAGCCAGGGACATACTGTATATTCACATGATATGGGAATGTCCAAAAGTACAGCAACTAGCAACTATTTCCTTTAAAGCATAAATACACACATCAGTGCCATGTTTTCTTTTTAAAGCCAAACTGATTATCAGTGGTGAGAACAAACATTTCCAACCTTGTTAGCAGGATTCTTTCCAGCACTTTAGAGAGAATACTGGCAAGGGCAATAGGTCTATAATTATCCATGCTATTTAATTTACCAGCCTTGTCCTTAATGACGGGCACTAACAATACTAACACAGTTGAATAAATTACAATAACGCTCACGCCACACCTCAGCTATTTTGTCTGGGCCACATGCACCCTCAATGTCGGATGGTAAGGAAGTTTTACAATTATTCATAACTCTGACCTCTTTCCAGAAGTCATGATGGTTATTATTCTGTAGCTTCCTGGCAAGCGAATCAGCTCTCATTGTGTTCTCGTTTCTTTTAATAAAACGAAGAGCATATTTAAATCTTGCATTGGTAAGTTTTTTTTATGTTAAAGCAATGACCCCCGTCTAGACCTTCCTGAGTCTGACCAGAGTTTAAAAGTTTCTCCAGCTGCAGCATGTTGCTCAGCCACAAAATCATACCATCCAGGTTTAATGTTATGCGCCTTGTTCTTATGTTTACAAAAGGGCTTACTAGAGGCATTAATGTGGGTTTTTACAGTTCATATTAAAACACATCAGAGCATCCCTAGGCAGTTCAATATTATTTAACAAGTTGTCAGTTACAGTGGAATATCTGTTAATATCCTCCTTAGTTAGGTGTGTCCAGTCCAGCTTCCCTGTATTAGCATCATTACCAGTAACGGCCAGCACAGGTATATTCTCAGCATTTAAAAAAAATAACAATTGGTATATGATCAGAGGTGGCCATCCCATAGTTTATCTCTATATTATCCAGAGAGGCATGAGCATCTGCTGTACATATACAATGATCAAGCCAAGAGGTTGTGTGCCACGCTTCACTAATAGAAGTAAAACTCTTATCAGGCAAGAACATTTTACTGGATAAAGTAAGACTGCTGTCATTACAGAACTGCAACAAGTGTTTTGCAAATATAGACTTGCTATCTGACAAGTCAGCATTAAAATCCCCAATGACAAAAACAAAAGTTGAACCATTGTCCTCAATGAAAGAATGAACAAATGCTAATCTGTTCAGAAATTCATCCTCAGACTGGTAAGACTCATAAGGAGTATAGATATTTATGATTGTAAACTTCTTTTTATTATAATTAATCTCTAACCCAATAGCCCAATCAACATTTAGTCTTACCACCTTCACCAGTGGGTCATATTTACTATTCCAAAGTATTGCCACTCCACCAGGTATCCTACCTTGGACTATTTTTGTGCTGAGACCAGTGGTGGACTCCCCAGCACCATGAAAGTCCTTATGAGTGTTCAGTTTATCCAGGTCTTGTTTGGCAAGCCAAGTCTCGTGAAGGCACAGGATGTCACACTCTTCCAAAAGTGTGTCAACCACCAAACGTCTTGTTTTATTTGCAGGCCACGCGCATTGTATGATACAACCCGGATCTTACTTTTCTTACTTTTCCACTTCGCTCCCTAGAGGGGATCCACTGCCCACTGACCCCTGCCCCAAAAGACTCGGGGTTTCCCTCTGGACCAAGCGAGACCCCGACTGCGCCTCTAGGCCGGCGTGTCTCATAGTAGCGCCGGACAAAAGACCCAGCTGGCCAAAGCTGTGGATCATACATTTCTGCTGCTTCGTTACTTTCAGCGGTGACATGAAATGAGCTGAATCTGCTACGTGCCGACTCAATCTTTCGACACATAACCTCCCGACCCAGTTTCTCTTTCAAATAGAAATAATTTCAATTATCAATATGGAAATATATATGTGACAGAAAACCTAACACAGAAAAAAGATTCTCAGAGATCTGGGGACCATTTCTAGATCACTTGGAAAAGATTTGACCACCCTCTTGGGATAGTTGGGCCATATATTATCTTTATTATTATTTACTACACTGTGATATAGTACAACTCTACCATATACATGATATCTATTAGATTTTTTCTCTTTGAGACTATTATGAATATGTCAGATGGCATTTCGGTATGTGGTGGGGCATTACATGTTATGTTGTATAAGATAATAGAGTTTTATATTGAACTTCACCACGTTAGATATATTTGGGCACAAGACATGAAAGCCACAGTGACATTTTTGTATATACACATACCAGTATGTCTGTGCGTAGATTGTTTTTTTATTTATCTGCAAATTGTAAATGCCTATTTATAATCCATAATTTGATTTGTCAGCCCATGTTACACCCTTTTCTTATTTTTTTTAATTTATACATATGTATTTTTTTTCTTTTCTTTTTTTCTTGTACCGTCATGTCTTTTTTCTTTTTCTACATGTCTGTATGTCTATTGTTAAACCGCAAAATAAAATATATAAAATAAAAAAAAATGAAAAAAATAGTCACTGAGAGTATCGGCATCCAGGCTCAGATCAAACTTAGTTGCAAATACACTTACCATCTTTGTTTTGACAGCTTGTATATTACTAGCCGTGCCAGTTCCAATTATGCCAGTCTTCTTTCGCTCGCGTTTCACCGTAGCTTGTGCCAAGCGAGGTTTAAGTTGAGTGGCAGAGTTTTCTGGCACCGACTTCAAGGCGACGTCCTTCCCTCACCACAACGCTCCATGGGGGAGACTGTGATTGTCCTGAGGCCCAATCCAACAGAGTAGCTGTAGCTGTAGCTGTAGGCCGCCCCGGATTGTTGTCGATGGTTTCAGCGGTTGTTGCTGACATCCGACCGTCAGCGGAGTCCGTGGTAGGAGGGCCGCGCGGCGTCTCCGTAGCGGTCAACCGGTCATCAAGGGCAGCAGTCACCGCCCGCAAAACTCAAGGGTTCTTTTCATACAGCAAATGCCATTATTTATTTGCTCCATTCTCCCTAGAAGCGCCGAAACATCTGTGTGGTTGAATGACACAGGAGATAGTGCGAGACAAATCTTGGTATATCCTCTCCGCACTCGTTTAGCACTTTCAGGCACATTTTTACGTTGTTAATATCCTTTTGTGCACCTTTGTGAGAGACACAGTGTTGGGAGGACAGACCTCAGATAGTATCTTCTTTGGGGATTCTGTCCGCTCAGAGCTGAAACGGTGTGTCACCAGCAAAACAATTTCCTCGTGACTCAGGGTTCTCATCTTGACCACAATAAAGTTCAGTCGTTCATCTTCTACTATCACTTTACCATCAATTCATCCTTTTTTCCTTTTGTTTATTGGCCATTTTGGGTGAGATGCCATCCCAATGAACCTGTGAACATCTACATGACTGAATTCAGTTTCGACTCATGCATTATTTTCAAGTCAGTTATGGCAGTAATACCTGAGAGGACATTTCTTACTGTGATAATGAGTACGCTGATTGATATCATTATGTAATGGTTTAATGGCTTTTATGCAACCAATGCAATGCAATGTACTGACTGTTTTCTCCAAAGTAATGTAATGGCATAGTAACCTTAGTAGCTTGGATGAAGCTGCCTGTTATATAAAATGAACTACACTGAACAGAAATATAAATGCAGCTGCATGCGAGGGTTTTTGTCCCAGCTCACATAAAAGATCCCAGACTTTTTCCATGCACACAGAATGCTTATTTCACAAATTTGTTTACGTCCCTGTTTGCGAGCACTTCTCCTTTGCCAAGATAATCCATCCACCTAACAGGTGTAGCATATCACGATGCTGATTAAACAGCGTGATCATTACACGGGTGTGTATTGTGCTGGTGGCAATAAAAGGCCACTGTAAAATAAAACAAACTGCCACAGATGTGTCAGGTGTTGAGGGAGCGTCCAGTTGGCATGTCGACCGCAGGACTGTCCACCCGAGCTGCTGCCAGAGAACTGAATGTTCATTTCTCCACCCTAAGCCGCCTCCGATGTCGTTCCAGAGAGTTTGGCGCTACGTCCATCTGGCCTCGCCACCGCACAGCGTGTCGCCATGCCAGCCCCGGGGCCGCGACCGACGGCTTCTTCACCTGTTGAATTGCCTGAGGCACCTGAGGCCGCAGCCACCCAGGCGGCTGTGGAAGTTGTCGGTTTGCACAAATGAAGAATTTCTGCATAAACTACCGTCTCAGGGAATCTGCAGGATCGTGACCTGACTGCGGTTTGGCGTTGTAACTGACTCAAGCGGGCAGTCACTTACCTTCATTGGCCACTGGCATGGAGTGTCCTCTTCCGATTCCTCTTGAGTCCAGGTTTCAACTGTACCCAGCAGATGGCAGACGGGTGTATTTGGCATTGTGTGTGTGTGTGTGTGTGAGCGGTTTGCTCTCATCGTTGTGAACAGAATGCCCCATGATGGCAGCGGGGTGCATTTTAGTGCATCTTATTGATGGCAATTTGAATGCACAAAGACACCGGGATAAGAGCCCGAGGTTGAATTGTCGCGCCGTTCATCTGCCACCATCGCCATGTGTCAGCTTGGTAATGCACGGCCCCGCCTGAGTTTATATGAGAGCAGTTGGCAACACCAGGACAGTCGGCAGGAGAAATAAGTGAATGGCAGACCGCAGGGAAGCAGACAAAGAGAGAGGAATGGCTGGTAAGGTGGGAGTTAAGGGGGGTTGTAGGCCATGCTGAATAAACGGGTCTGAATTTATATTACTAACACAGTGTGTGATTGCCTGACGATGGCAGGAAGCTCGGTGAGCGATTCGTCCCTCTGAACCCGGCCGTGAGATGATCCAGACATCCATGATGTCCCGGCCCCCAATCATCTCCTCTGCTTCACAGTCTAATAAAGACTAATGTGTTTGCCGACATCAGCTCGCTCTCATTAGCGTGATTAATTGCCTCCTTGGTTTCAGTAAACCGTATGAGCTGTATTCCAATTTATTCAGGCGAAATTAACCAATCATAATTAAACACTGTGATCTTTTCTCTCTCACCTTTCCTCGCGCAAGCTCTCCTCGCGCACAGGGCAAATGTTGGTCGGTTAATTTCGCCTCGCCTCCTTGTCATTAGGAGGCCGACGCGCGTGTCACTTTGTGCCGGGTGACGGTTCATACCGGCCCGAATCAATCTTTTGCCGGTCAGTTCATAATGGGCTGATTTATTGCAGGAGCATACGGAGGGGACGGCTTGCCCTTTCCTCACAGCGTGACGCCAACCTTACGGAGCCCTTCAGGCCTTGTTGCAATGTCAAACTTTACAGTGTGTAGGGCAACCGCTCTGCAGCACGGTGAGCACAACGGTGAGAAATGGACGCTCGACCACTACTGGTATTGTACGGGCTGAGAGAGAGAGAGAGAGAGAGGCCACATCCACACTAATACGTTTTCATTTTAAAACGCATAACTTTTGCTACGTTTACGCCTAGCGTCCACACTACTCTGGCGTTTTCGGACCCCTAAAACGGAGACTTTTGAAAACGCCGCTGACCCCGTTTTAGTTCGAAAACTCCGGGGGTTGCGTTTTAGTCTGGACGGGCGGAAACGGAGACTTTTGAAAACGATGACGCAGACGCCCGCGTTCGCTTCCTGATTGGGTCTTATCAGTCACGACGTGTCCTCATACTTACATACCTGATGCTCGTGTGTTACTTTCAGTTAACAGTTCCACCTCGTCGTCGTTTCCAAGCAAAGAAATCTCTGGTCGTACTTTTCGCCCGTTGCTGTTCTTCCTCCGTAGTATTTTCTGCAACTAAGCAACCAACCGCAGAGTAGACAATCTGCTTCCTGTTTACACCGGCACGCGCATGCCCAGTGTACGTGAACGGTCATGTGATATGCGTTTTCAGGCGTGTTCGTATGGACGGAGATTATTTCTGAAACGCTCGTGTGGACGGAGATCGTTTTCGTGTGGATGTGGCCAGAGAGAGTCAGACATAAACAGAGAGAGAGAGAGAGAAGGGAGCCTTACATAACATCACATATAGGTGTGAAGCCTGGGATGGAAGGATGGAGGGATTAGGTTTAGTTTGACGGAGACAGAGACAGAGAGAGAGAGAGAGGGATACAGAGAGAATATGAGAGACAAAGCAGGCAGCTGCACACAGCATCACTAACAGCAGTAAAGACTAGAACAGGAGGGATTAGGTGGAGGTTGGAGTGTGGTTATTTGCACAAATGATCCTCGTATAGAGCCCCTGCTCCAAAGTCAAACACTAAACCTCGATCCTAATGCAGCGCACCGGACATAATGATTACAAATGGAGGAGGTTGACCTGTATGTGCAGCGCCTGAGCCGAATGAAAGAGAGATACAGCAGCTGGTGAATGAGGGAAAGGGACAGAGTCAGGATTTGGTAGTGACAACTGAATTTATGAATGAGAGTGAATGTGTGTATATGTATGGTACACATTGGCTCTGGCCATATAATAGTGAAAACTATTACAGAAAGGCGGTGTCGCTCTTGTTGCTGTGATCCCTCGGTGGTGCGTGTGTGTGTGTGTGTGTGTGTGTGTGTGTGTGTGTGTGTGTGTGTGTGTGTGTGTGTGTGTGTGTGAGTCGACTGCAGCCGGTGGCCTGATGTGTGTTTCTCTCTGACCTTCAGCTGTGTTTGTTTTGATGAGGAGAATATAGCAAGGTGGCATTCATTTGGTCTTTCTCATCTCAGGAACGATTTAGATGAGATGAAGTGTGTGCGTGTGTGTGTGTGTGTGTGTGTGTGTGTGTGTGTGTGTGTCCAGCTGTCTGCTTGAATCAGGCCTGCCTCCCGAGAGAAGCCAGCAGCTAAAGAGACAACTGCTGCCAAACACCATCAAGACAGAAGGAGGGAAAGGAAAGAACAGAGGGACGGGAGTAAGGGTAGAAGGGATGGAGGGAAGGACAAAAAGAGGAAGGAAAGGAAGGGAGGAAGGAGCTAGGATGGGAGGGAGGGAGGGAGGGAGGACGGGAAAGATGGAAGAATGACTGAAAAGACGAAAGGAAAGAAAGGGAGAAATTATGGAAAAAAGGAGAAATTTCGGAAAGGATGAGGGAAGAGAGGAAAGGAAAGAAGTGAGGGAAGAGGAAGGAAGAAAGAAAAGGACAGAAAAGGGGGAGGGAGGAAGGAAGGATGAAAAGATTAAGTAAGGGAGTAAAGCAAGTAAGGAGGAAAAGAAGAGGAAAGAAGGAAGTAAAAGAAGAAGTGAGAGGAAGGAAGGATAGAAGAAAAGGAGGCAGAAAGGAAGAATGGATGGATTGAAAGAAGAGAGGGAGAAAGGAAATAAGAAATGGTGACGGGAGGGAAGGAATGATGAGGAAGGAAGGAAAAGATGGAGGAAAGGAATGTGGGAAGGAGGAAGAAAGGAGGGATGGAAACTGGAGGAAAGAAGGAATGATGAAGGGAGGAAGGAGTGAAGGAATGAAACGGAGGAAGCAAGGAAGACTGTATTAGACTAATTCACTGTAAACGCCATTTCTGTTTACTCTGTTTACAATAACCAGGAATATGAAAACTCTGAACATGCTATTTAGGATATAAGAGATATTAACCAGTGTATTCTGGCTTGTAAACAACATAAACTTTTTATTTTTGGGTTTGGCAAAGAACACAAGCGCCGTTTCCATGGAATCACGAGCATCAAAATAACGAGCCACTAATGAACACAGCAGGAAAACTTTCTCCATGTATTCAGGTATATAAGGTACACAGGTACAGACAAAAATGGTTTCTGATCATTCCTTGGAAACGCCAGATCCCAACTAAGACTTTGCCGGGATAAAGCCCGGGACAGACAGAAGGGGTCAACAAACACACCTGTTGTTCTCAATGGCTGCAGGCAAACTAGAGGCATTGGTCGTGGGTCTGAGGCCACATCCACACTAATACGTTTTCATTTTAAAAAACGCATAATTTTTCCTACGTTTACGCCTAGCGTCCACACTACTCCGGCGTCTTCGGACCCCTAAAACGGAGACTTTTTGAAAACGCCGCTGACCCCGTTTTAGTTGGAAAACTCCGGGGATTGCGTTTTAGTCTGGACGGGCGGAAACGGAGACTTTTGAAGACGATGACGCAGACGCCCACGCTCGCTTCCTGATTGGGTCTTATCAGTCGCGACGTCCGCCTCGACCGCCTTATACTCGTGTGTTACTTTCAGTTAACAGTTCCACCTCGTCGTCGTTTCCAAGCAAAGAAATCTCTGGTCGTACTTTTCGCCCGTTGCTGTTCTTCCTCTGTGGTATTTTCTGCAACTAAGCAACCAACCGCAGAGTAGACAATCTGCTTCCTGTTTACACCGGCACGCGCATGCCCAGTGTACGTGAACGGTCATGTGATGTGATGCGTTTTCAGGCGTGTTCGTATGGACGGAGATTATTTCTGAAAACGCTCGTGTGGACGGAGATCGTTCTCTGTCCCCCTTTTCTTTCTTCCTTCCTCTTCCCTCACTTCTTTCCTTTCCTCTCTTCCCTCATCCTTCGCGAAATTTCTCCTTTTTTCCATAATTTCTCCCTTTCTTTCCTTTCGTCTTTTCAGTCATTCTTCCATCTTTCCCGTCCTCCCTCCCTCCCTCCTCCCTCCCATCCTAGCTCCTTCCTCCCTTCCTTTCCTTCCTCTTTTTGTCCTTCCCTCCATCCCTTCCTGTTTACACCGGCACGCGCGTGCCCAGTGTACGTGAACGGTCATGTGATATGCGTTTTCAGGCGTGTTCGAAATGGATGGAGATTATTTCTGAAATGCTCGTGTGGACGGAGATCGTTCTCATTTTAAAATGCCGTTTTAAAACGAAAACGTATTAGTGTGGATGTGGCCTGAGAACTTGGTTCAGTTTCGGAGAGCCGATGTGGGGAACAGACCTCCAAGGGTTAGTTTCTGACGTCCATGAACTGCAGGAGCGACCAGCTGATCTTCTGTTTGTCTGTTTGTCCTCCTGTGTTGATGCAGTGGGCACTGGTGGCATCTTCTGCCACATATCAAAGCCCTGTCTGTCCAGGGCTTTAGGCTCACATTCAGAATATTGATGAGCATGTAAAGGCTCTCAGAGAAGAGAGTCCCATCCTCCATCCGCCCTATTTGGAAGTGACAAATCAAAACTGCGAAATACAGTCCTGTCCAGAGAAAGCTGGACTCACCCACATTAGATCTTCTCCTCTCTTGTCCCTTTGGTATGAAGTGATCACAGACCGGCCGGGCTGGTAAATTGGTTGGTGCTGTGTAATGACATCACATTACAAGATTTCTGGGAATTGAAGTTCAAAAAGTTTGATTGATCTGCCAGAGCAGAAAGACTTAGATCTTCAGGAGTTAATGATTTCTGCCCAGGGCAAATTGTGAAGCAATTGACCTTTGACAAATATTTAAAATTTGAGAAAAGCTTCTTTCTTGAATGAATGAATTTCTGTATATTTAACACACTGAATTAAATGATTTGTCTGATTCTGCCTCTGATTCTAGTTAAAGAAAGGGCTGTGACCTGTTTTGACCTTTCACTGACGCAGGACAAATCACCTGCTCGTTCCAGGATGTTTGTCCCGCATCAGTAAAGCAGCACTTTCCTTCAGTTTGTCAGGTTGATTCATTGCTCCTGCAGTGTAACTTTCTGCCTGTAATGTCTGCATTCAAAATGTGAAAATCCCACAGGGGAGAAAAGTGAGGGGAAGAAAACTTTCTCTGCATAGGTAAGAGTGGTTCGTGATGTAGAGGCCTTGAGGGAAGTGTACAAATTTTGTGTTTATACAGCGGTAGCCATTAAAACAAGTCCCCTATCCTGCAACTATCCTGCAACTATCCTTCACTGGTAACAGCCACTGCAGCCTATTCTATCTCAAATGCTGTAAATAGAGCTGGATAGGTATATTTTGTGGGAAAATACCAGCATTTCTGGGTCCATTTTGTTGTATTTTAACTGGCTGAACAGAGACGTAGCGTCACCTCGAGGTATTTCCAGCAGAAAATGTTTCAGCGATCTGAAACATCAGCGGTAAACGTCAGGTTTTGGTGTCAGTCCCTCAGAATCAAAGAGCGAGGGCTTCTTTCTAGAGCCGCCATTTTGCACCGAGAGACGTTCAACAATCATACAGGGAGAAATCCATCGTAGAAGAGGAGAGAGACCAGTTTCTCCACCCACAGGAGCCTCAATTCAGAGCAAAGAGTGCAGCAGCGATCATAGACATGAACGCAACAAGTCCACGTCCGTTCTCTGGAGGTTGTCCAAAGGCATTCTGGGAAATGAAGGAACTCCCTGACTGAAGTAGATGAGGCAGGTTGAGGGAAAGTGCGTACCACAGCCAGGGAAATTACAGCAATTCACAAAATAACTTCTAGAATGCACTGAACGCAATGCAATGTGTTCCTCCTACCCGTCTTCACCTCCCTGTGTCTCCTGCTCCCTCCCCTCCCTCTCTCTCTCTGTGCAGAGCACCTAAAGGTGGCCCTAGAGGAGTACATGGTGCGGATGCCCAAGGTTCGCATCCTGCGGACCAAGAAGAGGGAGGGGCTGATCAGGACGCGCCTGCTGGGAGCCGCCGCCGCCAAGGGAGAAGTCATCACCTTCCTGGACTCCCACTGTGAGGCCAACGTCAACTGGCTGCCTCCCCTGCTGGGTGAGACACACACACACACACACACACACACATACCTCACATACACACTCACATACCTCACACACATACACGCTCACATATACAGTCTTGTTACTGCTGGGTGAGGGATACACACCAGCTTGCTCTCTCTATCACAGATCTAATCACTTGCACACACACACACACACACACACACACACAATGAGACTAACATCAACTGGCTACCTACCTTGCTGGATGAGGGACACACACTCACATACCTCACATACACACAAATACACACTCTAGTCTATAACCTTGCTTAATTGTGTTTTTTTACTGTGTGCTTTTACTGTAAATCCTGTCTGGACAATAAAGCTTTTGAACTGAATTGAGTCTGACACCCATCTGCCTCTCTCCCTCTCTCTCTGTCTCTCTCTCCCTCCCTCTCTGTCTCTCAGACCGAATCGCCCAGAACAGGAAGTCCATCGTGTGCCCGATGATCGACGTGATCGACCACGACAGCTTCGGCTACGAGGCGCAGGCGGGGGACGCCATGCGGGGGGCGTTCGACTGGGAAATGTACTACAAACGCATCCCCATCCCTCCGGAGCTGCAGCGGGACGACCCCAGCGAGCCTTTTGAGTGAGTGCAGGAGAGGAAGTGCAACATACTGGAGAACAGGGGCGGAGTCAGGGGCCATTCATGATCTGAACTGAGAACGCATGGTTAAGGAAACAGAACGTGAACTGAATTGGAATGACAGAAAACACGATTGAATTCCAGTAAATTCCAGTAAATTCCACTTCTGAGAGAGTTTGTCTCGACTTGCTAAACATTATGAATCAAATAAAAGACAGTTCAACAAATCAAATACATTCAATCACAATGTAGATAGATATAATTTTATTAATGTGTCACTCCTCAACAAACAAGTCAAACAAAGCAACAAACACAATAACCCAAAAAAGAAAGTTGAGGACCACTCAAGAGTTATGAGACACAGGCTAAAAACAATACACATAAAAAAAGATACTAGAATATATATATATATATATATATATACACATATGTATATACATACATACACACAAATATATACATTCGTACAGATACATTGATACACATATACATACATACACACACACATACAAAAAATGTATGCATTACCATTACATGTCATGCATCAAATACCACCTGAAAGGTCCCTTTAACATTTTATGATATTCAGTATTGATAATATATAACACTATGTGTAATCTCAGATATGTGGTAAGAAAAAACAAAAAAAACATGGAATTTCATTGAATTAAATTAAACTTTCAGAAATTCCCATTAAGTTCCAGTTCAATTGGGAGTTAATTCATTAATTGAGCCCAACCCTGATTCCTGTATTGTAACGAAACTAATGTCCAACTCTTTCACCTTCATATTTCTGAGGCTCCAGTGCAGTCGCTCAGTCGCCAACTGTAGAGGGCTGTTGTTGAATTTGGCAGCTCCCACACACTATATTATACTGTCGCAAGGGAATTGAACTTGTACTGTAGTGCAGCTGAAGTCGCATAATGAAGCTCGCGTCAGTTCAGGTGGGACACGTTAGTCACGCGCCCCACATCAGCTGACAGTCAGCTGATCCAGACGAACACTAACTCTGCGTGACACTTCAAACGCAGCGGTGTGTTTTAGCTGCCAACTGCTCGTTCCTCCCTGCGGTTCCTACCTGCCAAAACGCCGCTCTGTTCCTCTCCTGCTCTCTTATTAATCATACTTGCGGTGGCACCTCTTGCCTCGTGCATTATGTATATTGCGTTTGTCGATGATACGCGTCTGCTGGGCTCTGTTCTCTGCGCCCCTGCGGGGGGGGGGGGGGGGGGGGGTTTCCACCGCGCTCCCCGCCGAATCTTTAGGACGCTGCTGGGAGTGTCCCGAGCGGAGAGACGCCCCAGAGAGCAGAACCTGCACCGCCAAATACAACTGTGTCACCGCTCAAACCATAATAATGGTTTTAACTTCATGATGACAGGCCTACCGCTGCCGTCAGACCGAAGCCTCTTATCTACACAAAGACACGTTTTCAGGAAATTTTCAGGAACTGACAAGCATCCAATTTAGAATTTGAAAGGACTCTGTGGAAGTTGGTGAACTTTAACGTATAAACAACCGAGTTAAAACAGTCACTTTAAAGGAGGGGTATCATTTGCTTTTTCAGCTATTTTATATAATTACCTGGTGTCTATAAAATACATCTGTTAAGTTTTTTTCAGTAAAAATCATTTAGTTATAGCTTTAGCTATTCACTTCCCAGTGTTTGTTTCCCACCTACAAGAAAATAGGTCGTTTTACATAAGCAGCTTCTTATGCTAATGAGCTACAGCTCTGATTGGCTGGCCATTCCGGAAAGCCCGCCCTCCTCTTAGCGCTGATTGGTCGATTTCAGACAGTCCAGTGTCTACATAGAAAATGGAGAAAATCTGACTGGCTTGTACAAGGGGGCGTGTTTTATAGTCGGTGACTCTGGGGAAACAGCACAGTAACATGAACTTCTATTTTTTTTTTTACTGTGATTACTTTGAACCTCCAAGTACCAAAATCACCATAAATACTAAGAATTGCCACATACTAGGATACCCCCCCCCCCCTTTAAAAAAGAAAAAACTGTGTGTGATGAGGTTTTCATTTGACTGTGACTATGCATCACACCTTCAATGTGCCCTTGAGCAAGGCACATTCCCCACAATGCATCAGTGGAGTTACTCACTGGCCAGCTGGAGAAGACTGTGGTTATATTGGGCATTTTCTCAGAGAGTGAGAGCGTAGTTGGCACTGTGAAAAACGAGCATGGGTATATAAATGTTACACATAATTTCTGCACTAATAAACTCAATACTTATATGCAACAATATAATTAGGATAGGGAAAAACCATCATTCAGTGATCTGACAAACAGAATATTCACTTTTCAAATAAATAAAATGTTGGCCATATATTACAGGTTTAATGCCTTGTAAAGGGAGGTGTAAATAAATCTAATGAAGCCATTTTCCATATTTTCGAAGCCAAACGCTCCATTTATGAGCCCTGGGGATCCTCTGTTTGTAACAAAAATGTTTCCTCATGTTGGGGTGCCAGATTTTTCGGGAGGCCTGGAAAGATCTACAGTAGGTCTCATCAGCAGGGAGGAAGAGAGACCGAAGCAGGAGAAATGAGCTGCAGAACAATCAGAATCAATCCTTATCTCTTTTATTAGTTTGCTTTTCTTTCCCAGTGAAATGACCATCAGTGCAAATCCAATTTGGGTCGAAAAGCTTTTCATTTTCATTCTGATTGACTTTGCCGCAGTGTGGAATGAGACACGGGATAGAATGAGACAGTGTCGTGACAAAATGCATCAAATGTATGTCCTGACTTATTACTGGAGAGCCTGGCACAGTAGACCACAATGTGTGTGTGTGTGTGTGTGTGTGTGTGCATATTTGTGTGCAAGTATGTGTCTAAAGCCCTTTCCGAACGGCATTAGTATCACCAGGGAAAGCCGGAAAATTGATTTCGCCCTTGCACACACCGACCATTTCAGTCCGTCAATCATCCGGACGGTAAAATAATTTACTGGGGGACTGTGGGTAATCCAGGGAGCCGCCGCGCAACATCATCCACCGTACAGCAGGACAGGCAAAACTCTCTTTAAGTGACGCGGCTGCATCACCTCTGGTTATACGGGCCTCGTAATCCACATGCCGGCCGCACAAGTCGCTAATCGCTTAAAACTCCAATCAGCAGACTCCCCTGGGTGATGCCGATTCTGTCCGGAGAGGTCTTAAAGGATAATTCGGGTCATTTTCAACCTGGGCCTATTTTTCCCCCATCATGATGATTGATTGTGTCGAAAATGTGATCACTTACTCCGACCTGATCGCACACAAATACGTCAAATGAACACGACTTGTTAATGCCTGTGATTGAAAGACTAGCATGACATTTAAGTCATAATAGTCAATTTGATGCTTTTTTAGCATTGCTCACACACTATTTTGCTTTTGTTTATTTTGCTTGCCTCTCTCTCTCTCTCTCTCTCTCTCTCTCTCTCTCTCTCTCTCTCTCCCTCTCCCTCTCTCTCTCTCATCACCATCACTCTGACTGCTTTCAATTATTTATCTTTTTATGTCATGCAAGTGAAAACATGTGGAGAAAACAACACAATTCCCATCGCTGCTTCGCCAGATTCGCTCATGCAGAAGTGCTTTGTTCACTCTCAAATGGTTTCACTTTTGCATTATGAAAATTTCAAACTATAAATAAGTGAATCGGTCTCTCTCGGGAGCGATGATGAAGACAAAAACAAACAAAGCATTCCTGTGGCCCTGTAATGATTGTGTCAGATGGAGGGCTGCTAGGGCAAGAAACAACAGAAAAGAAGAAGAAAAGAGAAGTAGAGAGGATTTTGTACTCGTTCTCCTAGACTTGAAGAGGGGGAAACTGCAGAAACCTGTCTGTTAGTGTGCAGCTCTGCTCAGTCCTCATCAGGCAGGAAGCCCCAGAGTGTTTCTCAGGCTGACAGTACAGTAGCTGCCCTGTTCGCCTTTAATTGATCCTCCTAAGGGAAGACACTTCCTGCTGGCTGCCTGCCTCCAATTTACACCTGATGAAAAGGGCTGGTTGCCATGACGACCCGGTGTGAGTCGTCGTATTTCTGTCCTCATGAGGACCCGAATGTCTTCACGAGCATAGAAAGATGAAGAAAAATCCTCTCAAGTGAGGACGTTCTGCCGCTCCTCGCTTTAATAAAAGGTGTTAGTTTAGGGCTGGGGGTCGGGATGAGGATTAGGATCAGGTTTAAGGTTTTAGGATTTGGGTTTAGGGTTAAGATTAGAAATAGGTTTGAGTTGCAGTGGAGAGGGTTTGGGAATGAATGTAGTCGATAAAGATTCTCACAAGTATAGTGCGATAAATGTGTGTGTGCTCCTTCTGCCTCAGGTGTGCAATAGCTAACAATCAGGCACACACACACACACACACACACACACACACACACACACACACACACTCACTGGCCATACAGCAGCTGACAACCTCCCCACCCTTGTCTCTCTCTCTTAAATTCATATCTGCTTTATTAACAAGACAGACAGGAACTACAGTATGTTGCCAAAACATTTGCAAAGGATAAAGTCAAATAAATAATGGATAATAGCCAAACAGTTCTACAGATTCTGCACATAAACAATGGCATTTAAAAGCATAGTAGCATATAAAAGCAATTCAATACATTCAATATAGTTGAAGTCAATATGTAACAATATAGGACATTGGGAGGGATATGGCTAGCCTGGTAAGACCATCCTGATCACGTGACCTCACATTCTGTTTCGCTCCACGGATCAGTCTGGACTTCCAGCCGCCCACATCGATTTCAGTGGGCGGGAGTACTCGCCTTGACAGACAAACTCCTTCAGCCAATCAGCGAATCCAAATTCAAATCCAGTCGTAAGAACGGCGAAAACGTCTTTTCCGCCGAGAAACTCCGCTAGTGCGTACTCTTGTTCTTGTTTAATTGTTGTTGTTGAGTCTATTTCTGCAATAACTGCACTTATGGCTGTGTTTACTCTACTAACGTTAACGTTACCGCTCGTTGCTTCGGGAGACGCCGTTACTGTTTTGCCAGCGGCGGCCTGTATTTCACGTCATCAACTACGACGCAGTCCCTGATTGGCCCGGTTACATCATCAACTACGACGCAGTCCCTGATTGGCCCGGTTACGTCATCAACTACGACGCAGTCCCTGATTGGCCCGGTTACGTCATCAACCACGACGCAGTCCCTGATTGGCCCGGTTACATTGGAATTTCAGGAAATCGATGTGGGCGGCTGGAAGTCCAGACTGATCCGTGGAGCGAAACAGAATATGAGGTCACGTGATCAGGATGGTCTTACCAGGCTAGGATGGGGGAGCACTAGATACAAACTTTTGCAGCAAGACTGATCTCCTGTTCTGCATGGTATCAACATTACTGGTCTCTCCCATTCTCTCTGTATCTCTCTCCATCAAACTAAACCTCATCTCTCCATCCTTCCATTCCAGGCTCCACACCTATACGTGATGTCATGTAATGCTCTCTTCTTCTCTCTCTCTCTCTCTCTCTCTCTCTCAGTCTCTCTCACTCACTCTGTCCCCACTGCTCAGTAGCAGTGCAGTCTGTCCTCGGTGTCCTGAGGAGAAGCTGCTCAGTTGAGGCAGGAGGTCCCGCTGCTCTCCTGAGCTGGAGGACTGTTCTGTGGTTTGTTGTGTCAGTCAGGAGCCACAGCGGTGCGGACGGGTTAATTGGCTCTGCGCTGTTCAGAGCGTCTTCGACGGCGGAGCGAGCGCGGGGCGACGCACGGGCGAAAGACGAGCCTGCGGGGTGCCGGGAGGGCCGGGCGCCGAAACACAAATGAAACCAAACGGGTCCAACGTCTGTTGCCAAGAGTGAGAGAGGCTCATGGGATTTATAGTGCTGTGTCAGTCCACTGGGGAAAAACCTGGAGCATAGAAATAAAGCAGCAGGGTCTCTCTCTCTCTCTCTCTCTCTCGGCATGAATGTATTTTATTAACCTCGTCTCTTTCGTTCTCTGCACAACATTGTGAGCCAGGAAAGAGAATCATTGTTGTTGTCTTAATCATAGTAGGAGGATTAAAATGAGGAGCTACTGCAGGGTCTCTCTCTCTCTCTCTCTCTCTCTCTCTCTCTCTCTCTCTCTCTCTCTCTCTCTGAATGTCACAACAACGATATTGCCAAAGGGTCTAAGAACAAGGAACTAAAAAACATACAGTTCATCTAACAACAGAGTAAATAGTGAATACATTACTAGGTAAAGCAAAATCAATTCAAGCAAGAGCATTCAGATAGTAAAAGAATTATCTCTCTCTCTCTCTCTATCTCTCTCTCTCTCTCTCTCTCAGAGGGCGAGTAGCGGCGCAAATAAATAATCCCACCCAAGGAGCTTTGTTATGTCAAGCAAGACTGGGTAATTAGTGTGATTGTGTACAATTTCATGTTTGATTAGCCAGCAGAGCAGAGAAGGGCAACCAGTCTGCATGTTTTCATTCCTACCAAAACACTGCAGCAGGTGATTTTTACTGATAAACTCACCTTCAACCTGCGGGAAAGACAAGCTAGTGGAATTCTAAAATATCATGTGATTGGTTGTGTTGCCTTATGAAAAAAAGTGTCTGCAATTCCTTTTCCGGTTTGTTGTCTTTGTTTCCATCTCCATGCCATAATCTCGTGGTCGACTCTTGAGTTTTTCAGAGTATATCTGCACCTTCATGACCGATCCAACTCCTTCAAATCTTCTATTCCCTCAGCTCTGTGTGACTCTTAGAGAGAGAGTAGAGTGTAAATGAACAACATAAAACCGCAGCGAGTGCACAGACATTTGTATGTGGCGCCGTGTTCCACTGTTTTTCTATTTCGGGCATGTGTGACTTTGTAAGTAGTGTACCGCTGCCTTTGGGTGGGGTTGGGATATGGACCCTGGGGTTTCAAAAGAAAAGGTAGTGTGTAAGTGCGGACCCACGTGACAGCTGTTACCTGTGACACACCGCAGAATCACCCCGAAAGGTTCAAACGTTTCACACTGTTGGGAGCAAATGTTTTGCACCATAGCAAAGCGGTTTGAACGTGCCCCAGGCGAGCGTGAGGGGTGATAGGGGGGTGGAGGGGGGTGGAGGGGGGGTAAAGCAACAAACCAATATTTACAGTATTCTGTGCCATCACCGCACGGCCATCTTGGTCGGAAAATAACAGGTGATTGTAATAAATTGACAGGTGATTAGAATGAAATGACAGCCACAGCCAATGAGCTGTGTGTGGTAAAGCACCATATTGGTAGGAAATGCTTGTGACATCATGGGAATACTCTGAATAGTGGATAGTCATAATATTAACTAGACATATACAGTAGCAAGTTTGAATAGTGGATAGTCATAATATTAACTAGACACATACAGTAGCAAGTTTGAATAGTGGATAGTCATAATATTAACTAGACATACAGTAGCAAGTTTGAATAGTGGATAGTCATAATATTAACTAGACACATACAGTAGCAAGTTTGAATAGTGGATAGTCATAATATTAACTAGACATATACAGTAGCAAGTTTCCAGGACAAAATGCTTCACAAATCAAGATGTCTGATGTCTCTTTCTCTCCCGCTCTCTCCATTTCCATCCCTTTCTGTCTCGTTAAAGTCATTTTGCTGCCGTTTCATTTTTTTTCTTCTTCTCCCGAACAATTACTTATTGAATTCTTGTAAAGAAGAGCAGCAGCATTATGGAGCGTGTTGTTACACTGAGAGTCGGCAGAAGTGGAAAAGCATTGTGAACATTTGAATACAATGAATGAATGCAGTAAAGAAAGCGCATAAGGAACGCACGCAACTAACGACTGAGAACAAAAAGGTAAACACAAAAAAGCAAACGATCAATAAAAACATAAAGATAAGTAATAATGTAGAGATGTCTGTCTCTTTGTTGCTCTCCTCTGTGTCCCCTTAACTAAAGGATCTTTTAGCTGTTCCGGTTGTTTGTTGTTGTTTGTTGTTGTTTGTTAAGGGAGAGAGAGCGACAGTCCTTCAGCCTTTCATCTGTTCAGACGCTTTGTCTCTCTGTCTCTTCTTCTGTCTGATCAGAGAGATGACGGACAGATTTGATTTGTTATGAGGTTTGCGGTTTGCCGGTTTTGTCTGTGTTGTGTCTGTGTTGTGTCTGTGTTGTGTCTGTGTTGTGTCTGTGTTGTGTCTGTGTTGTGTCTGTCGATGACCATGTTTGTCTGGTTTTTTTTATGTTTTCGGGTTGTCCGTTGTCCCATTCTCGTGAACGCGATATCTCAGGAACGCCTTGAGGGAATTTCTTCAAATTTGGCACAAACGTCCACTTGGACTCAAGGATGAACTGATTAGAATTTGGTGGTCAAAGGTCAAGGTCACTGTGACCTCACAAAAGACGTTTTTGGCCATAACTCAAGAATTCATACGCTAATTATGACAAAATTTCACACAAATGTCGAATAGGATAAAATGATGAAGTGATGACATTTTATATCCAAAGGTTCAAAGGTCAACTTCACTGTGACATCATAATGTTTTGCTTACCACTGTAGCTGAGAAAACGATCTTGGGTCATTCTACAAAAACGGTGGAAGTGCTGCCACTTACTTTTGCAGACGCCAAAATCCTTTAAGTTGACCTAATAATCACAGTAATTATATATGTTCAATAAATAAAGACTGTCCTTGCAATGATAAAACAAAGTTTATCGGCGGAGGCATACAACCGCGAGGCGGTTATTTCTAGTTTACAATTAAATTCTAAATATTTGATAAAAAATATAGATAGATTTGACGCTTCGCTGAGAGGGGAAGGGTCTGAGAGTGGAAAGTGATACTACAGCTTAATGTAAATTTAATCCTTTTGTGTGTGTGTGTGTGTGTGTGTGTGTGTGTGTGTGTGTGTGTGTGTGTAGTTGTGATATGGATGCCTTTTGAACATTGGTGTGTACATGAGTGCACTGCATAATGTGCCGGTTGCCAATTCTGGACGGCCTTCACCAGATCCAATACACACACACACTGTCTTTGTTTTTGTTATGCAATTTTTGTTTTTAACTTCTCAAATCTGTATGATTTCACGTCACAGTAGAAAAAATTGCTAAAAGAGTGTGTATCCTATTGTATGTGTGTGAGAGAAAGAGAGAGAGCAAGCGAGCAAATACACAAATACAAAATTATCATACAAGATGTACTATGCAAGAAGTGTATGTTTGTATGTGGGTTCATATTCTGTGTGTGTGTGTGTGTGTGTGTGTGTGTGTGTGTGTGTGTGTGTCCTCCAGGTCTCCAGTCATGGCAGGTGGACTGTTTGCTGTGGACAGAAAGTGGTTCTGGGAGCTGGGAGGATATGACACGGGTCTGGAGATCTGGGGAGGAGAGCAGTACGAGATCTCCTTCAAGGTAAAAAAAAAACGCATGACATCACACATGACATCACACATTTAGTTAAATGACTGTTTGCATTCCCAGGGATGGGCAGTCTGCTGTCCATAGTATTTTTTTGCACTGTTCTTTGCCCTCTTGTCCATGCACAGTATGCATTTTAAATCCCTTTAAGTTGTCAATATGTTCTGCATCACTTTCATCAAGTCACAGGCCTGTACAGTATGTTTATATTACTTTACAATGATTCTGATTCTGATCAGGAGGCAGAAACTGTGCTGAACTGCGACACGCTGTGCCGCCTTCTGCTGTGCTATTTCATTCCTCTCCGTGTGCTTCGATATTTCATTTGGTTTCCTTTTATTAAGATCCCCATTAGCCGATATAGTACTGACAGCCAGTCTCCTGAGGTGAGAAGATTAACAGGCTCTCATGCTAATCCTTCCAACCAAACTCCTGATCCCACAGACAGCCAGGCCCTGCTCTCATGTGAGACAGAAGCACTTTATTCTCTGCTACAGTAAATGCAGACCAAGAGGGGGACAAATCTCCAGCTCACACAGCGACATACAGGAAGGACTTACACACACACACACATGGTACCGAGACAGCAGGGTCTCGCATACAGTGCAGGGCATGAAAAACATATGATACAAATTATATGTGGACTCTACATATCACTCTAGTGGATTGGAGTTTTAATTAACATTTCTCAGAGGCAGAAATAATCTCATAGATTGAGTTAAACCTCAAAGGAGCAGTTAGTTAGCTAACTGGCAAACTTGAATGGCAAAAGAAGGAACTTTGGTCAAAATATGAATAAATATAAATGATAATGACTTCTTTTTTCATTTATTCCTGATGTTGGAAGGTCAGCAGCTAGCTAATTATCTTACCTAGCTAGCTATAAGCTAATATAGCTAGTTTGAACTTGGAAGGTCAGCTAGGCTAACTAGCTAACCTAGATAACTTAGTGTGACTAGATTGTATTTTATTCAGTTAGTAGCAGAGCGTTGGCTTCATAATATTAGCTTCCTCCTCTCTTACCTCTTGTGTTTTTCACTGAGCTTCAGTCTTACGTTACTTGGCCAGAAAAACTGTGGTTCTTTGGCTCCGCCCACTGAGGTTTAACACAAAGAATGAGATTATTTCTGCCTCTGAGAAATGTTTGTATAACAAAAACTACAATCTGCATCACTCCACATACTGTATATACAAAAAGCATTTTATCATTATGTATGGCATACAGTCAACGCATCAAAGCAAAACTCAAAATCAACCACAGAATTATTTGTTGCTGCTGTTACATGTGTGGGCATAATGTGAGACTCAGAAAGTTTCAAGGTTTCACACACTGGTGAGTGGGATGATCAATTAAACAGTGATGCCATTACTGTGGCAACTCACCTGCTTTCTGATGCTTGTTTCCATGACAACATCATCAAACAGTCTGTGGAAGCCAAAGTGGAACTAACTTCATGGTTGTTGATATGAGTGATGATTTTTCCTGAAGCTACCCATCTACCCATCACTAATGACACATCCACCTCATGCTTGTTATGAAGCTCTGGAGGACTTAATGATGCCAAACCAGGCTGCACAGATAAACATGTGAACCATCTGTGACTTAAGCAGCATATTGTCAAAGGTCAGTGAGATCAGTTTGTGTGGGAGACAGCACTAACCTTGAGACAGTCATATCACAACTGTAGTTATGTTGTGGGCAGAGTTAATGAATGCAAGTATTACCATGTATTATTCATGCGGTGTATGCGAAACTCTGACTGAACTGTAGAACTTTTTTTTTTTTTTTTTTTTACTATTTATAGTTATATACAAATAGAGACATCTCGAGTTTTTGTTGCACTTTTAATCGATGCAGGATTTTGTCTAGCAGCAATATGTATTATTCATGCGGTTGAAGTGAATTCTATTGTATTGCAGCTACACTCCATTAGCCTGAGCTGTAAACCCATGTGATCTGAGCTGCTTCTCATCTGCATGTTGCCCAACAGCCGCTGGCTCTGCGGAGTGAGACTCTGGTTGTAATGCACTGACAGTGACCTCAACACAGGGTCAGGCTTGTTAGATACACACACACACACACACACACACATATACACAGCTTGTAAACTGACGGTACCCATCCATAAATATATAGTTCACTAACACACACACAGCTCATTAACCTGTAGTGTGTGGAGCAGGTCTGAAATTATCAGCCGTCAAGGGCCGATAAAATTAGTCTTTGGCAGGAAAATCAGTGAGGTCCAAAATATAAAGTATAAATCAGCAAGGGTCGCCCGGTTACTGGCCGCCAGCTTATGAGGCGATAACATATAAAATGGCTCAGTTGCACACAGGCTTTGGTCTTTTCAAAGGCCTGTTTTCAAACTTTGCCCCAGCTGACCACTGTGCACACGTCTGCCTGTGAGCCAATCAAATCAAAGCGAAACAAAGGCTCTGTATCAAACAGGCTCCTAATTGGCTGCCTGTGACGCTGCTCTACACAAGGCGGTAGCGTCTAAACGTCTGCAGACTTTCCCTCCTGTTTCTCCATTGCCTGGAGGTTAACTAGCCAAACGTTAGTTGAAGTTATTCCCAGGTGACGAGTCATACTTCATAATGAATTACAAACAAGTGAGTGAGCAAGGTTTGAATGAGAGGGAAACGAGGAAGAACGCAAATCAGATTGGCTGTTGACAGATAATGATTGTTGATGAAGTTCAGACAGTTTTTTCTCAGTTGACCGAGTTTCCCTCGGCTCTATAGCAAATGAATGGACTTCTGGCGACTTGTTAATTGTTTTGCATTGTGAACGCATGTTAAATCTGCTCTTGTCTCTTTGTTGAATGTTTCACACACTACGTGATTCCAAACAGCAGATAGCATCGAACATGGCTAGAGTGGCATGTTTTCCATGAAAAATGTATAGGAATTGTTTTGTCCGTTACATCTTCTGTGTTGTCGTCTGTCATATGGGATTTTGCTGACACGGCTATTTCGATAGCAAGTTTCATGTCAGATCGAAATGTGGATTTAGTGTGTATGAGTTTGGGCCTTTCATTATAGCGCCCCCTTCAGGCCAATCAGTGTAATGGCATTTAAACAACAGAACATAGTGCCAAAATGCGTCATCCCTCCAAGTTACATCAAAATTGAACCAGTGGTGTCCGAGATATCATATTTGAAAAATGTTGACCTTTAATTATAGCGCCCCCGTTAGGCTAAGTTTCGTGTCAGTCCGACTTATGGCGTAGGAGTGAGGGCCTTTGAAAGTGAGAAATTTTTACCTTTAATTACATAATAATTTTAGTAATATTTTTAAAAACACAGCATCAAAATGCATCGTTCCTCCAAGTTTAATACACTGGAACACACAGTACAGTGCGTACAGTAGATGCATCATCATCCGTCGTTGCATCCCAACCCCACCCCAGGGTGCACCATCCCTCCATGCCTCTGGCTGCACTGCAAACAACCTGAAGGCAGAGGTCATGGCAGGTGGATAGTGAGCCCACACACACACACACACACAGCTCATACTTAGTGTACCCATCCATAAACATACAATTCAGTACAGTTCACACACACACACACATACTTTAGACTAACCATTGCCTTTTGACCTCAGGCGAATCTGTGTGTGTGTGTGTGTGTGTGTGTGTGTGTGTTTCGTCTACACCGTGACTAATGTATATTTCATGTTGTGTTAGCCTGTCTCGGTGCTCTGGAAGCCCCAGCAGCCCTCGCCTGCATCAAACATTCACCCAGCAGAAATCCCATTTACATATTAAAGCGCCGTACTCAGCTAAAACAATTTGAGAACAGCACCTGTCCCTCTCCGCTCCTCCAGTCCTCTCTCTCTCTCTCTCTCTCTCTCTCTTCGTTTGTTTCCTGTCTAAATCCCGCTTTTCATTTCCCCACCATCCGTTTTGCTATTGTCTAAAACAAAACAAAAAACGTCTTTGTCTCGCCTTTTGTGTCCCTAAGTCTTTCTTTCTTTTATTCATCTCCTCTCTTTCGTTCTCTGCACAACATTGTGAGCCAGGAAAGAGAATCATTGTCGTTGTCTTAATCATAAGGAGGAGGATTAAAATGAGGAGCTACTGCAGGGTCTCTCTCTCTCTCACGCTCTCTCTCTGTGTCTCTCTGTCTCTTTCTCTCTCTGTCTCTCTGTCCCTCTCTCTCTCTCTCTCTCTCACAGAGCATTGTAGCAGTAAATGCTGGTTTTGCATTTGTCCCTGTTTCGCTTTAATGATGCAAGAATAAGAGGATATTTAGTTATTTGTCTTCAATGAATGACATTTATTACTTGGTCTACATCAGTATTATAATTATTTACATTTTAGGCATTCAGATGAAAATCTTATCTAGACTGATTACAATGAGAGTAATGGTAAAATAGGCTTAAATTCCTGATCATCAACATTATGGGCAACCAGCAGTAAGGATCACAAGGCTACAGAAGCGACAACAGATGCCTAAAATGATCATGGAAGATGTGATAGGAAAATAAATTAGACCAAAAAAGGAGGAAAGGAAAGAGATAGAAATATTTTTAAACTTTAGACAAGAGCATATTACGTCCTTTGAATCCTGTTAAAACCTGTTTGTATAATTTCAACAACACATGGATGGTCAGAGAACACAAGCTTTCCGTTTCCTCATTGTAAAAAAGTTTTTGCAGACACTGGTTTTTGCCAAACAGTCCCACAGTACGAACACTGATAAAACACTGAGAGAGGCTGGCAGTGAATTTAACCGAGCAGCTCGTTCTTTCTCTCCGTCTCATCCAACCTTGCCGCTCAGCTGGAGTCAGGTGGGTGTGTCTCTCCATCCTCCTCCGCTATCCTCCCTCGCTTTCTCCCTTCTCTCTGTCAGTCTATCTCTATCTTATTATGTCTCTCGCTCTGAATGTGCTCCTCTCCCTCTCTCCCTCTCTCTCTCTCAGGATTCATAAGCCTGTTAAAATCACTGTACTTCACGCCACTTTCTTTTTGGCCATCAGCCTCCCACTCCCCCCCCCCGTCTTTGATGTTATCCTTCCCTCACCTTTCCACATCTTTCTCTCCTCCTCTTGCTCTCCCTCTTATCGTTCTCATATTCTTTTTTTGTCGCTGCTATCACTACATTCCTCGTGATTTCCCTTTCTCTTTCATATCTGTATCCCACCGTCCTCCAAAACAGATGTAGTCATCTAAGAAGTGGCACTTTTTTTTACTGCATGCTTGCTAAACTACTGCTGTACTTTGGCTCCATTCCCAAACTAGAATTGTTTGGAAAAGTCGGGTTTTGTTCTCTTTTCAACTGTCAGAAGTTACAAGGAATGGTCTGTTGACTAGCTGGTTGTGAGACTGATTCTACTGTATCTATCAAGAAAGGATGGTTAACAGTTTTATAGGTCCCATATGGTGTAAAAGCAGGACTCCCCTTGCCTCTGTGATTATAAAGGAGTTGGATGGTCTATCTAAACATGGTGAAAGTATCAAAACGCACGGTCGCCAACTAAATCCACACAATCCATATTAGAAAAGCGAGCCTCTAAACGAGCCGCTTGGACTTCCGTCACTTTGTGGCGTCACAAAGGTTCGCTCATTATCATTTTTGTAAGAAATAATAGACTAACAAAGTGTTTTTTTCAAAGCGGTTGAGCGGTTGTCATTGTTTATTAACCGGAGAGTTTTCCCCACCTGTAGCCGCCGGGCCGCGGCGTCTCACGTTTCACTCTTGAAGCGGTTAGCCAATCAGAACAGAGGGGTCGTTAATATTAATGAGCCTTAAAGACACGGCGACAGAAACAGCCTGTTCTTGGTAAGGCTCAGAGAGATGCTGGAAAATGAACGTGGAGAAATGGATTGAGAGTGTTT